>NC_079135.1:32351520-32667892 GCF_945859705.1 Episyrphus balteatus
CTAACGTCACATGAATACAAGCGTGCTGAGATCTCATTATTTAAACTAATTCAAATTCAGAGTTACGAAAATGAAATAAAGTGTTTGAAACAATATGGTAATCTAATCGGCAGCAAAAAACGATTTAGCAATGAAATAATTTCTTTAAAACCATACCTAGATGAAGATGGTGTTCTCAGATCTATGAGTAGAATTGATAAAACCGACTGTGTTAGTATGTCAACAAAACGACCAATAATACTCTCGCAACATCATCATGGTACAGAGTTACTTGTTACTGATTATCATGAAAGGTTTCGCCACATTAATCACGAGACAGTAGTGAACGAGATAAGAAAGAAATTCTATATTCCTAGACTGCGACAATTCCTGAAGCGAATTCGAACATCTTGCAATCGGTGCAAAATACTCCGAGCAAAACCACGAATCCCGGAGATGGCCGAATTACCAGCTGTTCGTATGACACCTTACACCCCTCCATTTACTTACACAGCAGTAGACTACGGTGGACCTTTTGAAGTGATCAATGGACGAAAATTGGAAAAACGGTGGATCTGCCTCTTCACATGCTTGGTCGTGCGAGCGGTTCATATAGAAATTGCCTATAGTTGCAGCACCGATTCGTTTATTTTGTGTTATCGAAATTTTCTAAGTCGAAGAGGACCTGTAAAAAAAATATTCAGTGATCGGGGAACGAATTTTGTGGGGGCCGAAAAAATTTTACGACAAGACTTAAAGCAAATCGACTCACAAACAATAGCCTCTAAATTTATAAGCGCGGGTCTCGAATGGCATTTCCACCCTCCTGGGTCACCACACATGAACGGGTGCGTAGAACGTTTAATTAAATCAGTCAAAATTGCCTTGTATGCTGTTAGCGATGTCACCACCTACAAACCTAACGATGAGCTTTTTCGAAGTTACCTAAAGGAAGTTGAGGATATGATTAACTCAAGACCCTTAACCTACTTACCGTTGGACAGTGAAGAATCCGAATCTCTGACTCCTAACCATTTCCTGCGGCAATTAACTGAAGGCTCGTCACCAATTCCCTTTGAAGACCTAAATGAAAATGTAAAGTTGTATAAAACAAATGCACTAATGTCTCAACTGTACGCGAAGCACTACTGGAAAAGATGGATCCTGGAATATTTGCCAACATTGACCAGAAGAGAGAAGTGGACTAAGCGTGCTGAACCTCTTCAAGTAGGAGATATAGTTTTGCTTATCGATGAGAGAAGTTCCCGCAAATCATGGCCCAAGGGTAGAGTACTCAAAGTTCATATGTCTAAAGATGATCAAGTTAGAAGCGCTACAGTCAAAACTGCAGACGGGATTTACAACCGACCAGCTGTTAAACTAGCCAAGTTGGACATAGGTGAAGATGTACATTTAAGCGAAGCACTGGATCAATGTACCGAGGGGGAGAATGTCAAAAAAACCAACTTAGCAACACACACCCTATAAAATCCAACTCATCTGTTCAACTCATCGGTCTGGCTACTGCCTAACCGAACAGAACCATTTTCTATTTGAACGAACTTTGTTAAAGAAAAAGATAGATAGATGTATTTTTATTTTATTTTATTTCGTTAAATACTAACGGTACAGATTATACAGATTTAAGATTAACATTTAACATTGGATAAAAAATTAATTTTTAACGATATTGATTGAAAAACATATTCCTTATACTCTGTGATTTAACAATATCATTACAGGAATTAATAAGAACATAGTTTTTATTAAATACATTAATTAACAGATTGAGAGGACTATAAGCGCCATAGTTTGATCTACTAAAGATGTTACAAAGTGACATTTGTCTTCTTACACTATAACGACTTACTGTAAAATTCAATCGGGAAAGGACCGATGGTGTTGAAATCGAACCATTAATTATTCCTATGATAAAACAGAACTGCAAATACTCTCTATGAGCAAAAAGAGATGGCAGATTTATAAGTTGTAATCTATGAGAGTAAGTATCTTTGAGTTTCTCTTTTTATGCGTCTTTTATGCATTTTTGGCGCCGAGACATGAGGAAAAAAGATTGAACGCGATTTAAAATATACATTTGGAAATAAAAAAGTAGAAGTCTGTAAAAAAAACTGTAATTTTAAACCACGACAACCACGACGACGATTCTTTGTAAAAACGCTTTGTTAAAAAGAAAAAGAAAGTTATTGAGTTAAAATAAAAGCAAAGTTAGTTAAAAATCGGTTTTTTTTTATCTTTTATCTAAGGGTCACATAAAAGTAGTGACATGGTGTATTCATGAAACGGTGTAAGCTCTGGGTAAACTTGGTAAATGTGGTAAAGTTGTAAATAGGTGTGTTTTTTATTACCACCGGTCTTATCTGGACAAAAAACGCAGTCGGGGCTAAGCAATTTACATGTTAAATGCAACAACACTTTAGTCCCTTGGGCTTAGTTGTTTAGCCCGGAGAATTCTCTGGGCTTAACTTTTTCAACAGATTTAAATCTGTGCTACCAAATTAACTTGTTCGTAAATTGTTTAGAATTTGTTTAAAAACATCAAAACTGATGTTTAATGACAATTATTATTTTAAATATTTATTTAATAGTTAGTTAAACTTTTTTTTTCAAAAACACACAAGAAAATTCAAAAGCGAAAAATATGACAACTTTATATTTTTTTGTGTCAACTGATTTCGGAACATTTAGTATGCAGTGCTGCCAATTTTTCTCGCTAAGCCCCGAGGAGTTTTTTTTAACCAGTTAAGCCCGGTGGTAATAAAAAACACACCTTATGTGTCATAATTTTGTATGGGTTTGACAGTTCGTTCACCGCATTTACCATTTTACCAGGTTTACAAACAGCTTACACCGATGCATGAACACCCCTTATGATTTTTAATTGCCAGTAGAATCAATCGTTGATTGAGAGTGAGCCATCGCGTTTCTATAGACGGGATAGTGTCACGGCACTTGCTTTAAAAATTAAAAGGCTGAAATATCCTTTCGTTAAAAGTACCATTCGCAAAACGCCAACAAATCGTATAGAAAATTATTTCATTTTACATTTGAAATGCGATAAATTGCAAAATGATCTCATTGGGCTATGTATCCTTTCACAAATTCATGTAGATTTTGAGGTGATTTCCTCATCATAAAAATGTATACTAAATCTAAGGGCAAATTGTATAGTATGGTTATTCATAAAACCGGATAAACGTGGTAAATGTCTGGTAAACTTCCCGCTTGAACCAAAGTTGAACCACATCTAATCCGCTGAAATCGGAAAGTTTAATTCCTAATCCAATGCTCCCGACTCACAATTTTGCTTCTGTAAAGCTTTATAGAAGCAAAATTGTTAGTTGGACTGAACCACGTTTAAGGGCTTTTTAAGGAACATTTGTACAAACGTGGTGCAGCCTTGGTTCATTAATTTAACTTGCCAATTTCAGCAGATTAGATATATGGTTCAACTTTAGTTCAGGCATGTATATTGCTTGAACCAAACTTGATCGTCAGCTATTACATGAAGCCTCAAGAGACTTGACTCTTTTTTCGAATTTTCTTTTGATAATCATTCAGTGAGGCGCGTACTATTACACGATGCCTCTTAAGTCAAAGACTCAAATTTGACATTTCTCTTTTGATTTAAGTATTGTTGTTGTTGTATTCCACCAAGAAGCAAAAAGAATGAAAGGGAATGTTGAAAAAAGAAAGAGTGGAAAAAGAAACGTCAAAAAAGAGTCTCAGAATTTTGGCCCAAGACTCTCCGGTCGGATAATTTTTTGTTTGATCTTCTTTCTCTTTTGCACTCATTAGTTTTGAAAAGAGGAGCGCCTCTTGAGGCTTCATGTAATAGCTGACATCCACAGCTAATCCGCCGAAATCGGGGAGTTAAATTCCTGAACCGACGCTGACCCACGTTTGTACAACTGGCTCTATGATCCTTGAACCAATGCTAACCCTCAGCTTTCTCACCGATTTCAGAAGATAAAAGCTTCTGCAGTTGTACAACACTGGCACTTAGTTTTTAGAGTTTTTAGCCTGGTACGCAATTCGAGCTAAATTTTTAGCTCGAAATCTTAAATTCGAGTTGATGTGAATAGGGTATAAGATTTCATTTTCATCAACGTGTAAAGGCTTGGCCACACCGGAGGGTATGCGGTAGCGGTACGGGTAGAGGTAACGGTACTTGTATGAAAAAAATTCCAAACTGACATATCAACGTTCAGATGTGGAATTTTTTTCATACAAATATCGTTACCGCTACCCGTACCTCTACCGCATACCCTCCGGTCCTTAAATTCCCACAACTCGTTATTTTTTTCACCCATCACTTACATAACGAACACACCCATTCCAATGAAATTCCATGGAAATTTTCCACATGACCCTTCAAGCAAGAAAACGGAGTCCAGAAAAGATAGTCCGACCTCCGACCGAGAAAAGCGGGGTTGCACTCACACACTTGCAACTTTTTGTGTATGAACACAAAGTCTAAGAGAATCGTGGTGAAAACTGAGAAAAGGAAAAAAAAGTAGACAGACATAGCCAACAAGAGCAAAAGCGTCATTTTGTTATTTTTTGTTGAAGTGTTTAGTCGCGTCGTGTCTCTCGTCGTTGTTAATAAAATATAAGTGTAATTATAAACAATTATATTAAACTATTAACAATATGGAAACAAAAAAAGGTATGTTGTATATATCGCTCAAAGTGTTTGGATTAAAATGATGTGTTTCTGTTTGTGTTGTAGATGTAATCTCTAATTATGAAGAAAAAGGCAGAAGGTGAAACATGCGATTGGGCATCTAAAGATGGCAGCAACAACAAATAAAATAAAATGAAAAAATGTATTCTATTTTATATTGTATATATTGTGAAAATTTCGTTTGCCAAAATTAAATAAAAAAAAACAGTTTCAGTGAAAAAAAAAAATCTAGTTCTTTTTTTGGTCGCAAATGCGAAACGTCATCCCTTTTTTATTCCTCTTTCTGGTAGGTTTTCGCTGCTCCGACTCAGGTCCGCCGTCGGCTCCATTTTCTCGGAATGAAGATTTTCACCACACCAATACATATGCAATCGACTTCGCGGTGATTATAATTTCCATACTAATTTGAGCCGCCTTCGGACCAGTTTCTGATCCGAAGTCGGACTCAGCTCCGCCTCAGGCGGAGCGGATTCGGACCGAGGTCGGACCTGTTTGCTTGAAGGGGAACGGATGAAATCTGTCAAACATATGACAAAAAGAAAAAAAAAAGTAAAAAGTAAAAAAAAAAAAATAAACCCACAAGAAGAAAACCAAATCCAAAAGGCAAGCAAAAGCAACCTCCGAAACAAATTTGCTTTTCTTTTAATAATTCTTTATTAAAAAAATATAAATAAATACTATCTAAATTGATTCTATGAAAAAATAAAAAGGAATTACACTCATCAAATCGCAAGGTAATTGTTGCTTATGTATATTTTACTTCACATGGATAATCAAGAGGATTATTCTTCCTCTTCGGCTAATCCTTTGTGTCCACAAGAATAATTTATGTACAAAGAGTTTTTTTTTCTTGAGATATGTTTTCACAACTACAATATGGAAAACAATATTCCCGATATGAAATCATCATTCTGTATATTGAATTTATTTATAATGCATTCAATTCCATTCTAGACGAGTTAACCAACGTAAAAGAAAAAGCAAAGAAAGATTCTTGTGCGTGGCAACCTAATCACAGACCGAAAACAGTCAATATGCAAGGTTCTCCCGATGCAAAGAAGCCCTGCAAAGGTATTCTAAAAACTTCCAGCAGTTTTGATCGCCATTCAGGGTCAGGAGCAAGGTATTCCCAATCCTAAACTATCTCCCCAAGACAAAAACACATTTTACTCCCTTTTCCTTAATAGTTACAGAAAAAGCGCTAAATTCGATGAGCTTAATGTCCTACAGACCTATCATCCCCCAGACAAAGATTATGGTCACATGAAGATTGAAGAACCAAAAACTCCTTATAACTATGCCGAAGTCGATCCGGAAAACATTGATCAGCTCGATGCTGAGTTGCTTGCTGAAAAGTGAGTCAAACAAATTAAATACCCCTTTAACCCCCTTAATAACATCTCTTGTTTCAGATTAATGATAGCTGCAAACACTCGAACATCTTCATTTGAAGATGACGACGACGACGAAGAAGATTCATCTGATGACAATCGCGATGAGACTGAGGAACAAAAAGGTTTGAACTTTTTCTATCATATTTTTATATATTTTTGATTATTTTAATTGATTTGTCTATGAATGATGGTGATATAGAGCTTCCTCCCTTTGTCCTTGACACCACAGAGTCACCCGCGGATTTTGTTTTGTTATTTATTTATTTTTTTTTTCTTCTTAGTGTCGTGACAATTTAATCAAAATCCAACGTCATACTCATTTTATTCGTGTTAAAATGAATTAATTTTTTTTTTTTTTTTGTATTTGATTTTGTTATGTAGGCGGGGGATTGGGATTGGAGAATAACACAAAAAACATTATCTGCTTCTTGCCGTCGCGGCACGTCGCTGATGTGTGTGGTGCTCCTCTCTGTTGGGTGCTGCTGATTCTGCTGTTATTCTGCCTTCTTGCTACAGGTTGGTTAGTTTTCTGTCTCTGGCGTAGTTTTCATTTCGTTTGCCATCGTTACCGCCATATCGGCCGCCCTCCGCCAACCCGATGCTCTTGAGAAACTTTTTTGTGTGCAGTTTATTTATAGAATTTGTTGTGGAATTTGTTCTCTCAGTTGACTTGGTCGCGCTATTTGAATCGATTTTCTCTGTAATCACTTGAATTGCATTGTTGCTAATCAGCTGTTAATAGGTTGAGACTTGAGAGTGTTGAGTAATCTTGCTTTTTTGCGTACAGTTTTTTTGTTTGGAATTATTATAGTTGATGATGAGTAAATTTGTTTAGTTTGAATATGTGATGAGCAGGGATAGGATGTTGTGGAATTTGCCTTTTTTTCTTGCTTAATCCTACGACATTATAGATTAAAAACAAACACGTTTTACGCCCCCCTCGTGCCAAATATATGTATTTTATTTTGCTTTTTTTTTGCCTTTTCTTTCGTTATTGCCTTTTTTTGCCTTTTCTCCTGTTATTGCCTTTTTTTTTGCCTTTTCCTATGTTTTTTATCTTTTTAGTGTCTTTAAAGTAATGCTTTCACACAAAATTGTATACTTTATTTTTTTGTTCAGAAGTGGATACCTTGAAAGATATGTAAGTTCCGATCGGAACGGGCCATCGTTTCTCCGAACGGATACCTCGATAGGCCTGAATATCCATATTTAGTATTCACTAATTATCCCACACAAACAAATTCGAGTGAAAAGATCTACCTATGCAACTTGTTTGTCTGCTATTGCTAAAATTTATTGCCTTCTACGGTCTATTGCGCGGCCGGCAACCGACACGTTCAAAAGCTAACTACTCAAGCTAACTTACGCCTAGTACGCAGCTGAAGCGAAACGAAAAATTTTGAAGTCTCCAAAGTCAATAGCGAACATATTAAAGAAAAAATACCACAAATAAAAAAATTCAAGAAAAAACATCAGAAAATAAGTCTTAAAGCAAAAACAAAACAAATTTAATTTCGTTCAAAATTTCGTGAAAATTTCGTATGGAAAGTTTTGTATGGAAAATTTCGTTTCGCTTCAGCTGCGTAGGTACTAGGATTTACTCAATTTACAATATTCATGTATGCATATCGTCGCCCTAGTATTTAAGTGCCGTATACGGCATTTTTTGATTTTTAGTTAATATATACATAGTTAAAATTTATCTTTTCTACAATTGGACATCTGAAATTCGTTTAGTATTCAAAATATTTAAATTTTTGTCCAAAATGAGTTTGCCGTATACGCCATGAAAATCAGAAGTTTCTTTTTTTCATACATGTTTGTACGTCAAAAAAAAACTCGACGTATGTATGTCAAAACAATTCTCAAAATTTTCATAAATTGCAATAAAAATTTTGACGTAAATGCTAAAATTTGGTGTTTACGTCAAACAATACGTGAATATCTCAGCAACGAAAAAATATAGAAAAAAAGAATAACTGATTTGAAAACAGCACCCTCGAAAAAAAAAGTTCTTTAATTCGGCTTAACTCGTGTCTACAGATGTAGAGAATTCTTTTAGCCCCTTTAAAGTACTCTTAAGGGACAATCACAGGCGCTTGTTACCTGAAATTTAA
The DNA here is from genome assembly GCF_945859705.1 of Episyrphus balteatus. NCBI lineage: Eukaryota > Metazoa > Arthropoda > Insecta > Diptera > Syrphidae > Episyrphus > Episyrphus balteatus. The sequence continues at coordinate 32,359,719 of NC_079135.1, forward strand.
AAAAAAAAATCATGATTGTTCAAATTACTACAATTAATTTTTATATTTCATTTTTTCTCTCAATAAATGCCTTTTTATGCCTTTTTGGGAGTTTTATTTTGCCTTTTTTTAAGTTTTTAGGTCCACAAGATCCTATCCCTGGTGATGAGGTTTTTAAATAGTTTTAATGTTAGTATTGGTCAATATTTTTAAGAGATAAATTTAGATGACGAATCTAGAGTTTTGTAGGTTTTTTCCTCAATCAAAATAAATCGTAAGTTTAGGTTGATTGGTTTGATTAGGGATTTCAATTAGTTTCTATCACACATGTGAGCTAAGCAGATTATTTTTACTGATGCCTTTGGAATGGAAATATGAATAGATAAAAACAAGATGAGCAAATATTTGATATTCTTGAGTCTGTTCCTAGTTAGTAGGCGTTCGGAAATTTGCTTGATCGAATGTTTTCAGTAAAAGAATATCAACTAATCCTATTTGAAATAAAAATAAATGTGAATCAAGATGTAAATCCCGAATTTCAAATTTTTGGTGGGTGGTGGCCAAAATACCTATTTGTTCAGCTTAAGAAAACCCAAAAATATTACTTAAAATTGACTAAAAAATAAGAAATTTATATTCTTTTACAAATTAGGTGACTTTTCTAATATTTAAAAGAAATTTTTTTGTTGTAGGCTTAGTCATTTTTATTTTACTTGTATCTTTTATATTTGGTGGAACGTTTCAGGGATGGTTATCCCCTTCATCAGGCAACAATATTTGTTGAAAGCAAAATGATTTCGATTGTAAATAATTCAGCAATTTTTGAAAATGTACTTTTTTTAGGCAAGGGGTTAACCTTGATTTTTTCGCGAAAATCCGAAAAAAATAAAATTTAATTTTTTCTCCCTAAATGCATAGGCCTGATTACTGTGATTTCATATCTGTGAACCAAACCTTATTTCGAGTTTTTGATCGGAAAATATCTGCGTCCGAATGTTAAAAAAAATAATTTAAATATTTCGATTGTAAATAATTCAGCAACAAGACCTCCAAAAAACTTTTGGTTTTCAGCTGTGAATAGAACTTTAAGAGACCTTTATTTTGATGTCTCACTCGATGGATTCGGAGGAAATTTTTGAAAATGTACTTTTTTTAGGCAAGGGGTTAACCTTGATTTTTTCGCGAAAATCCGAAAAAAATAAAATTTAATTTTTTCTCCCTAAATGCATAGGCCTGATTACTGTGATTTCATATCTGTGAACCAAACCTTATTTCGAGTTTTTGATCGGAAAATATCTGCGTCCGAATGTTAAAAAAAATAATTTAAATATTTCGATTGTAAATAATTCAGCAACCAGACTTCCAAAAAACTTTTGGTTTTCAGCTATAAATAGAACTTTAAGAGACCTTTATTTTGATGTCTCACTCGATGGATTCGGAGGAAATTTTTGAAAATGTACTTTTTTTAGGCAAGGGGTTAACCTTGATTTTTTCGCGAAAATCCGAAAAAAATAAAATTTAATTTTTTCTCCCTAAATGCATAGGCCTGATTACTGAGAACTCATATCTGTGAATCAAACCTTATTTCGAGACTTTGATCGGAAAATATCTGCGTCCGAATGTAAAAAAAATAAATATTTAAATATTTCGATTGTAAATAATTCAGCAACCAGACCTCCAAAAAGCTTTTGGTTTTCAGCTATGAATAGAACTTTAAGAGAGCTTTCTTTTGATATCTCACTCGATGGATTCGGAGGAAATTTTTGAAAATGTATTTTTTTTAGGCAGGGGGTTAACTTGATTTTTTCGCGAAAATCCGAAAAAAATAAAATTTAATTTTTTCTCCCTAAATGCATAGGCCTGATTACTGAGAACTCATATCTGTGAATCAAACCTTATTTCGAGACTTTGATCCGAAAATATCTGCGTTCGAATGTAAAAAAAATATTTCAATTGTACCTACATTGTTCAGCAACCAGACCTTCGAAAAACTTTTGGTTTTCAGCTATGAATAGAACTTTAAGAGAGCTTTCATTTGATATCTCACTCGATGGATTGGGAGAAAATTTTTGAAAATGTATTTTTTTAGGCAAGGGGTTAACCTTGATTTTTTTCGCGAAAGTCCGAAAAAAATAAAATTTAATTTTTTCTCCCTAAATGCATAGGCCTGATTACTGTGATCTCATATCTTTGAACCAAACGTTATTTCGAGACTTTGATCCAAAAATATCTGCGTCCGAATGTAAAAAAAATAAATATTTAAATATTTCGATTGTAAATAATTCAGAAACCAGGCCTCCAAAAAGCTTTTGGTTTTCAGCTATGAATAGAACTTTAAGAGAGCTTTCTTTTGATATCTCACTCGATGGATTCGGAGGAAATTTTTGAAAATGTATTTTTTTTAGGCAAGGGGTTAACCTTGATTTTTTCGCGAAAATCCGAAAAAAAATAAAATTTAATTTGTTCTCCCTAAATGCATAGGCCTGATTACTGTGATCTCATATCTTTGAACCAAACGTTATTTCGAGACTTTGATCCAAAAATATCTGCGTCCGAATGTAAAAAAAATAAATATTTAAATATTTCGATTGTAAATAATTCAGAAACCAGGCCTCCAAAAAGGTTTTGGTTTTCAGCTATGAATAGAACTTTAAGAGAGCTTTCTTTTGATATCTCACTCGATGGATTCGGAGGAAATTTTTGAAAATGTATTTTTTTTAGGCAAGGGGTTAACCTTGATTTTTTCGCGAAAATCCGAAAAAAATAAAATTTAATTTTTTCTCCCTAAATGCATAGGCTTGATTACTGTGATCTCATATCTTTGAACCAAACGTTATTTCAAAACTTTGATCCGAAAATATCTGCGTCCGAAAGTAAAAAAAAATATTTCGATTGTACCTAAATAATTCAGCAACCAGGCCTTCGAAAAACTTTTGGTTTTCAACTATGAATAGAACTTTAAGAGAGCTTTCTTTTGATATTTCACTCGATGGATTCGGAGGATATTTTTGAAAATGTACTTTTTTTAAGCAAGGGGTTAACCTTGATTTTTTCGCTAAAATCCGAAAAAAATTAGACTTAATTTTTTCTCCCTAAATGCATAGGCTTGTTTACTGTCGTTGAGGGCTCTCGATTCTAGATATGTGAATGTCTTGAAGAGAAAACGAGGCTTAAAAAACGTATTCAAGAACAAAGTTTGTATTCAGAGATCTAATCACGTAGGAGTCGGAGAATTCTTTGAACGAAAATTTCCTTTTCGTATGCAATTATCTGAAAATTCTACTCACCCAGAGAGTCTGATTAATCTTTCTGAATTTAAAGGCATAAAAATCGTCGAATAAATACTTCCAAATATAGTCGTTATAAAAATAGGAAAAATGAAAATAATAAGACTGGACTTCTGAACAACGTGACCTAATAAGAAGACTGATGATTTTGTTTACGGTGTCAGCGATGTTATTTCAAGCGGTGGAACAAGAGAAGTTGCATAAGTGGGGTAGTTTCGGAACACAGCTTAAATCGATATGTAAATTTTAACAAACTAAAAAAAAAAACTGAATGTTCAAAAATTAACAAAGGTAATAATGGCAAGGACACCGACTGAAATAAAATATACCGTGATATACAGTCCGCGAGAAATACTTTTCCTGTTTTTGTTGCTGGGACATGTTCACAAAAGAACATGTTCTTTCAAGTAAAAATAATTTGGATCTGTGACTTATATGAGTCAGAACATTATCCAATTCGTTATTATATCCAACTCACCTCCATGATATGAGTTGAAACTGTTTAAAAATAAAAACATTTGGTGATCCACAGGGTAATGAAATAGAAATTCTAAAAATTTATAATTATGTAGAATTTACATTTTTGAAATAAAAACATGACATTATTCTAAAATAATGCAAATGTTTTTTCGTACATAAATTAATTTTGTTCCATAAAGAGCATTTATGACATTAACACCAAAAATATGTTACCAAATTAATATTCCAGAGAATTACGCATCCTGCTCGAGTAGCAAAATGAATTACAATCCTTCAGCTGCCTGTTCAAATCGCCGTCAAGACGTTGTTTTTCCAGAAACTCAAAAAACTACATCAAATGCGAATTTGGAGAAAATTAATTCACAACCACCGAAAATAAAATGTACCAAAGCAGAAACAAAGAACTTATTTCGAACAGATTCAGAAGCTTCTTCGACTGAAAGTGAAGACAGTGAAGACGAAAGCGATAGCAATTACAACGATATCGTTGAAGCAGAGCTCGTAAATTTAATTCGAGAAAAGAGAGAACAAGAAAAGGAGAGGTGGGAGTTGGAAAAAGCTTTTATGAAAAGAGAAATAGAACTGAGGAAACAAATGCTGCAAGATGTCCAAGAGTATAGGGAATCTTCTAAAATACTAATGTTTCAAAATATCACATATTAAATTCTTGAGATAATAACGAAATCTAATTTCAACAATTATGAATTAAAAAAAGTTTTCTTATAAAGAAAATTTTTGATATTTTAACAAAATTTCGAGAAAATATTGTTCAAAGTATCAAGTTTTTATGTAATTTGTAATTGGTGGGATAAGATTACATTAATTTTTCTCAAGATTATTCAGACTTCATCAAAGAATAATAACATATAAATGTTCCTATTTTGTATTACCACGAAAAATAATTATATGTGATTAAGTTAGTTTAATATTAAGTTATCAGTAAATAAAAACTTTATTTTATGTAATCTACATCTACTTAATTCATTTGTAATAAATACGGTCCTTTTCGTGATGCCGTCCACAACCTCAGACTCAAAACCTTCCCATTCCTCATTTTAATCAATACGTTTTACATTCTGTCACTTTCGGAAAATTAATTAGTCTTTTCTAGAATCAATAAACTTCAAGAATATATTATGGATAACTAAACTTAGGGTGAACAGCGCCTAAAAGCTGTGCTAAAATTCATTGTGGATTCGGGTCTCAACCAACAAGCTTCTCAAGCAAGCTCTATCCTTAACCAGCTGTTTTGAGTTTCGCACGCCAAGTTAAAGGAGTTGGTGTGCGCTAACTAACAATCCGAAAAATTTTAACCGCCTTCGTCAGAGTCATTTCCTCCGTACCATAGAGCAGAAATGGGATGATAAGATTCTTTTAGGTACACTCTAGTTTCTCGAAAGAGGGCTCTGACCATCACGCTGTGTTCTTTCAATTATGTCAATATCTTCAGCATATGCAAGAAGCTGGACGGACTTTTGAAAGACCGTCCAGGTATCGGTGTTGTCTTTGTCGACTCTGATGAAGCAGCGTGGATTCTGCATAGTCAGCCTGCACAGGCAGACGAGCTTGGCATCCATCCAATTCATATTCATTCCTATTTGACTTGAGTAAAGAGTACCAAAAATCAATTCCTAGATTTCTATAAATTCTTTAAACTAACTCAAATAAAACTCTTTTTTTTTTAATATTTCAGATAGACGAATTGCATTCGAAAGACGCCGCAAAGCTCATTACAATGAATATGAAGCAGTTCGACTTGCTCGCAAGCTCATAGAAGAAGAAGACGATGATGACGACGAAGATGATAGCTCTGATAAACAATCAAACAGAAATGCATCAACGAGCAGCAAAGAAATGGATGTTGATATACAAGATGACTCGCAACAACACCCATCGCAATCTTCCCAACACTAGTGTTTATAAGCCTAGTTGTTACAATGGACTTTATATATTTATAAAAAAAAAAACTCTAACTCTAAATATAATATCTCTCATTTAATTAACTGAAAGTAGAACAAAACACACATAAATTACATTAAATATATTTTTAAAAATATCATTTTTATTTAAAAAAAAATATAACAAAAATAGAAAAAAAAAGTAACAGATTACAAGGTTAACTACTAGAATATCATTTAAAGTTAATAATGTATATTTTCGAATACAAATACTTAGAGTAGTTTCAAAGAAATTCGCTTTTATCATGAACCGCAGGCGGTTTTAACTAACAACATACCAGAAATATACAAATATCTAACATCTCATTATATTTAACTGCTTTTGAATTAAAATCATTTGATTTTTTTCTTTACATACAAATGTGTATATGGACTCATTGATAAAATCTTATATTTTTGCTACTCATCTAGGTTTGAATTTGCCATTTATACTAAAAATAAACAACAAATCATTTGCTTTTTCAGAAATATGTATCATTTTTTTTTCAATTTTTCTTAACCCAAAAGCTAAACAACATACTTATATTTAATAAAATGGTTAAAGAGTTTATTCTTTGACCCTCAAAAATGTGCCAGAAAAATTGTATTTCATTGGTAGCTAATTATAGACATATATTTTCAAAAAGTCGAACTTTTTAAAATTTTTTACTTTATTGGTACATAAAGTCTCCCAACAATTCTGTAGATCAATAGAACAATTTGAATCGAGATACAGCACGACTCTCGTTTTAAGATCGATTTTTAAAGTTGAAACGTTTTTTTAAATCCATTTGAAAAGTTAAAAATGTTAAATAATAAATTCAACTTGAATTTCGTATGAAAGTTTATATTTCGGTGCTATAAATTGTATTTACATTGATACTTGAAGCTGCTAAACTATTTTTGAGTCTTGTTCAAAATATAATTTCAACAAGCAATCTAGCTATTTGAAAAAAATAATCAGAATAAATAACTTCTTCCATGCTATGCACTATTATAAAAGTGCTTAGAAAAAACAAACACACAATGATCGAGGTTTCCTCATGTTATTATATTGCACCCATTTCAAATTAAAAAAAAAAAAACAACAATAATAAATAGTTATTATACCCAACAATAAAAGGATTCAAATGAAATATCAAAAAAAGCAATAGGGTTGTTTAATTTAAGATTATATACAATACATATTAATTAAATTCAATAAATAATAATTCATATTAAACAAAAAATTAGAGTTTAAACCTTTAAGAAAACAAAAAAAAAAAAAAAAATTATTACATTATACCTATTTATGTAGAGTAAATTTCTTTATTTAAGAAAAAAAGAAAGAAACAAAAAACAAAAGAAAAATAAATAAAAAGGAAATAATAAAATAATAATAATTAAAAAAATATAATCTTGTGTCAAAAACTTCCTTAAAAAAATAAGGCGAACAAACTTAACGAATAAATTACATAATTAGATTGTGACAAAAAACAAAACAAAAATATTCTATATTAAAGAAATTTTAACAAAATATTTTTCAAGCTAATGTGATTGCCCAGAGCTTTTATTTTTATTTTTTTGAAATAATTAATTAAAGAATTGAATTAAATTATAAACTTTAAAAATGGATTCGTTTTTGTTTAAATAATAAAATTTTGACTTAATAAAAATTCGAAAAAAATATTTTTTTATTTGTTCAAACAAATTAAGTTTTTACTTTTTTCAATTTTATGTTTGGGTACAATACAAAAAGGATCTTGAAGGTGTTGTTTAAGAGTTTAAGTACTTTGCAATTAGCTTAGCTCTAAAAGCTTTCTTTCTTAAGGATAAGAATGATGAATTCATCCAATCATTGTATAAGCTAAGCAAGATTGAAGGCCTAAATTTTAAATTTTACTCTCAGCCTTTTAAGTGTGTGTTCAAGATAGTAACAAGAATGAAGAAGAATGAACGTTGTATGTCGAGTAAGATAAGCTGAGGTAAAATCGAATTTGAGCTACATTTTTATTTTGATGTCTCACTCGATAGATTTGGAGGACATTTTTAAAAAGTATTTGGCAAGGGGTACCCCTTGAATTTTCTACGAAAATAAAAAAAAAAAAAAAAAATTGTTTCTTTTACCTGAATGCATAGTGTATCGAACTGCATGAGCTTGGTAACTCTGCAGTCGATGTTTTACTTTATAATTTATATTTTTATCTTATTTTGTATCGAACTGCACGAGCCTGGTAGCTCTGCAGTCGATGCTATAATTATAATCTACATTTTATTCTTCTTTTTAGGTAACTTGACGAAAGAGTAAATTTCGTCTTATTTTTTATCTTTGACGAAAGTCAGTTCTAATTTGAATCTCGTGAAGGAAGCCGGAGTCTAGCTGGAAGCAAGTTTAATAAGCAGGGTTTTTATTGTGCAGCGTCTTTTTATGATTTAAAATAAAGAGTGGTTTTTATAACATTTTCCACTATAATTCTTTTACGTGTTTTATTTTTACTGGTGAAATATTTGTACTTCCATCTGCCTCTGCTGTGCTACGATACACATAGGTCTATTCACTGTGAATTCATATGTGGTAAACCAAACCTTGTTTAGAGATTTTGGTCAGAAGATATCGGTGACAGAATGTAAAAAAAAAGAAACAAAATTGTTAGTTGGCTTGGAAATATCTCAGGAACCACATATCCAAGAATATCTTGGTTTCCAGTTATGAATAGAGCTTAAAGAAACCTTTATTTTGATGTCTCACTGTCACTCGATGGACTTGGAGGACATTTTTGAAAATGTATTTTTTTTGGCCAGGGATACCTACACCTTGGATTTTTTTTCGAAAATAAAAAAAAAATTGATTTGTATTTTTTGTACCTGAATCCATAGGACTGTGATTATGAAATCATAATCTTTAACTCAAAACAAATTTAAAGACTTTCTTTAGTCAAAAGAATCCGGCTAAAGAATGTAAGAAAAAGAAAAAAAAAATGCTTGGTTTGAAACATCTCAGGAAACATATCTCCAAGAAACTTTTGGTTTTCAATTATGAATAGAGCTAAAAGCTCCGGGGCCCCGGGCAGCTCAACGTACACCTGTGGTCGCTATAGATACTTTGAGACTTTTGACGATCGTTTCGCGGAACACCTTATCCCTGTCAGGGAGATGGCACTAGATTTTTTGAGTGAGAGGTAAGTTAAATCTCAATGATTGTTAAAAGTAGTCCGTTCATATCTTAAGTGCATGTTGTGAACAGCTTACTTAGGCCCAATTTATTCACTCTCTATTATATTTAAAGTACCCATTAAAAATGAAAAATCTGTCAAATCACATACAAATTATAAAATTTCGCATTTTTAATAGAGACTTTAAATTTAATGGATTGTGAATAAATTGGTTTCATAATTAGGTATACAAAAAGTTTAAGTTGTCTCCGACGCAAGACCTCTGCTGTGCGGTTTGGGTCTATAAACTGTTTTTTTTTTTTTTTTCTAAGACTTCTTCATTGGTAACATTCTTTAAGGAAAAAGTATCAATTTTTTTTTTGCGAACAAAATCTTAGCTATATAAGTCCGTTTGAAACCATTATTGTCTTTTAATTGCGCATCTTAAACTAATATTTCTGAATGTTTATTAGCCTATATTTTTGTTTTATTAAACTTACCTTCACGAACAGATCTCAAAAAATAAAACAACAAAATGTAATCAGCTTACAACTTCACATTTATTACAACAAAGAACAACAGAAATTCATTTATATAAGATGTTAAAATTTGGCTTCGATATTATAAGCCTAAATTAAACAAATGCTTATTCACAATTGTTAAATTTAATATATAATTTTGTTTAATATTAATTTTCGTGATGATGTTTGATTTTATTTTGAATTCAACTCAAAATGGCACAAAGCTGTTTTTTTTTTTTTATTTATTATTTTTTTTCTCTTCTATTTTACTTCTTATTTCATTTATACCGAAATTAGGTATCAACAAATTTTCAATAAATATGAGAGTTAGCCCCCCATTTTTAACGGACAATCGTTTTTCGTTTATTTGATTTTATGTTTATATTGTAATATAAATGAAATGTCAAAAATAATAAAAATAAGATGAAAAAAATATATTTTCGTTTTCTTCGATTTTAAATTCACTTAAAAAAAAAATAATTCATTCGAAGTCGATGGTGTAGATACAACAATCTCTGATTTTTATTCATCTATTTTTTTTTTTTAACTTTAATACCAGAGTTGTTCAACTTATTGGTGTTTAATTAAGTTGTATATTGGTGCTAATTAAGATGTTTATTATTTTTTTTAAGAAAGGGCTATATCAATTATTTATTATATTTTATCTACTTTACTTTTTAAAATTGTGTTTTTTTTTTCATTATGTTTGGTTAATTCGATTTTATGTTTTATTTAAAGCTCGTTATGTATCTATATTCGTTTTTAGCTACTTTTTTTTTTGGTTTTTTTATATTTTTTTTCACTATGCAACAACAAAAAATTATATAACAAACTAAAGTTATTAGTAAAATACACTCAAAAAATATAGATATATATATATGACTGGTTAAATAAATTATAATAATAATAAATAAATTTATATAAATAATATTTATATATTTTTTTTTTATGAAAAAGTATATATTGCTATATAATTTTATATACTTTAAACTAATGAAGATATAATAATAATTTAATTATATTTAACTTTTTTTTTTGTTAATTCGAATGACTTCGGATGAGTCCTATGCTGGTGATTGTTACATTCAGAAATTTAGGGTGTTTATATTTCATCAAAGGACGTCGATATTTGCGCTTACTTTTTTTAGTAGATGTTCTTACTATTTTAGAATTACCGTGATGAGAAGCGGAATTATCAAGATCCTTGTAAAGAAATATTTATTGTTTAACCTTAAAAAAGGCCCATTTCCTTGTGATACAAAAATTCAGCATACAATTCATCAAAGGCATTGTCCTTAAACAAAAAAATTTACCATAACGAAAGACTAAAAACATTTTATGTATTGAAAATGTAAGTTGGTTAGTATTCGGGATTTTATATTTTTTTTTTGTATTTTTTGTTCTTTGCATTTTGGGGTTAGAATTATTTCGTTTTTTGTTTTTGTTAGTTGTTAGATTAAGAATAAGTCATTTGTTTGTCGTCAATAAAATCGTTGTCCGTTTTTAATAGCTGCTATAAATGTGCTGAGTGCCAGGTGGAGTTTTGTAGCTCGGATAGTGGTGGCTGAGAGCATTTTTGGCGAAGAACTGAGTATAGTCCTGAGAATTAAAGGAACGCTTTTAATTTTATTTTTAAATAAGATAATTTATAATTGTTTTGTTAAACCTTATTGATACGTCTTGGCCGGCAGATTGGTCCTTGGGCTATTCTACGACGTTCTTCATTCTCAACAACGGCCTGCTCTTTGTATTCTGGTGGTGGCCATTTCAGATCTCCACGCATGCTTGAGCCTCCTAAAAAAAATATTTAAACTGTTTTAAGTACACATAATAAAAAAGTGTTAAAGGTAAACAAAGTTTAAGCTCTAGTTCGAATATAATGAGTTAATTCTTAAGCAATGTGGGTTAGGCATTAGGCAACAAAAAACTGTCACTAGATTGATGGAAACAAATCCAATAATATCGGACCAATTTACTTACCATTTATTTGTTTATAATTTTAATTTTCTCAAAATTGAATAATTATTGAAATCAACCTACATAATGTACATAAGTTGGTAGTAGTAGGCACCTCTATTATTAAGAATACAACTCAAAAATGAAGTCAAATTCCCACCTTTAGCTTGAGGGTTATTCCATGGAGGAGTTTTAGCAGATTTTTGTATGTTTTCGCTCTACCAAAACGCTTCCATGGAATTACCCTTGATTAGTTTTATTATTTTGACATTTTTTCCATGTTATTTCAATATGTATTTCCATGTTGTTTGATAAATTAAGTAGATTTCCGTTTAATTTAAGACGGAACTCATCTTGGCAAAAAAAACCACGCTGAAATCCGCTTAATTTTAGGCGGTCTTTATCTCCGTGTACGGGAATTTAAGAAAACGAACTAAGCTAATATGAATTCATTATTTTGAATATTCAACTTAAAAGAATTTGCAACAAAAACAATTTAATCGAAGTTAAGATTTTGACCTTTGCAAATAGACCGAAACCAATATAATCTACAATCTATTACGGTGGAGTGAACTGAAAATTCATTTTATTGATATTGGTTACACAAAATTCCCTTATTCGCCTAATTTAAGGCTAAAAAATTCCCCATTCTTGAAAATTTCTTGCAAGTCTATAAATTAAAAGTTTTTTTTTTTGTACTTAAATTTCATTCATTATAAAGTGTAGTAATTTTCCGAAAGATTTTCGTTTGAAATCTTAAAGGGATAGCATGTGCTGAAAACTAAGCTATAATTGAGCCTCTACTTTGAGTTCTCAGTCAATAGGTCCAAAATTAACATTGAGAATATTGAAAATGTATTCGGAATCAGGTTTGCAAAAAATCATTTTTTTAATGTATTTGCTTTCGACTACAAATGAAAAAAAAATATTTATTGCAAATAAAAAATTGCTTTAAAAAAAAGTATGTATTTATTTGCAACTTGAAAATATTTGCATAAAAAAAATTTTATTGCAACTAAAAATATTTTCATAAAAAAAAATGATATAGCAAATGAAAAAAAAATTGCATTGAAAATAAAATTTATATTGCAAATAAAAATATTTTGCACTACGAAGCTATTGAAACTAATGCATATGTATAAGGCCAAATGGTCAAAATTTGGAGAAATTCGGCGAATATTAAAAAAAAATACATTTAATGCAAACATTTTGCATTAATTTTTTTTTATTTTTCAATCCAGAAAATTTTTTATTTGCAATAACATTTTTTTTTGGAATTGATAATTTAACAATCCTGTTCAGGTTGTTGCTTTCAACAAATCCATTAATAAAGAAAATTATTGGATCTAAGGTAAAGACAATTCCTATGATAAAATTTGCACCAGAAGTATTTGAAATGGTGTATTTTTGTTGCTGTTTTATTGACCGCATGAACATAAATTCCTGCTTTCGTCTTTTTTTACTGATGACGGATTAACTGGCGGATTTCGCCAGATGGTTAGCGTCCCGAAAACCAGGGCTTAAGCTTTTCTAATTCTTCTTCCTTCTTTCTTTCAGATTTGAAAAGAATTAGCCGTCCTGTATTTCGTTCCACAAAATGCCTGTTTTTTTTACTAACTTTCCTGCACTTAGATTATAGTTTTCAGATCAATAACTTTCGACTTATACATCGCATGACTTTCAAAAATATACCAAATTATTGGAAATTTGATGGTCTGTAACTTTTACTGTTTAAAAAATTATGTAACTGATACCGGGAATGATATAATCTTAAAAAAAAACCGAACAAAAATAAATTAAAACAACTTGACCTCAAAACTATTGTCCGCTCAGAAAAATAATATACTACAAAGAAAAAGATAACTAAATTTTCAATAACTTTGGTCGGATAACCATTTCTATAGGAACTATAGTTTTGGAGATATAGAGCGATTTGCGTTTTCCAAAATGGCGGATTTCGCCAGTGAAATGTATACTTACTTCCTTGTTTATCTTACGGATTTAGAAACTGCCTACATTTATTTAAACTGTTTCTCAAATATATTTATTGAAATCTTAAGTCCATAAATTATATTTTAATCACACTAAACACACAATAAAAGCTTGAAGCAACTTGTTAAATGCAAATAAGCATGTTTTTCTTCTAAAATTAAATAAAAAAAAATAAAAAAGAAGTCACTCGGGCGTATACGTATTATTTTCTTATATTTTTTTTTTTTTTTTTGTTTTGCAATACATTTTTTTTTGTGTCTTCATTAAAGTTATTTATCAATAAGAAATTGATTATTATGTCATTTTGAAAAAAAAAACTTACCTCTGTAGCTAGCGGCGGCTGGTTGTGATGTATAAACTGGCGCTGGTTGCTGGGTGATCGGGGCTTCCTTGCGCAATGTTATAATACCAGGACTCTCACCGCGGTACTGCTGCTGTTGCAATTGTTGGTGTTGTTGGTACTGTTGCGGCTCGGTTTGCTGTGAATAGTAATTATAATGGTTGTCAATTGGTTGAGATGTCTGACTATATTGCTGCGGTTGGGGTTGTTGGTGCGCCTGATAGTACTGCTGTGGAACAGCAGTAGCAGGAGCATAAGGAGCAGGAGCAAAATTATTCTGGTGTTGAGGAGGTCCGCAGGATGGTTGGCGATCGTAACTCTGATTCACTTGTGGTACAGATGATGCCCCATAATGGTTCTACATAATTATGTTTATGTGCATTTATGTATAAATGTGTATGTGTGTGTGTTTGTGAAAAGTTTAAGGATGACATAATGGATGGTGGCAGTGCAAAAGGGTGGTATAAGTTGTGTTTTGATTGGTGCGAGGGTGTTGGTTGGTTGGTTGGTAGGTCGTAGTGGTGGATGGATATTGACGAAACAAAAACAAAAATATAAACAAGATTTGACAATTAGTAAAACAAAAATTTGACATTGAATATATAGTTTTGTACAGGGGTTAGTTTTTTTCGAGGATGTTAGAGAATCAAACGAGCATTGTGCAGCGTTTTTTTACGGTTAATAGAGCAGTTAGGTTATATTTTACAACTTTTTTTCTACTCCAAAAAGGGAGGATTTACAATTAGCTGGTTGTCAAGAGCGTTCTACGAGTTAAAAGCATCTAAGGGGAAAGACGTTTTGGCATTCCCCTTCTATATGTGGCAAGCTTTTGCATTTTCTCATCAACTGTCTATATTGCGCTAGAAAATCTCCAGAAACACTTTCGTGCAAAACATTTTGCACGATGATGGTACCTGCTGCTGTTGAGATCCATAGTGCGGTTCGGATTCGAATTGTGGGGGTGCTTGAGAGACCTGTCTTTGAGCAGGTTGATAGTTCTGAACGTATCCAGTACGCTGAGGTACTGGCGATGCAACGTGACCCCAACGGCCACGGTTTGGTTCATCAAGGTGCTGGTTATCAACCTGTGATGGTTGATAATGCTGTTGTGGCTCCGGCGTAGAGGGTGCTTGATAATGCTGGTGTTGTTGTTGCTGATAAGATTGAGGTTGGGATTGGGATGGGTGTTGGTTTTGGTGTTGTTGTTGGAATTGTTGCTGGGGATTAGGTTTTGGTGTATTGTAAACTGGACTAGCTATTCCACCTCTAAAGGAAACAGTAGAACTGGCATTGCCAGGTGCTGGTGCTTGGGAGGGTCTCTGCTGCAAATAGTATGGCTCCTGGGGATTATGTTGCTGTGATGGCGGTGAAGATTGTTGTTGCTCTTGTTGAATTGGATGATAATGACCACCCTGTGAAATATGGGGAAAATGATGATTCGATTTTGTTTGTGCGATTTTCTGTGTGTAGGTATTTTTTGTGTTTTCGTTTTTTTTTTTTTATTTGATTTCGTTGACAAATTGACAGTAGTTGAGATGACACCAACAAAAAGCACAACAGAGGGACTATATCCACAGAGTTCTGATTAATTTAATTTTGTCAGGTGTATTTTTGGATTTTTTAAATAATGTTAAAAATGTATTTAATATTTTTATTTGTTTTTGTGTAAAAGGTTTATTTTATACGAGTATAAGCAAGAAGGGTTTCATATGAAATGATTGATGATTGGTCTTGTTATGAAATTAATATTTTTTTGTACAGTAATGATGTTTATACAAATGTACATATCTTAGTTAATACCTAGATAAATGTGTTTTGAATATTTATTAATTTTAAATAAAGTTCAATGCAAAAGCATTTTCTTGAATAAGCACATACATAAATCAAATTAAATATGAAGGGTCCAGGGGAAAATCAGCACGAGTCCATTCCAACTCATTTCGAGAAAAACGCATTTTAAAATTTTGTTCTCCATACAACTTAGTACTAAAACCACACAATTTATTTATTTTTTCAGCAAGGCTTAAATTTGTTTTACAAAAGTAAGAATGCCATCAGATAGTGCTCAGTAAATATTACAAGACCTCATCATTAGTTTATTTTTGACAAAGAGTGGACATGTACCATTTTCTTCTGGACCCTTTATATATAAAAAATAGAATAGGGTGACATTTTGGGTACCAATTATTTTATATTTACATTAAAAACATAATTATTTTTTCTTCAATAAAATTTATACATGATCTCTTACAATAATCGAATCTTTAGATTGTCTGTTTTTGAGAGCCTCCTAGAATACTTATGTATATGAAATAGTGGCCTAACTGATTTTTGCACATAATTTTTCCCTTACCCACAGAAATGTATTTTTGAATAACCTGAACAACTTAATCTTTGGGACCAGATGAATGGATACAAAATTTTGAATAACTTTGTTTTAATTAACTCCTTGTCAAATTGAATTATTTTTTTGCAAATCAAATTCACCCTTTTTCAAATCAAATAATTCATTTTTTCAATAAAAACTTATATCTGAAGATTTCAATCTTGTTGATCCGATAGAATTATGTTGCTTATTTAAATTACTTGATAGAATTAGAAGTACGAAGATCCGAGGAAGCCTTCATGTTAAAAACACCATCTCCCAAAAAATTGAACACGACCGACTCAGTTGGTATTGCCATGTTCAAAGGAGAGATCCTGAGAACCCCGTCAAAAAAGCAATATCATACAACGTTCCAACACGAAATAGAAAGAAAGGTAGGCCTAAAAACTCCTGGTACAAGCAAATGCAAAACCACCAGCATTCAGTTGGCCTTAGAAATGGAACAATACAAAACCGGGAGGCTTGCCGCCGATTTCTGAGGTCAACCCGGCGAACCCCACAGGCGGATCACTAGTGTGAAGCAGTTACGTGGGATAGTTATGATCCCCTCGACATCGAGATCATAACAGCGCCGAGAAAAAGGAAGAAGAAGATTTAAATTACAAAAAATGTTAAGATCTTCCGGCTTCGGAAAAATTAAAGAGAATCAGTTCCTTCATTTAAAATGTGGATACAATTTTGAACGATGAACGACAGAAGGTTTCTTGTTTAATTTTCGACTAGGTACCCAGTCAAAATTTATTATTCAAGCATTTCTTCATTGCTCATTGTTCAGAATGATATGCAAAGCTGAAAGTTTATTTTTTCCATTTCGTTCACATCTTACCTCATTTTTGGTTCATTTTCTTGAAACGTTGGTACCTGGAAACAACCCAAATATAAATCCTGACTATGAAAAATTAATTATCATTTTAATAAAATGATTTCCAGGAACCAAAAAAATATGTATTTAAGCTTTAGTTCTGTTTAATTCAAACCAATGAAAAACTTGTAAATGTATTGTACATATAAACTACTTCAAATAATCCTTACCCTTGTCCTTATACTTCTAAAGTTAAAACTCTCTTTGTTTATCTTTAATAAGAAAACAAGATTTAATAATAAAAACAAACAGAAAAGGATTGTAGAATTGGATCATCATAAAGATTTTATTTAAAGGGGCAGATTTATATAAAAATTAAATAACCTACTTAAATCGACATTAAAAAAATTAAATTCAAGTTAAATAAATCCACAACCAACCAATCCTTTAGTAAAAAGATTAAGTTTCATGTTTACATGCGGTTTGGTCAAAGTATACTGAAAACATATGATTTGGTTTGATATTAAACTACAGTCTATTTGACAAGTTTTTGAATACAATTTGAGTTTGTAAATAATATTTAAAGATATTTTACAAAGTCCATTTTGAAAAAAGAAAGTTTTTTTTTTTGGAAATTATCCACAAATATTTTTAAAAACAATAGTGAACATTAAGTTTTTAACCCTTTCGAACCCAAGCTATGAAAATCAATATTAAAAAATGTTTTTTCGGTATTATCGGGTCAAAAACATCACAACTAAGAAATATGAATAGCAAAAAGTTATTTCCCAAAATAATAAATAGCAAAACTAATGTGTTTTTCTCATGTTACATGTAAGTAACATGCACTGCATATGACCACCAAAAAAAGTCGGAGAACTGAGAAAATAACTTTTTATGAAACTATAATGTATGCTACTTCTTCTAAGCAAAAAAACCAAACACTTTCTGCATTAACTTTTTTTATATCTTTTTTTCAAAATTATGACCATATACATATAAAAAAAAAATTTTTTGCCAAAAAAAAAAATTTGAATTTCAGTTCCTTTCTCGATAAAAAAAATTAAAGGTATGATATTTGACTAACTTTTTGTAATAATCCAGAGTAACTAGGCATTATTATCTTTCAATTAAGCCATCGTAACCTAAAAAATTGTTTAATTTAATATTTTTTACGAATTTTTAAAAAAATGTTACATGAGAGTAACGCTGGGTCCGAAAGGGTTAAAAGACAAAAAAAAAAATTAATGAAAGCTAGAGAAGGAGTAGGTACTATAAGTTTATTTTTTTTAAAAATGTTTTTTAGCTTTTTGAATGTCGGAAAAAAATTGAAGAAATGAAAAAAACAAAAATTGGAAAATGCTTTTTTTTGTAGCAGATACTGTATCTTAAAAAAATAATACCACTATCCAACACTTATATTATATATTTTGCGCTTTTGATCCATAAAAAAAATATGATATTAAATTTGCCAATTTGGAATATGGAGGATATAAAATAAATACATTTATAGTGTAGTTATATTACTTTTTATTTTTAAACTTAGCCTTACTAACAAGTTGTGTGTAAAATAAATGCATACTCGACCATAAGAGTAGTTTTATAAGCATTTTTTTGCATTTAATTTTTTCATTTGTGAATACTTCCGGTAGACTTTCACCAAAAAATAAAAATAAAAAAATGTTTAACAAAAAATTATTATTACCGACGAAAATGTATCGGAAATGCAACAACGTTATAGTAGAGTGAACAAAAATGCAATTAATCGTTTATTATTATTATACATATTATACCAGCATTTGTGTTGGTGTATTTTTAAACCAACGGATTCATAATAAAAACACATCAGATGATTCGTTTTGTTTAACTGTGGTAGCATTATCATTGAAGTTGGTGAGAACTTAAATATGTTTTTTTGTTGAATGATTAATTGCCTTATCTGTCATCCAGAATCATATACATATGTCAAAAGCAATGTAGTGCAGCATGGAATAAAAAAAAAAAATACATTTACATGTTTTCTTTTGTATTTGTATTAATGAAGCATTTATAATCATTTCAATTTCATTAATCAATGAAATAAAATTTTTTCTTCGAGGTTTTTCTATCATAATTTTCATTTCAGGAACTTGTGTCAAAAGAGGTACAGCTCTATTTTTTAAATTTAGACATATCCAAACTTTAAAAAATCGTGTATTAGCATTTTTTTATTTAACCTAAAACTTAAGAAAAAATTAAGTGAAATATGCAATCTTTTTTAATTAAGTTTTAGTTTTAAAAAATAGTAGTATTTACTGTGATTTTTTAAAGTTTGTATCTGCCTAAATTAAAAGAATGGACCTTTTGAAGCAAAGTTTTCAATTCATATGGTTGAACAAACCTTAAAAAATATTTAACTATTATTTTTCTAACCTGTCAGGAAATGTTTTACAACTTCAGATTTTCTCACGTGGGGGTGTGGTATCCGCCCATTTTTGTTAAATTATTTTCAAATATTAAAGAACATTGTAGAATATCAAAATATTGTAGAATCTTGAATTGGCTTCGTATTGAGGCCAATCCACAGGTTATATTTCCAAATGCAGCAATTTTTTTTTTTTTATAATTTAAGTGATTTTCCTTGCTGCATGTACTCCTTTTTTCTATCAAAAATATCGTTCAAACTCGTTACAAAACAAAAAACGTTGTATAATTGAAAGAGTGTGAGACTCATTTTTCAAAAGGTGCCGCCTCCCAAAAGGCAACTCAAAGCTTCATTTTTAATTACACATACTTAGTCCTTACAGCAAAATGCTTGTTTCTTTTTTCCTTATCGCCGCCGCTACCGCGTCGTTTTTATGAGAAGAAATTTAAACAAAAATTTATATATTTTTTCATGAGTAAATGCAATCAACACACACCACGAAATCATGTTCTCATATATTCAATGCGCCTTCAAATTGCCTAGAAAAAAAAAATGAATCTACCACCCGCTTAGTAAGTATAACATGTTTGTGTGTACATCTTTGACTATTATAAAACCCCCCAAAGAGTAAGTATGCCCTAAAACATATACAGCATTATGCCACAGGATAAAACAGTTTATGACATGCCTTTGAAAATTATTATAGTTATTATATTCATTATGATTATGGCTATCATTGTCTGCGATTTTTATCGCTTGTTGCCTTGCTGCCAGAGTGTATCCTGCTCTATGAGAAGAAGATGAAGGCCTAAGCCTTAGGTGCTGACTGTGTCGTGGAGCGTAAAAGCGTGCAGCAGCAAAACTACCATATTATACATATAGGTTGAACATGGAATTTAACAACAAAAACAACAACAACAAAAAAAGAAGCTCTTTAATGCATTTTAATAAAGTTCTATCCATAGGTTTACTTTTCTTCTTACACACAGTAGCTTTCTGTTGATAGGGTGTTTTAACTACTCTATACTAGCCCTGTGATCGTTACAAAGTCATGTCTTTTTTTATTTTTTTTTCTATATTTTGTTTGTTTGTGTGTTACTTTAATGGAAAATTATAAAGAGCCCAATTTCTTTTGTTATCATGAAGGTTTTTGCGGTATTATTTACATTCCGCGTCAAATAACTTAATCCATAAAGAGTAAATTCTTACAAAGGAATAATATAAACCATTAATAGAAGATTTAAGAATGTGATAGTAACTCAACGTTAAAATATCGTATGTTTACTGCGAAAAGAAAAGCGGTCCAAGAATAGAACCCTGTAGAACCCATTGCTTACACTTTGATATGTAGAAAACTTAAAATTATTTTAGTTTCTTGCACATTATATAATTGCCAGTGAACGATTATGTGGAATGCATTTAAAAAGTTCTTTTGGTGGTTTTTAACTAAACTAAGTTTCTCATTCAGTGGTACAACCATCTGTGATGATTTGATTTTAAAATCAATGTCAACAGCATACAAAAAGATACATATCAGTAGGCTTATGATAACTTCGATTTCATGAATATTTGGGATGAAAAGGATGGAACCTAAATCACTTTCTTGTGGGACACCAGAAGTAGCGAGAAAAGAGGAAAACTACACTTTTATGAAGCGTATATAAATTTCAGATAGATAGGAGTTATATTGAGAAGTAATGCGCAAGTCATGTTGACGACAAAATTTCAAAGACTTAGAGTAGAACGTTAAAATATCGTATAGTTGGTATTCAACAACTCGGAACATCTGAGAGAAATAGGAAATGGGGTGATAGTTGTTGTTAATACCAGTTTAATCATTTTTGCGTATAAGTTTTTTGAACAAATATTCTCAGATAAAAGTTTATTTTTATAAAGAGTGTTTTTAAGACCAACTTGTTTTTTTTTAAGCAAGTGAGACATCAGTATATAGGGTTTTCTAGGCTCTATTCATAAACCAAAAGTTTTTTGTAGGTCCTGGATGCTGAGTTTATAAATGTTTTTCCTTAGTTTCTGAAGCAGATAACTTAGAACGACAGTCTTGAAACAAGTTGTGGTTTACAGATATGAGTTTAAAGTGAACAGACTTATGTATTTTGGTAAAAATTAAATATTTATTTTATTTCAGATTTTCGAAAAAATTAACTTGGCGAAAAAAATTGCATTTTGAAAAATTTAAATCCATTGAGTGAGACATCAAAAGAAAGGTCTCTTTAAGCTCTTTTCACAACAGAAAACCAAAAGTTTTTTGGAGGTCTAGTTGCTGAGTTATTTGCATCCAAATATGTATTTTTTGAAGTGAAAACTTCTTTAGTATCGTAGTGATTTGAAACAAGATGAAACGAAAACGCGACACGACTTCAACTTGTTATAACTTTTTTGTTTTAATAGATAGATGACTGAAATTTGTACTGTAGATAGGTAATTAAATAAATTATAATTGTACAAAATTTCAATTAATTTCATGTTCAAAATTCGGAGATAACGGTAAAAACATGTTCTTTTCCAACACACGTTACATCTTTTGGTCTAGTGCACATACAAATTTGATTTAACTTTAATACGCATGCTGATAACATAACCTTTTATTTGATATATCACACATAACGTTACATGCTCTACAAGTTACACAATCTTAAATTGAAAAAAATTTAAAAATACCTCAAAACACCTGTGGAGATCCGTTGGCGATGACCATCTACCAGTGTAGGAAGTACCGTAATCTCAGTCTGGAAATTCGACATGGTTGACTTTAAAAAATTCTAACTTCTCTTGTAGACATCTTTGAAATAAGATTTATACATCATTATACAAGGTGAAACAATAAGCTTTCACATGGTATAAATTTTTTTATAGGTTGTCAAACAAAAAAATTGATTTAATAGCATGAGAACATAAAAATAAATGTTTTTCTTTGCTTTTTTTGATGAAATTTCATCGAGTTTAAAAAATTCTAGCTCTTTTTGCAGATGTCTCATAGACTTGATCGATATATATATTTTGAGCTAAGCCAATAAGCTTTCAGATGGTGTAGGTTATTATAGGTTGTTAGGGAAGAAAATGGATTTAATAGCGTGAGAAGATAAAAATAAGTGTTTTTTCGCTTTTCTTGATGGAAATTGATTGAGTTCAAAAAATTCTAGCTCTTTTTGTAGATGTCTCATAGACCTGATCGATATACATATTTTGAGCTTGGACAATAAGCTTTCAGATGGTATAAAATTTTTTATAGGTTGTTAGGGAAGAAAATGGATTTAATAGCGTGAGAAGACAAAAATACGTGTTTTTTTCGCTTTTTTGATGGAAATTGATTGAGTTAAAAAATTCTAGCTCTTTTTGTAGATATCTCATAGACCTGATAGATATATATATTTTGAGACAATAAGCTTTCAGATGATATAAAATTTATATAAATTGTCATATAAAAAACATGGATTTGAGGCGCAGGGACATAAGTCCCCGGGACATAAGTCCCGAATTTTTTTTTCGGGACTAATGTCCCACTTTACTGGGTCACAAGTCCCGAATCCAATTCGGGAATTATGTCCCACCTTACTGAGACATTAGTCCCGAAAAAAATTTTCGGGACTTATGTCCCACGTTTTTTTTTTGTATAAATATATCTATAGAGACTATTAAAGACTACAGCTGACGAAATAATAGAACCGATATTGTTCTCACGATTTTTTTTCGTAGTACCAACTCCGATGTAAGGTACGGTTACAAGCTGTTGGAAAACAAAAGCAAAGCTTGCAAATTTATTGGTAAGTCGAAATTGCATCGTGACAAAATATAAACAAATGTATAAAGTGAAAGTTTAATAATTGATATTTGTGATAACCGATATGAGTACTTACCAGGGTGAAGCGGAAAAAAATTTCTCAGATTCGAATCTCTTTAATTTGCACAACCCAAACGCGGAGCGGGAAAAATTTTGCCCACGGGAGAATCCATTTTGAGGTTTGCAAATAAAAATTCGCGCGAATTTTTATTTGCACACCTCAAAATGGATTCTCCCGTGGGCAAAATTTTTTCCGCTCCGCGTTTGGGTTGTGCAAATTAAAGAGATTCGAATCTGAGAAATTTTTTTCCGCTTCGCGTTTATCGAGTTAGAACACAAGCATATCTTTGGAACAAACATTAAACTGGCAAAATATTCTCTTTGAAGTTTGAGTTATATTTTGTTTCCTTGGAGCAAACTGGAGTAAGACAAATTTTATATAAAACTTATTCTTTGATAAGTAAGAATGATTTAAAAATCATAATGGTATTATTTCGCTTTAATAAACCGAAACGAGGCACTTTTTTTTTATTTTTTTTTTTTGAAAATAAATTGACGCGAAAGAGAAAGCCAAATGTTGAAAAATGGCTTTATTTCTCTTTTGAAAATTAAAATTATACCAATTCGCGAAATACTTCCTTATTTCACTTGGGCGTATTTCATGGCACCAAAAAATAATGTTATGGATTAATTAGTAC
Source organism: Episyrphus balteatus (assembly GCF_945859705.1). Classification (NCBI taxonomy): domain Eukaryota; kingdom Metazoa; phylum Arthropoda; class Insecta; order Diptera; family Syrphidae; genus Episyrphus; species Episyrphus balteatus. The sequence goes on from NC_079135.1 coordinate 32,383,431, forward strand.
CTATATGAACATTTATAGTAAAAATTTATGTATATAAAATAGTTTTCACTTTATTCGGGACTTATGTCCCATTTTCGACTAAAAAATTCAGGACTTCTGTCTCAGTAGGGTGGGACATAATTCCCGAATTGGATTCGGGACTTGTGACCCAGTAAAGCGGGACATTAGTCCCGAAAAAAAAATTCGGGACTTGTGTCCCGGGGACTTATGTCCCTGCGCCGGATTTGAAGGTGATAGAATAAAAATAGTTAGATTTTTTCTATTTTTTTTTTTTTGCAAGAAAAATGATTTTTTAAGGTTTCACTTCTACCACGTGTGAATTGCACACATGATTTTTTTTTTTTTTTTAGGTTTCGGACACTGATACCTTGGAATAAAAGTCTTGAAACAAGTATTGTTTTAAAGATATGAGTGCACAGTGAACATTTTGTGCTTTTTGGAAAAAAAAAAAAATAAAAATTTAAGGGGTAGGTAACCCTTGCCGAAAAAATTGCATTTAGAAAAAAAATGTCCAAATCTATCGAGAGAGACATCAAAAGAAAGGTTTCTTTAAGCTCTATTCATAATTGAAAACCAAATGTTTTTTGGAGGTCTACACTGAGGGAAAAAACAACTTAAAATCAACGAAAACCACGACGAACATTTTAAAAAAGTAGAACATCGTAAGTTTAAAGTGTTTTGCCGTTATAAAACATTTTTAAATCAATTTTGTTTAAACTTTGAAAAGAAGCATCAATTTATTAAAAAAAAAAGAAAAAATTGGCAGCCGCTGGGGATCGAACCTACAACTCTTGGGTCACTAGGCGAATGCTTTACCACTGTGCTATCTCACTGTTGGAAATTAAAGTGATAAAATGCTAGAAAAGCTGAAGTCCGACAAAAATAAAAAAATTTCTTAAGTTGTTTCAATTTTAATTTAAAGATATTTCATGTTAGTTTTTTCAACATTAAATCAACGTTGAACATATTACATTTTACGTTGTGGTTTTTCCCTCAGTGTAGTTGCTGAGTTCGAAACAAATTTTGATTTACAGATGTGAGTTCACAGTAAAAAAGTGTACTTAAGCATTTAGGTAAAAAAATTACAAATATATTTTTTCCAGATTTTCGAAAAAAAAATTCAAGGGGTACACCTTGCCGATAAAAATTGCATTTTAAAAATTTTTTCCAAACCTATTTCCTGAGATATCAAACAAAAAAGTGTGTTTATGTAATTAAGCTCTATTTATGAGTGAAAATCAAATGTTTCTTGGAGTTCTCGTGGGTGAGTTATTTGTATCCAAATTTTTTTTTTTTTTATGGTTTCTGAGGCCGTCCAATAACTTGGAACCAAAGTCACGAATCAAGCTTTGTTCACAGATATGAGATCACAGTGAAATTAATTTTTTCAGATTTTAGAGAAATCGAAAAAATTCAAGGGGTACCCCTTTCTAAAAAAAAGAAAATAGGTTTTGAAAAATTTTCTCAAAATCCTACAAGTGATCTATCTAAAGAAGAAAATCCATTTGTATTCTGCTTCGCTAGATTTAGCCAAAAAGAAAGTGGGACTGTGCACTTTTTGTTGTCACTGACTGTAACTAAGGTTGCATTGCATAGAACGTGTGGAATTTGTAACGCTTTGGTTTTATTTACTTTTCGACATGTAGCACGCGATTTTAATTTTGTGTGATTTTTTTTTCCTTTAATTTATTATGAGGTTGATTTTATTTTTTATTTCACATACACAAACACATATATATTTTTACTTGTTTTAACCAACCAACGTTTCGTGTTTGTTTTTATGCTCTCTCAAGTAATAATTTCTTTTTATGAATTTTCGTTCTACATACAATTTTTTTTGTTTTTATTTTTTTTTTGCTATATCATGAAGAAAATAATCGACATAACCATCATCATCATCATCATCAACATCCATCGCGTCTCTATACATGTATGTAACATAATCTAATCATTGCCATCGGAATCGGGCTTGAGGTTGTGGTGTCTTTATGGTTTATTAATAGAAAGTTATGAGTTGCCTGATGGCACAGCTGATTTAAGCTTCTGTTTTTTTTTTTCCTTTCTGTTGTTGTTTGTTCATATTATATTGGCACACAGCAGTGGTCTTAGATTATAGGCAGAGATTATTATAGATATGGGTGGCATGGTGGTTGCATTATACTATATTTGGAAATGATATTGGATGAGATAAGTTGAAACAATATAAAAGTCATCATTTTGGTTCTCTTAGCTTTGGTTGATTACGTTGACGAGTCTAGTACATATGGTTGGTTGACTGCTGGCTGGTTTGGTATAAGGAGGTGATTTTTATTAAAATTGATGATGGAAACAGTTTGTTTGAAGTAGTAATTTGATAATAATAATAATCGTTTACGTTGAAAAGATTAGTAAAACTTTAGTGAAGGATATGAATGGACGCGGCAAGGAAATTAGTTTTCCATTGTTTGGGTTAAAAAAGAAAACTGGAAAACGTCCTTCCTTATTAATAAATATATTCGTCCTTCATTTGACAATTTTTTCTACAAATTTATTTAAGTTTTTGTACCTAACACAAAAAGCTTTTTCAATGACACATAAAAACTTTGAAGGGTTTTACTATGTAGAACTTTCTTTGGTAAGAAGAGAATCAACCTTTCAACCGTTTTCAGCTTCGGCGCCGTTTAAGAAGCTGTTCAAAAGGGTTAAAAAAGCAATTCTGCAAGCGCCAATGGCTGTTTTAACTCTTTTTTTGAGTCTTTAATAAAAATAAAATGCACGACTGGGGCCGCACGTACTTGCTCTTGCAGTTCAAAGCACTTTTATGTCAGCTTACTTGTAGATTATCAGAGCTGCCTCTATATACCTACATTTTTAAGAAATTTGGTTGATGTAGGGCAGGCTTGTCAAACTCAATGGCATTCACGGGCCAAAATAGCAGGATCTAAATTTCTATGGGCCGCAAAAAAAAAGATATTAGAATTTTTACGAAACAGATTTATTTTTATAAAAGAACAAGAACAATATGTAGTAATATTAATGTTTTCTGCCTGACACTTGGCATCTCTTTTCTGTACCATCTTCTCTACTTGTGATGAAAATTTTTTAGAAGTTATTACTTTTAAAACAGACCCAAGGCGTAGATCTGTTATTCTGGATTTAACAGGTGACTCATTTCGATTCATAAGTGAAAACTGCTGCTACATACAAATGATTTCATATGCCAATTTTCGAGTGTTCTCAAATCTGCTTGTTAGATACTTGTAAAATTCAGGTATCCCAGCTTCATCGAATTTATATCTTTAAACGGAGCCACACTGGATTTCGATTAGCTCCATTTGCAAATGATTACGTACTGATTCTATATTTATAAACCCGTCTCAAAAAGAGATTAAAAAAGGATGGATTTTTCGGGACAAAGTAGCGAAAATATTTGCATTGGTGTTCATTTAAGAAAAAAGTAGCGACTGCAAGTCGACTGGAAATCTAATTTTCGGTTGCTTGGAAGTCGACTTAAATATTTTGTACAAATAAACAAATTCAGAGCTTATTCCCGAAAATTCACTAAGGATGAAACAAATCGTATGGAACTTTTTCACTGCTTTCCCATTGGTCAAACTGCACTCCAATACTAAATACAGCAAAAAAAAGCTTGTTTTCAATACAAAAAATGTTTGTTTACCTTTTCACCCATCAAGAACTCATATAAGCTGGAAATTCTCCATTGCGACATAAATAGCAAAAAGTTAAAATCTCTGCAGTGAATATCGTGTTGAAATGGAGAAATTCAAAACAATTTTATTGGATTCCCCGGTTTGTTCGTGTTCATTAGAGACATTTAAATTTTATTTTATAACTAAAATTAAATGTAAAAATTGAAAATGCAAGTTGTACCTAAATTAAGCTTGGGCCGCACAAATATACGATGTGGGCCGCATGCGGCCCGCGGGCCGCAAGTTTGACATGCCTGATGTAGGGGAAGAGCCGGCATGGAGGCCAAATGTTAGTTAATTTTATTTTATTTGACTTGATTTTTTGAGAAAAACTAAAAATGCAGTTTTACTGCAATTACTCTGCATATTACGTATGCAAAATTTTATCAAAATCATTAGAGCCATTTTTGAGAAAATTGCAATAACTCCATAATGATGTACGGGAAGAGCCGACATCCGCCATTTAAAAAAAATGTTAAGACCATATTTCCACTATCCGTATTTTTTGAGAAAAACTAAAAACGCAGTTATGTTAGAACTATGTACAGCATTACGTGTGTTAAATTAAATCAAAATCGTTAGAGCCGTTTTCGAGAAAAATTGCAATAACTCGAAAATTTTGTATGGGAGGTATACGTTCTAAGCGAGATATTAAAAAACAAAAAAAAACCAACCTTGGAAATTACGAAAAAAAAATCCATACCAAATTTCAACAAAATTCGTCCACCCGTTTAGGCTGTAGCTACTTGTACAGATGGACGCACGGACGCACAGACCGACGGACGTCATGACGAAACCCACTTTTTTGGACTTCTCCATCATCGTAATGTTAGTTTTGATTCAAACCTCGAATTTTTTTTTTGACACGAAACCAATACTTGCCCTATAGAGCAAGTAAAAAAAGAACTGGTAGACTTGAATTCGATTTTCTTCGTTCTCTTCTTCTTCAAAAATTTTAATATTTAAATCTAGAGAGATCGAAATTGTGTTAAAAATCTATATTTATATCTATTAAAAAAAAAGTAATTTAAAAAATTGCTCCCCATTCGTGATCATTACTTTAACTTAACTCTTTAACTGCGATTACATAAAAATGTTTTTTTTTTTTTTTAATTCAAACAACAATATGCTTTCATTATTTAAATTTCAATTTGCATTCAATTTGTAAATTTCTCATCATCATCATGTTAAAAAAAAATTAAAATCATATAAGGATTTATGTTTTGTATTTCGTTTTGGTGCTGTTGCATAAGGAACTCTTCTGCATATAATAACAATGATATCAACATTTACGAAGCATACGATGAAGTTCATTACGATATTAAAATAAATGACATGACAAAGTTCACTTTCTCTCATCATGTCCTTGGTTGAAATAATAATAATAATAATTTAAATTGAATATTCACACACATAAGATGCGTTATCGTCTTATCGGTTCACAAATTTATTATTAAATACAGTGCAGTTAATATGATGAGGTTCAAAAATATTTTAAATGAAAATTTATTTTGTTTTGAATTGGAGTATATTAAACTCATTCAGTAAGTTTAAATGTATATTGGGCAAAATTTCATGGAACGAAATTTTCTTTTATGTTTGAAAATAATCTTAAAGAAAGATTTCTTACCTATATTATGCTTCATAATTTGATAAATTAGTTAGTCAATGCAAAATGTAATCCAATTTTCAGGACATTTTTAAGAAGGTACCTTATTCGTTATATCAACCATAAAATATTCTTTCTTATTAGGCATGGCAATGAACTGATAGTTTTATAATTCATAGACATTTTATTAGACGTATTTTTAGAATATTTAAGTATTTGGATAGAAATAAAATCGTACTGAACGATACAAAAATACTAAACATGCAGAATTTTAGTAAGCTTAAATATTGCAGGATCAACTCAACTATAATAACTTCACAGTTGACCATAAAAAGAAGAATTTCATACAAAATTTCATGATAATATCTCAATTCCTTAAATTGTTACTCTTGGCATTTTCAAAACAATCATGCCTGAAGATCCATTAAATTTTGTGTGGGGAATGATATTTCGGCTCCGCAGCCTTTGTGATTATACAAATACATATTTGGCGAACAGGTGCTATCGAAAACATGAGTAAAGGCTTAACTACATTCACCACTTTTTGAAAAAGTACAAAAGTGAAGACATTTTTTTTCTCGCAAGCGCAATTTTTTTGTAAAAAAAAGTAAACAAAATAAAAAGAGTAATAAAATAAGTTTTCTGCATCATTTGTTTTTATTTCCCAGCCCGAAAAACAATACAAAAATGCGTTTGAAAATTTTCACTTTTGTACTTTATCACTTTTTGAGCCAATATAGTTAAGGCTTAAATGAATTGTATAAAATGTTTAAAGATCAATCATATCAAAGATCATAAAGATTTTCAAATATCTTGTTAAAATATCGTAAGGATTTTTAGATTTTTTGGGAAAAAAAAAAATTAAAATTAGTTAATTAATATTAATTTTATAAAAATCACTTTTGTGCAGCAAAATTTAATCGAAATCGTTAGATCCGTTTTTGAGAAGCTTGTTATAACTTAAAATCGTTATATAGAAGGTGTATAAGCTCTAAAGGATATTATGAATAGAATTGGATCAAATGGAAAATGTTACTGAGAATATTCAAACTTTTTCCGTAAAAATAAGAAATAATTTTATTTAATTCGGTTTCATAAAAATGTAAAATGTTTTTTTTTATTATATTGTCTAATAAAGAATATTTTAAAAATTGGTATGCCACACAAAAGTAATAATTTAGGAAATAAAAAAAAAAGTTCATCCAGTCGTTTCCAAAAAAATTGATTAAAAAAACGAAAAAAATTTTGAAATATTTTTGAAAATCAAAATATGTGTTTGAAGTCAAAATTTGCAGCGACTTTAAAATAAAACGCTTCAGGAAAATAAATTCTTTGAAGGAAACTCGTAGAAATCAAAAGGTTGTTTTTCTCAAAATTCGCACATACGCCCTACTTTCAAAATAATAAAAAAAAAAATTAAACCGTTAACTGCTATACAACCATTTTCTTGATTTCTGATTTTCTCTTAAACGAATTAACCGATTTCAGCTAAAATTTATGAAAGAAAAAACTCAAAAATATCAATTTTATATTAAAAAAGATAATTTCTTTTCGAAAAATCAAGTTTTTCAAAATAGATTAATAATTTTTCCTGAAATTTTCTAAAAAAATTGAAATATTGTATTTCAACAAAAAATTGATTTTTTGTAAAAATGGATTGAATAATACAAAAAATGTCATACAATGTATAAAGACTAGATTTCTTTTAAAATAATGCATCTAAAGATGTAACTTCAATTTTTTCATGGCTATAAGGATTCATTTGAAAAAAGGCCTTGTTCAATAGAGGTTTTTTAGGACACCCATTTCAAGGGCAGTCAAGACAAATCCCATTTCCGAACTTTTTTTTGTGAGCCTACACCTAACCGTTGGAACCTTATTGTGAATTTAAATTGTTTTTTGTATATTTAATCCAAAGGAACTGGCAGAACAATAAATTGTTAAACAAAAAAAAACATTTGCACACGTATAATTTAAAAATACAAAACCCTTAACCAACATACAAACATGTGTGTGTATAGGTATAGATAACATCACGTGGTCTTTGGTAAATTTATTCTCCGTGTCCCAAGTTGACGACTTCATTCATACGTGGACACCGCACCAGCACCGTGGGATTTATGCATGAAAAAGCTGCAATTTTATTGGAAAAATGAAAAATTATTCGCATTGCACATTATAATTGTTGCATTTTTGATATTTTAATTTTGATCCAACGACGACGACTTTCCACGACCTGCATCCCACATTTTGACTTGGAATTATATATGTTTGTATGTTTGAATTGAGACTCCAGGAAGGACCTTCCCTGTGCTATCCTTTTCAACATCAGTCAGAAGTATTTTATTGACTTAAATAAAAAAAAAAAAAAAAAAAAAAAAAAATAGCTATACACCGGGTGACGGCGAGTAAAAATAATATAATGGCAATTCCACAATACCACGAATGAATGAATGTTCCATAAATATATGCAATTTAAATTAAAAAAATACAAAAAGAAAAAAACAAAAACGAAATACACTTGCAGAACATTGCTTGCAGTTGATATAGTTGGACAATTTCCGGTAATAACGTTAACCAATCTCGTTAAGTTAATTTAAAAGTACAGCAAAGGTTCTCTTTAAAGAAGGTTAGTATACGTGTTTGTATGTGTGACGTTTGGTGTTCATGTGACTCATATGCGTGTGATGTCACGTGGGTGAATGCAAGGGTAAAATTTTGTGGAAATTGGATAGAACCACGGTTGGAATAATGTTGTTTTTTTTTTTATTATTTTTATTATATATTTTTTTATTATTACATCAGAAACCATTTATTTATATTTGCTTTTGTTTCTGTTAGTCCTGACTATAGCTTGTGGATATATTATTGTAATTGACTGTAAAGAGTATATTTTTTTAAAGTTCAAATGCAAATTCAATTTATAAATTTATTTAAAAACTAAAAAAATTAAACAATATCCCCCTAGGGTCAGTTTGTAATTATTTTCTTTTGTATTTCTGTTTAATAAATTTATTTTTATTAAAAACTGTTTTAATTAGAAAATTTGATTTTGATGTAGTTTTTTTCAATTAAATATACAAAAAATTAAATTAACTTTCTACTAGTTTAGTAACTGTTAAAATAAATCAATGGACATACAAATTTGGCATAATATTGTTCATTTTAATTTAAGTCTACCTTTGACACAGAATGTCATTCCGGGAACGCTATTTTAGCTCAAGGTTTTTTTCTCGTTAAGCGATTCGAGGTCATTTAATTATGTTTCCGGATAAACAAATCTAATAAAAGTGTTGAATAAATTTCGGTTTGATAAACACAGAGGGATTTTCAGAAAAAGTTTTGGCCACGAAATGCTCAATTTTATTTCTCAAGCTATCAAAATCAGTCTGATCAACGTCTGGTAAAAAAACGACAGAAAAAAACTATCAGATTGTCTCTTTGTTCTTTAAAAGTGTTTCATAAATAATAACTTAAAACGAAGCGATTTTCTTTAAAAACTATCCGCATAAATTGTCTTAAAATTTAAAACAAAAAATTATAAAAAAAAGCAAATTTATTTACTCCAAACACATAACCTATGCGACAAAATTAATTTAATTTCCTGGGACCAATACATTAAATAAAAATGAAAACAAAAAAGTTTATGTAATTAAAAAATGTGTCTTTTGAACAAAATTTTATTGCTAAAAAACATTCTCAAATGACAATAAATAACATTTTCATCTACTCTGTACGTTTTTCTTTTATATTCTTTTTATGAAAAAATTAAACAAAAAAAATTCGAACAAAATAGAAGAAGCAATACTCTCTCCCATGGCGCCAATTATAAATTAAAATGACTTCACGCTATGTTTATTCTTCCATTCAAAATTCACTATTTATGAAGCCTCGTAGTCTTTTTCTTCCTCTCTTTGTAAAAATGAAAAATTAAAAAAAAAAGAAAGAAACAAGACAAAAAAATAAGAGAGCAATTAATTTAGCTGGAATGCTGCGAATAGAAATGATGGCCAATGTATATATTCACGTCGTCTATAAAATCTTATGACAAATGGTTCTCAATAAATCCTTGCAATGAAGACAACGAAAAGAAGACTCATATTTTTTCTGATTTAAATGATAGAAAATGTAATTTGAATTTTGTGAAGCAAGCATTGGTTCAAAAAAACTCAACATACGATTTGTTTAAAATAAAATACCAAAAAGTGAAATAAAAATCCAACTAAACATACAAAGGCTCAGAAGTGGGAATTATCTGTGAAACGATTGTTCTCATCCTGAATTTTTATTCGTGTTGACAGAGTTAGTTCTAAACATTTTTAAACAATATACATATTATTTTCAATTTATTTTTCATGATGTTTTTTAGTCGAAAATAAAAAAAAATATATATATTGCTTATCTTTAAATTAAAATGTTCATTAAATTGACGCACGGAAAAACACAAAATTCTGATTTTATTATATTGCATTGAATCCTGCTAGATAATGGGCTATCCTTGAACGAAATAAAAATTGAAAGCAATTCAAAAATCTCTCTCTGTGGATCAATGAACCCAACAAAAATAAAAGAAAAAAAGAATTCCAACAATTTTTTTTTCTAGACAAATAAATTTTATATAAAAAAAAGTAAAAATAACTCGAATATCTATGAACAAATTTGAAAAAATTAAAAATAATGATTGCAATGAAAATAATAACATCATCAAGTTTTGTATTTATACGGAAAAATACGTGCAGAGAATAACAAAATAATAAAAAAGAAAAACACGAATACTAGGAAAGGAAGAATGCACAATGTGAAACAAACAGAGTAATAACGGTGTAGGAGTTCTAGTTGTCAGTATTGCCATAATGCAGATTTCTTAGTACCTATTATTTGAAAATAATCTATGGAGTTGTTTATTTTTTTTCTTAGGGCCAATTTTTCAATAGTTATCAGTTAAACAGTCAGTTAGTATTTATTCTCCAGATAGAGAAAAAATCAATTTTCAACAGATATAGCTTATTCCTAGGAATAAAACATTTAAAACTATCTGCTTCTTTCAGAGACGAATAAAAATTATTTTAAGGAATAATCTCAACTAAAATATTGTGTCAATTGAAAATGCAGTTTTGAAAGAAATTTTGATAAAAAAATACAGCGGAAAACAAGAAAACAAAAACAAACGTTAATTAAAATGACGTTTAATTTTGAATATTTTTAAATTTGACATTTTTTTTTTTTTGTTATTCTGTAGAATAGCTAACTGGTTGATTGAAAAATCCAATGTTGTTATCTGATTGTTTATGAGTCTAATATTTTTATTCGTCAAACAGTTAACGCATTGTTTATTGGAAGATTGAAAAATCGGGTCTTAATTTAATAAGCAAATAAAATAAATTTTAATATTTTATTATTTTTATGGTTTAAATTTCTGTAAAAGAAGTACTTTAAATATTATAATCGAATGTGTTTAAGAAAATTGTTAAAAAAAGACCAAAAAAAATGGTGTATTTAGAAAGTCCATATTTCATCCGAATTTTGACCGCATTCGATTTTCTTTTCCATCATTTTTAAAGATAAACTATAGTTCTTTTTCCTTCATCTGGTTAATATTTTTATAAATTCTCAGAACATACAAATAAACTAGTATAATAGTGAATTTTAAGAGTTTTTTTTTGAAAGAATTCACATCGATGAAATTAATATTATCCAAAAAAAGGTCCTTATGTAAAATGTTCAAATGCTTTTCAAAATATAGACAAACACAATAAAAGTAACAAAAAGAGTCGAAATTGATTTTTAAGAAAAGTATATTGTTTTCATTGCCAAACTTTTGAAGTGATCCAGAAAAGGTTATTCTAGTGTTTCTTGTTTATTTCCATTTCCATTATAAGTAGAAGTTCCAAACATTAAAAAAAAATTATGCATGAAAATCATAATACAGAATATTTTAACCATCTTTCTGCACACGGGTGCGAATTTGGCACGACAAAAATAAAAAAAATATCAATTTAAAATAAAGTGGGTGGGCCAAAATACTATTTAGTGCCTAAAAAATGTCACTTTTTTTGAAAGCAGAAAAATTATTCTGAGTTATAAAATTAACATTATTTACTTTTATAAGTTTCAAACCAAAATTTGGATCAAATTGTTTACAAACCTCGGTAACATTGTGGTTTATCTTGGTAACGCAGTGGTATTTAAAGTTTTAAAGCTGTTTTTTGGTAATAAACTATTAAGGTCCATTTTCTTCACTCGGAGTTGAACTAAAAATTCTCAAGTTATGTTCAACTCCGAGTGAAGAAAATGGACCTAAGAATATTTAAGTGAAATTAATTTTTCAGTGATTTAACTTCATAAAAGACTTACGTTGTTCCTATAGTTTCAAATAGGAACATCAGAGAGCTTAATTATATGATTTTACAAATAAAGCTGAAATTTGCAGTAAAGTAACGCAGTTGTTTGGTTTTGATCACTTTCTGTTAGAAATACAAATATCATTCCAAACATATCCGTGCAAATGTTATTTTATAATAGATTCAAGTATTACTATTCTATGTCAACTAAAATACACTCCTGCTCAAATTTAACGCACATCATATTTATTTTACAGAAAATTCCTACTATTACTTTGTCTCACAGTATCGTGGTTATTTTCTCAAATAAGACAGGAGTGATCTTAAATTGAAGGTATGGAGTAAAATGTTTGTGGGGAAGATTTGGAGAGATATGCTGAAGTCTATCTGTCAACCCGCTAACCTTTTAGAGATGAGTCATAAATTTTCATGAAGTAAACTCTGCTTTACAACACCTACGGAGTTAGTGAGCTCTCCTAGACCTACTTTAAATACCCAAAAATACTTGACTGATATCCTCGAACACCATGCGGTTCCAATCACCCCTAGATTTGGTCCACAGTTCAGTCTGATGCACGATAATGCATGCTAGAGTGGTTTGAAAATATCTTCAAGATTAAAATATGCCACCCTTTAATTGACCACACAGATATTCGGATTTGAATTCAATAGAACATGTCTAGGAAATGTTGAAAAAAGTGCATTTGAGGCCGAAATCCACCTCCAAGCATTCTTGATCCACAGAAAATTGGAGTGAACTCCAAGTTGTCATAAGCGCTAGAGGAGACAATGCCAAGTATTGAATAAAATTATTGGAAAGAACTGTCACGTGCTTCCATTTTTTAAAATTTTTTTTCTTAAAAAACAAAAATTATTTTAATATCAGTTTTCAGACCTTAAATTGCTAAATTTGGTTCATCTTTTTTTTGGTTGATAATACTGTTGCAGTTTAGCATTTTTCTGACTTGCTTAATAATCACCAAACACAAAAAAATACAACAAATAATTTAAAAGCCATTTTAAATAAGATGTAGGGGTATGACTAAAGAAAAAAAAAGTGTGCGTTAATTTTGAGCAGGAGTGTATATGAAAATGTATTGATAAAAATGTCCATATTTTTTTTTTTTCAAAATTCACTGTCCAAAGGGATAACTTTTTAGGCACTAAATAGTATTTTGGCCAGGGTGCCAAAAAGTCTCTTTATAATGGAGAAAATTTATTTTTTTGGAATTATAAATACAATATTCGAATTCCTCGGAAAATTCTACATAAATTTCATATATCGTACTCTCCATAAAATATGAGACATAAAAAAGTTCTAGCGACATGAAAAAGTAGAAGCCAAATTCGCACCCGTGTGCCTATCACATCACAAAAAAGTGGTGTGCCTACAGAGGGTTAACAGTCGACTCCCTCTAAGTTAAACTTCGTCTAGTTAAGTCATATTTCAGTCTAAATCGAATTTTTTGACCATTTTAATGAAAAATTCAGAAAAGAAAAGATAATAATATTTATTTCTTCAACTCGAATTTCCCTCTAATTCGAACCAATTTTCGTATCCCGTGATTATTCGACTTAAAAGTAGTCGACTTTATTTAAATTTTTCTACCGAAATTATTGGAAAAATCTACTTATCCATTTTTTAAAAGAAAATGTCAAAACAACTCTTGCTAAGTTAACATAAAATTTGAATACAAAAATTATTTGGAAAATGTTGTTTCGCAATGATATTTGAAGTGCTAAAAATATTTAATTTACATACATAAATCAGTTGAAATCCAATATTTTGGGTTGAAATCACTTTAATCATTTTGTTTTAATTTTTTTTTATTTTATTATGTACATAATTCAGTAATGAGTCTTATTTTTAATTCATTCGTTACAAAACGAGTTGAAAATATTTTACCAAAAACCTAATATTCTAAGAATTAAATAAAAAAAAAACTGCAATTTTGTACAAGTCTACCTCCGTGGGGGCTAGTTCCCAAATAAAAAAAAGAAAATAACCCTTCCTTACGGGACATTTTTCTGGAGTACCTACATAATTGTTGAATTGTAATTACTTTTGTATTAACTTGAATTTAATATTCCTTAAATCCTTGACAATAATGTGCAGATTGGTTCATGGCAACACTTATCTATTCCTTTGAATTTTTGTGTGAAACAAGAATCAGAGGTGAAGACAATTAAAGTTTTTTGTTTTTATTTTCATTTTTATTACTAAAAACAGATAGTCTGTCGTTTTCTTTTTTATGAATGTTTTTTTTTTTTTGTTTTATTAAATTGGTAGTTGAGTGAAAACAAAAAATTAAGGAAAAAAAACTTTAAAAGGATAAGCATTGTGTGTATCCTTAACTGGAAAAATATTCATGTGTAAAATAATTTCTTTTTTTTTTTTTTGTATATTTTGTGTAATTTTATCCGGTGATGTGTGTGATTTGTTGTTGCGCGTAAAAGTGGAAAGGTATGCTTTTGAAAAAGTATATCAAATTATGTTGTTTTTTTTTTTTTTTTGTTTAGTTAAGTATAGTACAACTTTTGAGAATGTAGCAACAACAAAATTCCAATGTATCTTTTTGAATACAGTATGTCCAACAAGGATGATAAACTAACTTCTCAATTTTTAAATATCAACTAGGTACAAATTTATAGATTTTTCGAATTTATTTTTGTTTTAAAGTTACAATTTTCTTCAAGTACAATTTTGTTTACATATGTGAGTAAGAGAATAAGGATTGTATTTATTCAATCAACTACTATTCTAAACTTAAGTTCTCAATTTTTGTAATAAAGATTTTTTTTATGCTCAAAAAATGTATTGTTTTCAGTAACTTCTCTTCTCAAACATCCTGTACAATAATCTACCTATCTGTGCTTCAAAATAAATTTTATATATTTTTTAGACATGTCAAATTATAGTGCAGTTAAAAAAATATATATACACTCAGGCTTTTAAATTATGATACTTTTTTTAAGCTGGTACACCAACCCAACAATGTGCACAAATAAAAGTTAAAAAAAAAAGAAAACATATTTACGTTGTACCAAAAATTAAAAGCCCCAACGGGAGTACTTAGCCTTCTTAATCTATACCTATCCCCCTGTTAGTATATGCTACTGCATAAGGTTTTTTGATCCTCATATTTATTTTTTTGTTTTGGAATTCAGAAAAAAAAAATAAAGGTAACACTGAAAACATTTAAAAGCAAAAGTTGGATATATGATACAGATAACAAATTAAAAAAAATATGTATATACTGAAAAATTAAAAAAAAGGAACAGAAAAAGAAAAAAAAAATAATAATTGTATTTACCTGGTTAGCTGCCGGAACTGGGGATGCTCCAGGCCTTTGATAGTTTGACTGTTGAAGTGGTGGTTGATGTGCTTGTTGTTGTTGTTGTTGCTGGTGTTGCTGATGCGGATATGGTGGTTGTGTCACAGGTTGCGGAGTGAATTCTCTTACTGTTCTACCTTCCGCTACGGGTGGCCAGGCAACACGTTTATAACCTAGAAGAGTACAAAAAAAAATGATAAAAAAAAATAAATATATTAATATGCATTTTTCCCAATTAATTTGACACGTAAATACTAAAAAAAAAATCCAACGATAGGTATACATGACGACGGACGTACACGTAGACTTTTGAAAGATACATCGTTGCAAAAAAAAATAATTTGTAAAATGCTATACTTGGTTGCATGAACTTGCATATGATTTTTTTTTAGAATATGATGGTTTTTCAATTCAGAGGAAAAAAAGTCTAAATTGATAGTAGGTTAGCTTTGACTATTTCTAGAATTACAACGGAGATGGCCTAAGTTTTTTTTTTCAAATCAAATCTTGTTACGGCCTGTAGAGACCGTTTTAGAATAGGAGTATTGGTAATCGCAGTCGCTTACTATTAAAGTTGCAGCACCAGTAGTTTAGTAAAATTACAGAAGCTGTTTTGAGAAAAAATTGTAACTGAGCCACTAGGTGTAGATTGGGTCTGGGAAACCTGATAATTTATTCTTTTTACGTTAACGGATAAGCTTTATGATTGTCTTCTAGTAGTTTGGGGAAATCTTTTTGATCCTAAACTTAAAAACTAAAAACTCTTTGTTTCTTGCAGCACCTTGAGACTCAGTCAAACACAATTTCGGAGAACCAAATTTTAATGAAACAGCAACCAATAGAACCTTTCTTCATTCAAAAATGATAGCCACTCCCACAAACTACTTAACCCCAAATCTGAGCCTTTATGAAATAGAAAGAAATGTAAGTTTGACGTTATGCAGAGAGATTTCGACATAACTATCTTCACCGGTGTGGCTTGGGAGTGGGTATTTTTTTCTGAGGGCTTTTTTGATCTTCTAAGCAGAACAAACTGCATTATATAAAGCAAGATGTGGGTCCTCCTTTTACAAAACTCGAACAAATGAACTAGTCTGTAGACTTAGGATATAAATATCCATAATTGTAGCAGCCTGCACAAGTGTAAAGTTCACTATACCAGAGATGGCAGTATGCAGCGAAGCTTTGCATTCCATATAACCTTTCCTGTTGAAGTTGTCGGAACCAATATGAGTAAATTAATGGTTTCTCACTTTTTTTTGTTACTATCCTGCACTTGAACCAACCAGGAACAGATTACCTTCTACCAAGTCCTTTAATTTTTAAGGTCAGACCTTATAACTATATTATTAATTAAAATTCGACATCAATTTTTTTCCTGAATATATAACTTGGCCCCAAAATGCCTCCCTATGGTACCTTTAACACAATTTGAAAGATGCGTTTGTTTTATTTTTAGGTTTTTATTTTTGCATCATTTTGTTGGTATGGTTTTTGGTTTGAGTTGAACGAGCTCTGCATAGCAGCAGAAATTAGTTTTTCTCTACTGCAGAGCAATAAATTTCAAAGTTTAAAAAAAAAAACAACAAAAAAAAAAAAGAAAAAGGTACAAAAAGAATTAAAGGAACCAACAAGAAAAAAAAATATGCAGCTTTGTTTTGTCTTTTAATTAATGTTTATATTCATTTGAATAATGAATCAAAATAATCGTTTTAATTAAAATTTAAGAGAAACACAAACCACTTTGTGATTGTGAAATTATATTTGTATTATATTCTTGACCCAGGATTTTTTTAGGAGCCAGCAGAAAGGCAAAAAGGAATAAAATTATTGTTTCTATATGATTTATTGAAATTTTATTGTAAATAATATTTTGCGTGGGTTTTATACGAGTACATAGTTTGGTTGTTTTATTGCCACATAATGTGGTTTGATGAAAGTTTTGTAATTTATGGTATTTTGTTAATTTAAACAATAAATTATAGTAAATCATTTAACACATCAACCTAAGAAGAACAAAGAAAGTATATTTTATGATGCATCAACAAAAATTCCCAATAATGTTAATTAAAGAAATTTCGAATGTAAGAAATTACGATGAATTATTATGAATCTTAATAGAACCTTTGTTTATTGAAAAACTTTGGCCACCAATTTAGATTGCCAAAATTAGGTTGACCATACCATTAAGGCATGGAAAAAAGTGCTTGTTGAAAATGGTGATACATTCTTGAAGGATTCTAAGGAAAAACTGTTGTTATAGAATAACGCGAGCCTTCTAACTACAATAAGTGTTTTGCAGTGTCTTCTAGAGATCCAATTTTCACTCTTGCCTGATGAATATGTCCTGTTGGCTTAAAAAACACTAAACATGCCAAAAGCCAGAAGTACGAGATTTTTGACACACGGGTTTTATCTTCAAAATCAGTTTTCAGTTAGTTAAAATAAATAAATTGAGCTTATATTCAACTACACTGGGGCGTTCAAAGTTAGCGGAATACTGTCAAAAAGTGAAATTTTTGGAGTTTTTACCAATTAAAGTGCATTGTTTTGATGACTTATAGATTGATTTTAAGAAAAAATCAAATTTGACCCTTAATTTTGTAATTTTTTTTTTCTTTGGAGTAAAGTCTTAAAGTAATAAATAAATAAATAAGTTGTTTGCCAATGTGACAGGACTTTGAAAACGTGGGGAATATGGCAAGAAAATTAGTTCCACAATGAACATAGGTAAAATAATGGTAAAACATTTCGACTTATGCTCAAATTGAGTTAAAGATGGAATTTTATTCCCTATACTTCAAACTAAGTAAATTTGTTTTTGTTTATGTAAGCCGTTACAAAAATTTAGGTTTTAGAATAAAAGCCTCTAAAATAAAGAATCACTAATGTTATAATTTCAAATCGCGTCGTCGTTAGAATTTAAGCAGAAGTCAACAAACGCTTTTTACTCAAATAATTTGTCTTGTTCTTCCATTCAATGGGAAGTTTAAATAACTCGACTTATGTTATTATGCCTCAACATAAAAACATAACTCATTTGACACAAATTGCAGAGGTTTTTCGATAATTAATTAATATGTAAACCTTGACACCTTAAGTGTGTTTTTTTTTGCTTAAAATGAGTTTAAATAAAACTAATTGTCAGAAAAAAAATGTCGAAAAAATAGAAAAAACATGTTCTATAGTGGAGTAACTAAAGCTCAAAAATTGGCAATATTAGGGAACCCGGCCGAACAGCTTAGATTTTGATGATTTTTTTTTTCAAAGGTCGGTAATTAAAAATACTTTAAAGTCTATAGATTAAAAATTGCCGGTGTTGCCGTTTGGATTTTTTAAATTTAATTGAAGATTTTTGTGAACAAAAACAAATTTTTTTCAAAAATTTTTCTTAAATTCCATAAATTAATTGATGTCAAAAGATTGTCTAGGAAATTCAAGGAAAAAAAATATATGGGAGTGAGGGAAAATCTTCCATAGTTCAAGCGATAGATGCAATTTTCTTATTAATTGACTTCAAACACAAAAAAAAATATTTGAACACAACGGCAGCACCAACAATATTCAAATATACATTTTTTAAAAGCTAGAAGCTTAGTCATATATCTTAAATTAAAATTAAGTTAATTGAATGAACGGCTTTTGAAAGAATGGTAATTAAACTCAGATTTTTGAAAAAAAAAAAAATTATTGAAAACATTTTAACATGTCGTTTTTTAAACTTGGTCGTAATATAAAATGCATTTATTTTCAAATTTGTTTGGCCACATTTATCATGATTTCAAATTATAAAAGGAAATGTCAATATGTATTACAGTTTATGAAAAAAATTAAAAAGTATTTCATTTTCGAAGAACTTTTTTTAATAAAAGTTTTGATAAAAATGTAACTTATTTTTTTTTTTAAGTTCAACATCTAAACATAAAATTATTTTTTATTCAATTAATAACCCTTACTGTTGAAAGTTAAATATCAAAAATTTAAAGTTCCTATTTTCCACAGTCTTTGAGAAAATTAATTATTTCAATGCAAAAATTCAGTTTTAATATAAAAAAAAACCATTGAAATTGAAGTAATTTTTCATTTTTTTTTTTCAAAAGTGTGATATATTTTACCTTTTTTGCTTCGAAATTCAACTGATAATATTTATGGCCAAGAATTTTTTATAAATAAATTCATATTTTATTAGAAAAAGTTTGGAAAAAAGTCATTTTAAATTTTTCTAATAACATTTTTTTTTTTAATTCTGAGTTTGAGGACCATTTTTTCAAAAAGTCTTGATTAAATTTAGTGGATTTAAATTTAAGAGATAAGAATGAGCTTCTGGCTTTTTAAAAATGTATTTAAAAAAATATTGTAGGTGTTGCCGTTGTTTTCAAAATATTTTTTTTGTGTTTGAGGTCAGAATGTTAGAAAATTGCATTTATCGCTTAAACGATGGAAAATTGTCCCTTACTGCCTTTTATATATTTTCCTTAAATTACCTAGAGAATCTTTTGCTATCATTTGTTTTATAAAATTTAAGCAAAAAAAATGGTTTTGTTAAAAAAAAATTAATTTTAATTTTAAAAAACAATACGGCAACACCGGCAATTTTTAATCTATAGACTTTAAAGTATTTTTAATTACCTACGTTTGAAAAAAAAAAATCGTCAAAATCAGAGCTGTTCGGCCGGGTTCCCTAATAATTTGCTTTAGTTACTCTACTACTAGATCGCTTTGCACATTTATGTATATTTTTTCTTATGTTAATTTTAATTATTTAGAAGCATTTGAAAAAAGTTAAAACTTGAAATACTTTTCCTGAAAAGGAGCGAAAATTGACTTTACCTGTTATGTGTGGTAAGTGCAATAAAACTGAGCTATTTGGGAAAGTTTAAAGAACTGTTATTGAGATTTAAGATTGTTCGTGTTTTTCAATTCTAACTTAATTCCATGAATATTAAAGGAGCTAATAGTGATGGTATACTGATAAGCAATCATAATTTTTTAAAATTGATTTATGGTTACAGAGGAATTTTGGAATTACACTTTTCAGTGTATGAGTGAAAAGTATACAAATACCTACCTATATGGTCCTAAAAATATATTGTACTTCATTGGATTCAATTTGATTCTAATTTTTTAATCAGAATCTGAACAAAAAACAAAGAAATGTTATTCCTTTGTTATAAAAAGAAAATGCAAACAGGCATGAATTTAAGTTCAAAACTTTTTCCGTCAGTTTTAGTCGTCTTCTATAATATCTTATTTCGAATGTATAAAATAAGCAAATACTAGAACTAGGAACACAATGTCAATGAGTTGGTCTTTTTTAAGTATTACATCTGAAACATAATACTTTTTAAAAGAAAAACGAAGATCGAAAACCATGTTCTGTACAGTATAGAGATAATGAAGTGAATCCTGACTCTGGTGCAGCTTAAATGTCTGTCTCTAAAAATTTAAGAAATCTACAACACCACACCGCACCGCCATGAAAACTATTAAAACTTTCAATAAGTAAAATGTTAATTCAATTCTCAAAATAGTTTTTACCATAAACTTATAGCAGATACTTTTGTCAAGTGTTATTGGGTAGTCTTAATCGAATAATTAGTTGTTTTTTTGAACATAAAAAAATCTAATAATGGGGATGAATCTATGTACACAGTTTCAAATAACCATATTTTTCTCATCTCATTTACTGAGCCCCATTAAAAAGAGATTAAATAATAAACAAACTTGTACCATTTCATAATTCTTGTAAACATTTTACAACCAAAAAATCTATTTTTATATGATAAATTGAAACCCAAACAAAATTATCACGTGGCAGAACTAATTAAAAAACTTCTTTTATAAAAAAAAAATTGAAAAAATAAAAATTATATGCTCGGCTAGAGCACACATTTTTATCATGAATGTTTTTCTTTTGGAAAATCTAAAAATAGTCTTGGTTATTTTTAATATGATTCAACAACTGATATAACGGAAAGTTCTTGGATCTTCTCGAATTTGTTTTTGAGAAGAGTGGAAGATGTTTACAACTTCAGAGTTTCTTTTTTTTTTTAAAGAAAAGTAAAAAAACATTTTTTGTTAAATTTAATAATGCTCACTCTGACAAAAAATATTGTAATTTTAGCCAGGCCGTAAACCAATGCGTGTTTTTCTCTTTACATTTTGAAGTTTAAACGCACAAAAATGCTATGTCACAGAATAACCTCAACAACGTAACGCGTATCCTGAATTTCGTCACGATACAATTATAACTTCACTTGTGAAATAGAAAACCCATACAATTAGAGTACAAAAATAAAAAAAATTCCAAGCGAAGTATAAATAAATTCATAAACACTTTTACACAGTAAATTTGTAAAATGATTTTGAAAGAAAACACACCTTTTCCACAAAATTAGCCGAAACCACGTTTTGATCAATTATTGTGTTTTTAAAACAGAAAAACTAAAATTTATAAAAAAAAAAATAATAATTCACTCCTGCTCCTTGAGCTACTGCCACTGCTGTTACCCGATTACGAGTAACGGCATAGAAAATACCTAACCGGCAAAATGGGCCAAATTTCAATTTCACGTGCTCTCTTTTTTCTCATTAATTTAAGTTTTCTTTTCAAATTTTCTTCTTGAACAGACGGAGTTGGATTCAGTTCAATTGGCGCCTTATCTTTTTAGTTTTGAAAACGCCCCCTCAATGTAGCTATAATTGGATGATATGAGTGAGTGACTTTCAAGGATAGATGCATAATAATTGCACATTAATCAAGATGATGATCAATGATGTGGGTAGAGTTTTTTTTTTGTAGTTGTGTTAAATTTAAATGAAATTTTAAAAACATGATTCAGAAACCAAAACAAAGTAAAAGTACATACATATCTACAAAAAAAATTTGACTCATTAAGATTAAGTGAGCACATGTTGGTTTGCAAGAGGAAAGAGTTTAAAGAATTTCAAGATGGTATTGTAAAGGTCCTGAGGTTAAAACTCAACAGGTAAAAATAAACATTTTTACCTGTAATT
This sequence comes from Episyrphus balteatus, assembly GCF_945859705.1. Classification (NCBI taxonomy): domain Eukaryota; kingdom Metazoa; phylum Arthropoda; class Insecta; order Diptera; family Syrphidae; genus Episyrphus; species Episyrphus balteatus. The sequence continues at coordinate 32,405,422 of NC_079135.1, forward strand.
TAGAAAATAAATTAATTGATCTAGCAAAATGTTAAGATTTAAATTTGGCAGAAAATGCAATTCTTTCACTTTTACTTTTTTCTTATAATTTTTTTTACGAAAGTCATTAAATAAAAACAACCTTAATTTTTTTTAATCAAATGTTTTGTGTGTTGTGCCAAAAATACTGTAGTTTTGAATTAAAAAAAAATTGAAATATGCTAAAAGTCGTTAAAATTGTTGCGTCTTACTCTTTAACGACTTAAACGATCTTAGTGATTTACTTTCCAACGAAAGGGATTCTAATAAAACGTTAAACAAAACAACCAACTTTTCAAAAACATATGTTTAAAATTTTGGGTTTGTTGTTGATTAATAACTGTTGATAAATGCCAAAAAATGTTTTAACACGTAGGAGTGAGTTGCTCTCAATGCTGAAGATCTTGTTACATTTTTCTGCATGTTGTCTCCAAAAACTTACGCTAGAAAATTTTTATTAAAAGAGTAAAAAAATGCAATTGCCTGATTTTATCTTTTGTAAGTTATGTTACGGTTACCATAATTCGGTTACAGCATTTCTGTCTGTCCATCTGTCTGTCTTAAAAGCTATGTTTCAAAAACAAATTATTGCGACATATATAGTTTTATTGGACACTTTCATTTAAAATCATTCTTACGGGGTTTTTCTGTAAAGTAGAAGAGTTAGCACTACTAAAATATGTCAAAATCCTTGCTCGTTGTATAGATAGGTACAACTCCGAAACCGCGAATCTGCTTTTTTGGACATTTTCACTTTAATGCGTCATTTTACTTATTGGTCCCTCTATTCACTGCATCGATGCCAATCCTCCAGAAGAATTCTAAACCATCAATTTTTGTTGCACGAGTTTCCATAAGATTGCCTGAGTTACTAAAACCTTGAAGCCGTTTTCCTCAAAACATACAATTTTGCAGATTCGTGGTTTTGACTTTGTGCCTATGATATGTACCTACATATTTGGAAAAAAATAAAAATAATTTTTAAAACTTTTCAAAAAAATGTTACACATACGCCACAGTGACCGTTTCTGTTTAAAAGAAACAAGTTGATCTTGCTTCATCACTCACTTATTTTTGAAATTATAAAGTTATTGCCTGTTTCTATATATGTACATATAAACAAAATATAAAGAAAATTCTATCAAAAATGGGTTTAAAAAATAAATATATTTATGAACTTAAGGACATATTGCATGTCGGAATGAGATACAAGATTACTAGATACCTACGTTTAAAAAAAAAAAGAAAAAATAATTATTTAGTTTTCATATTCGATATAAAAACTACGAGTAAAGTTTCTGTTGAAGCATTAAAATCGGAAATTTTAATAGAATTATTCCGTAATTTACTGTAGGTAAATTTGTGATTTTTACTGCCCAAACAATTTTGGTAATTCAAAGTTTTATACATTACTATCTTTACTTTTTTGAACAAATCAAACTATTAGGTAGTTCGCTCATGTATACGGAAAAGAAAATGTATATTCTCTTCTTGATTAAACATCATTCAAAATAAGAACTATAGAAACAAAAAATTAAATTCTAAAAAAACTTAACGCACAAGAACACCAGAAAAGAGAGAGAGATGATATTTGAAAACATACGTAATGTGTGTGTAAAACTTAACCAAAAGATACGATGCGATCAATTCTTTTAGGTTATGTTCCACAAAGTTCCACACCACACAAATGAAATGTTTAAAATTTCTTTTTATATTTTTCTGGTATTCTCTCTCTTTGTGGTTTTCTTTTCTTTTTGAAAAAAAAAAAAAAATAATAATAAATAAAAATGATTAATTTGTTACAAAATAGGCAAACATTTTTAATACCTAGCGTGAAGAAAAAAGAAAGAAAGAAAGAGTATGATTGAAAGGATTCCATCGCACTAAAATCATACACTATGGCGTATGAGTGCTATTTCCATCTGAAAGATTGACAGCGGTGCTTATTTTTTTTTCGGTTCTCTCGACATCACAGATCATTGGCATTTTGGGAATAAATTGGATTTTTAAGGTAAAATGTATATCATGAATTCGAAGAATCAGAGAAGGGGGCTGAGTGACTAGTCTTTATAAGTTATTTTTGAAAATAAAAAATATTGTTTTAAGGTGTGGGCGGGCCGTGGACGATACGATGCATATGAAAAACGACTTGGAGATAGAAATTTCTTCCGCCATTTGATGGGATAAGAAAAAAAAATCTTTTTTAATTTTCATTTGAAATAAATTAAGAATGTGTTCACTTGTCAGTTGTCTTGATCTAGACAATTTTTGATTTGAAAGAGTCTAATATTTTACTACATTGTACTTATTTGAAGAAGATTTTCATCTATAAAAAGATTAAATTGCTGGGCAGACAAGAAATGTAATAATTTTGTTCTTGCGGTGATCGTCAAATCTGAGAACATTTGCTAGAAAAATGACGACTTTACCACAGACCAAAATATCTATTTAAGGCAGCAGTTTTTAAAAAGAAAATCATACAATTATATGGGTGAAGAAGCATTTGCTTTTTTTAAGAAAAGGAAAAAAGTGTGAAGAAAAATATTTACCTCAACATTTTGAATATTTTATTATCGGGTTTTAATGCCTTGCTATTTGAAAACATAGAGGCAATTTTAAACATTTGATGTTTTAGGTCGGAATTCTACCAAATAATCATTTTTATCAAAAAAAAAACAAAACCGACTTCCATGGATCAAAACTGGGTTTTATGGTTTTTCTAATAGTTCTTATGGCCAAAACTGAACGAAATTGAAGTGGGACCACATTGCAGCTTTCCAATAATTACCTAAATTGGTTCAATTAGTGCAAAGTTATGAGTAAACAAACAAAAAAAAAAAAAAAAATACAGATGAATTGAATACCTCCTCCTTTTTGGAAGTCGGTAAGAAGATACAACTCAAAAAGTCTAAACATGGTAGAACTGACTGCTTTATTCATCGGGGAGACCAACTTAAAGCATTGGTCCTGTCCATTCTTCATCTTTGTTAAGGCCTACTACAGACCAAAGCTTTTATGATGTATTTAAAAAATCATCAACGTTCGCGTCTATGCAGGATAAATTTCTCAATTTTTTGAACAAAACTTTGAAATGAGCTTAACTTGTCTCACAGAAAAAATTGTCTCCTGAAAAAATTGTCTGAAATAATTTCAAATTTCTTTATCGGTTCTGCAATGTCTTATGAGAGCATAAATAGATCATTCAACAAACAGTATACGCTCAGATTTTGCACTTAATAGTTTCGTTGCATCCGTTTTAGGAGCATCAAAACCAGTCTCAAAGTCCATTTATTTGGAAAAGCTTCAACAGAAAAACTTACAGTCTTCGAAATGATCGCTTCTCAAATTTTAAAACTTTAGGGATCTAAAAGATTTTGAGTTTTTCCTTATAAGAAAAACGACTTTTAACCATTGCACTTGTTTTGACCATTGCACTTAAAATTCTGAGGACCTAGAAAGGTTATTTATTCAGCATTTAGGTTACTTTAGTGTTTCTTATTTATTTATATATTTATTCAATAATTAGGTGTCAGTGGTTCCTCTGCTCAAAAAAATTACTTACTAAAAACACTGTCCGAATAATAAGTACGCTTGGAAAAAAGGACAACAAATTTGAAAAACCATATTTTTAAAACGAATCCATTCTAATTTTTATAAATGTGATTTTGGTATTGAGTGTCAATTTTGGCTGTAAACTCGTGTTGTAAGAGCCTAAAAGAAGAATGTAAACACACGTTGGATTAAAAGATAAAAATAAGAAACCCACTTAGCCCACATAAAACATTAATATCGCTAAAATTTCCACTCTATATGTCTTCGAAAGTTGTAAGAAAATACCATAAAACAAAAAATGACATCTTAGGTAAACACAAAAATTTTCTGATATTGATGTTAAAATGTCTTAAGATTTCAAAAAAAAAACTTATGAATAATATTTTTCTTTAATGTTTATAAATATAAACTTCCATTTTTAGTACTTAAAGTCAATGACCTTAAACAGTTTTAGAAGAAAAAAAAAAAAGGAAAAGCAAGATAAAATATTTTGATGCTGAATTTTGATGATGAATTTAAATTTATTTTTACATTAACAAAAAAAACTTGATTTATATTTCAAACAATTTCGATCAGGTATAATAATAAATACCTATTTCCGTTTCAAAAGGTAGTGCTGCACGCAACTCGCATAAAATAATAAAATGACACAAAAAACGTGTGAATGTCTAAATTCAGAATGTAGTATATGCAGATGACATCGACACAATAATCATAATGATGATTGAAATTTTGTTTGTTTTTTTTTTTTTTTTATTTTTTCAAAATAGGTATAGGGTTACCATCAGAATTTAATACAACCATGTAAGCAGTTCTAGTTTATATAAAATAAAATTTGATTAAAATATGAACATTTTTGGGAACTCTTTTCAAAGTGGTAAATATACAAGTAATGTAAAATAAACAACAGCAAGTCATCGTTGGTAACCCTAGTTTCAAGTGTTTAAAAGTGTCATGTTTTTTAAATAAAAATAACAAAAAAAAAAAAAAAACAACTCCTGCATCTATTTTCAATCGAATGATCACACAAAATCCATCTATAAACACATTGTATATTCACATATGGGAGCGATACTCTATAGCATATACCTGCCCCTTTAGGCGTGCTCGACTCTGGTCATCATAATCGAATATTGCACCTGCTTACTGTATCTATCATAAATCCGAATACCTACGTATTGAAATTATTTTCGCCCCATGAATATGCTTAAAAATAGTTTCACATTTATTTCAAAACTAGGTTATTTTAATTTCACTTAAAATTCCATAGGAGTTTTTGCGCTCAGGTAAAAATGAAATTAAAATAAAAAAAAAAATAATATTAAAAACTTTTATTCGATGCAATATACACCTCAACACATATTTTCTACTATGTATGTGAATCAAGGTTATACAAAATATTCAGGGATGTATGAGAAAAACACAAAAAAAAAAATACTAATAACACAGATTTTTATATCATTTTTTTTTTCGTTGTTGAGATAAAATGGTAGTACTTTTTATTTAAAAATAGATGAAACAAAAAAAAAAAAAACAAGATAGAAAAATAAATTTGTTTATCTTCCACACGACTTACGAAATTTGCTCAAGTGTGTGAATTGCACTTAAAAACAATATTGTTCGATTGATTTGGTGCGGATTGAGTTATGGACGGTCAGCGAAGAGGATATGAAAAAGTATTATAAATGAGGGATAGACGATATGTAGAGTGCATACTCAATTATAATTATTATTATTTTTGAAAGAATAAGTTTGACGGTTGAATTCTATAATAATAACTTGTGTGAGAGATGTGGGAAAAATGAATTGGAAATTTCAATATTGTATTTTTCTGAAGGTGGGATTATTTTTGAATGTTTTTAATTAGTAAACGGAGAAATGTAGTGAATTTATTTGAAATTACAAATTCTTTTGTAGGTAAAATGTTTATTTTAAATTTAAGAATATTTGAATACTTCAATGGAATGAGTTGCAGAGATTGGTCTTTTAAATGTATGTTTTTTTAAAATACTAGAAGAAGATGAGGATTTATTGGCTCTTTGTCGGTATTTACCTACTTTAATGGTAAAAATTTGAGTTGCGAACAATTTTGCAACTTAAGCTAACATCACAGAATTTATTTATTTGCATTTATTTCTTAGAAAAGCATCTCAGAGTAATCAAAGAATTCCATATATAGATGCGTAAAAATATTTTTGGGGGTTGCTTATATTTTTATAAAGACTATCAACTTTTTGTGATGCCTTTTCTCCAAAACTATTGAGTTTACAAAAAAAAAAAAAAATTGTTTGGACATAATTTGTAGGGAATTTTTAATTTTGTATTTAGTTTAATTTTGTGTTTAAATTTTAATTGTAAAATGAGTTGAATGGGAAATATCTCCCAAAAACTGCTTTTGAGTAAAATTTTTTTTTCAGCACGGACAAGATACAATATGTGGCAAGGTTAAAAATTCGGAATTTATTAGTTTTCAAAAACTAAAAAAATCAACTTTCCGTTAGTAATAATTCAGTCATTTGTTTAGAAAAGGTTAGGTACTTGTGGATTCTGAATTAAGCTAAGCGGATTTTTGCATGGTTTTAAAAAATTAAGCGGAAAAATCTTCTTAATTTCTTGTATGTTCTTATTTAAAAAAATCCACTTACTTTAAGTGGAAAATCGTCTTATTTTTATTTCGAAACATTTTAATCAAAAAATAAAAACTGTTAGCCACTCGGACTTCAGTTTCAAAATTTCGAAGCAACTTTGAACAAAATGTTAATTAGATCCAAAATTTCGGAAGTAAATTTCAAAATTAAACTTTCAGAACATTTTATTTACAAAACTTTATTTAAAAAAAATTATTTTTCAACAAAATTGTGTTTCTTAACATTTTTATTATGTTATTTTCCAAAAAAAACCTTTCTGATCAAGTTGTTGCAACGGTGCTGTGGGGTAAAACGGTTAGCTCAGCATAATCTAACAAATTTTTGATCAGTAATTCTTCAAAATCAGTCAAAATTATTTTGATACATTTTATTTATATCTTGAATTCGAATAACAATTGACCTCCATTTATCTTTTGAGATTTTAGTGTTAAGTTAAATCCCTTTCTCTAATTTCTCTAAATTTATTGTTTGAAAAATATTTTTCAATGAAGAAATAGAAGTTGTTCCTGAAAAAGAGAAGTAGGGAAGTAGATTTTATTTTTTTCCCAAAATCGAAGTAAATCTACTTCAATCGAAGTAAAGTCCGAACCCTGGTTATTAGGCATCATGCTATCTCACTGTTGGAAATAAGTATGATAAATTGCAACTAAAGCTCAAGTCCAAGGATAATTTTAAATGTTTTATTATTTTGTCGTTTTTTTTAAGATGAAAATTCATATTAAAATGAAATGAGGCTCATGTTAAATTTAACAGAATTTAAACGGATTCCACTTATTTTAAGCGGAAATTGTGTTGTTTTAAGAGGATGTGAATTAAAGTGGTCAATATCTTATTTTAAGGTAGAGAAAGAATTGATACCTAAAGATTCTTGTGTTATTTCATATAATTCAAATTAAACAAGAAGCACAGTGGTACTAAGAGAAGGATCTTAAAGTACTTCTGACATAATTTTTAAATAAGGATTTAAGTTCATATTAAGTACATAAAATCCGCAAGTAGCCGAATAAAAACAAATAAGAAAGAATGCTATAAAAAGAAGGACTAAAGATTAAATAAATCACTTTAGGTACTAATTCAAGGCTAAGTAAAGACTGATTTAAGAAGTTTCAGATTGAAAATATACTATTTTGTGAAACCTGGGTAAGATAACAGATGAAAAGTAAAATATTGCCTAAAATAAATTCATAAAAGCTTTGCGCGAATGCATTAAAGTTTTGAAGTTTCTCTCCTAATATTTAAATCCGTTTCACAACTTGGGACCTTGATTGCTGTTCAATTTCTTTCTTTAAATTTGATTAAGTGAACAACTTGCAGTTGCTGTAAAAAGGCTCCAGAAAATGGCATTATTTCGGCAATTTTGATCACCAATTTGATGAAAAAACTAAACAAAATAAACAAGCGTCTTGAAGAAAACTCAAAAGTGAGTATTTAGTTTAAAATTCTATCTTAAGCATCCGCACGTTTGCGAAGTTTCATATATCTTACCAGTTCTATTTCTGTTGACTGCAAACCAACTTTAATAAAAACAAATATCTTTATACCAATTACTTAAATAACCAATTTGACTTTAAATTTCTCTAAAATAAAAAAATTGACATCAAATCACACTAATTAGATGTGACACCTACTCGATAAATAATTCAAATTATTATGCATCGTTTTCTTGCCACACATGATGGTACACCCACATTACCAACCCCAATTAGATGCACTATAAATCATTCATATGTAGGTACGTCGTCGTCCTTTCCCCAGACTAAAATAAATTTCAGAAAAAAAATCTTATTTCTTATTCTCCGATGTGTTTTTTTTTTGTATGCACAACCTTGAAAGTCTGTTCCGCATTAAGGTAATCGTATATAATTCAACTTGAAGGACAAAAGGATATATACATATAACATATAAACATTATAACCATCTTATCCAATAATTTCAACAATGTGTCTTCTTTTTTTATGGCTTGGTTTCTTGGAAGCAAGAAAATATTATAACATGAAACATTATACCAAACAAAGCGTGTCGTCGGCATCGTCCTTGCGTCCTTTTCGTGTCGACATTAACATTTTATGAGAGGAAAAGTGATATAAACCAAAATACACCACTAAGCTGTCATTGCATCTTCCTCTACTCCCCCCATAACCGCCGACAGAGACAACGACGACATCAACATCATCAAAATTTCAACCCGCCCGGAAAAAATACCAAAGAAATGAATTAACATCTCACAAATAATAGATAAAATACATTTTTTTTTGGCCTTTTTTCGTATTTTTTTTGGTCCTGTTGACGAAGATGGTTTTTTCTTGTCTCTGTCTCGTAGTTCGTCTTCGTCTTTCTCTTCTTTATTTCATTAAATACGAGTTTGTCTCATAATTAAAATGCAAAGACGTTACAATTTTATTAGCATATAATGTTTATTAATTTTATCCCGAGACCCAAACCTACCCCACACACGCAAGACCCACCAGCCAGCAACCCTTCCAGATATCATATCTCTCCCGAATCTTAAGCGTCACTTTATTGCCATCAGCTTTTGAAGAAACACGAGCAAGAAGTCAGAGTCAGTACCCTGAGCAAGATCATCATCAGCAGCCATCGCATCGTGTCGTAAAAAAGCTAAGCACTCTACTTTCTAGCTAGGAAGTTCTTCATTTTCTTTGGCCCAATTTGGTTTTTCTGTTTGCATCATCTTCAACCAGAGTATTCCATTGGGAATGGATATTTTTATGACAGAGCTTTCATAGAGTATTTAAGTTATGGCTAAAAGGAGCATACATCCTTTTCATGACAAAATATATATAAGCAAAACAACCCACGCTTTTAATAAAAATAAGAAGAACAACAACAACAATATCCTAGAGATGACAAGGCAAACTCTCTCTCGAACAACACAACTGTTCACCAGTTTATGGGGGGATATTTGAAGTTATTTGCTTGAGTGATAATTTCGGGATGAAGCATGATTCACAAAATGATGTGCCAAAAGTGTATACTTAGAGAATAAGTCTCTTGGTGTTTTGCTCTGTGAATGCAAAACATCGTATACCGCACTAAGCACCAACACGGGGCAACGACGACGAGGGTCTTGAGAGTCTTGACGAGTGTCTTCAATTTGAAACTTTTAAATGAAATAACGAAACGTTGGAGGAGAGGATATAGCAGAGCAGAGTTGGTAAATATAAATTAGCAACATGAATACTAATGGCATAAGGACGCGCTTTAAAAGAATAAATGAGCAGATATTTTTTTTCGTCTATCATTTTTGGGAGGGAATCAGTGACTTGTAATGAAATTCGTTTCATAAATATTTTTTAACTCGTGATGAAGGTTATTATTTCGTATAGGAACTTGAACTTTTCAGATTATAATGGAACTTGACATTGAGACTGTAGTGAATACGAAAAAGTTGAGTTCTGAAAATGAAAGACAAAACGCATAGTTTTTTAAAGCTTTTATTTTTGTTTACAAAAATTTGGGTATGTTTGTTCCCTCATAACTTCTAAACTAATTGTCATCATTTATCAAATAAGATTTTGTTGGAAGCGTCTTGCTTATCCGCTGGTTATAGAATATAAAATATTCCCTGATAACACACGCTCTACAGGCGAAAGTCATTAACTTATGAAAATAATGAACTATATAATTTTATAACATGTATATATGATAATTTTTCAAAATTTAACGAGGTTTTATGAAAATCGGTTGAGAATTGACTGAGAAAGGAATTCAAACTAGGCAGAAATGTGAATATTTGTGTATCTACAAATCGAAGACATTAGTTTTGTTCAAACCCTCAAATTAAGTGGTTGTTTAGCATTAAATGTATATGCTTTTTGTATTTTATTGAAATCGTTAAAATTTTTGTTGGTTTTGATTAATACAGTAAAAAAAGAGTTTCCAAAAATTCCTTGTTGTAGAGGAAAACTAATGAAAACTTTATTTGGACAATGAAATCATTTAAAAATGTATTTTCGTAACTTTAAAAACAACTTTTAAATTCTTTTACATTTCCCTTTAAATGAATCAAAAACTAAAATTAATCTTTTATGAATGCTAAAAAAAAAACCATCATAGGAACTTTTATTCATTTTCATTTTATTTCTTATAAACGTTTGAAAGTTTTTCGAGCACCACAAAATCAACAAAATGCACTACTGGACAAAGATATAGAAAATAATTTTTATAATGCAGTTATTTTCCATTGCAAATCAAATTTTTTTTTTTTTAAATTTTAAATGCATTTTTTTTTTAAATTTATATTTTTACGACCCTGCTACTGGGTAGCACTTACTTGAATGTTTTTAGTTCAACTAACTTCATATTATTTAACATTTTGTTTAATTTGTATGGTTAATTAATTACACAGCCACACAAAAAAAAATAAAAGTCCTGACCTGGGGTTGCGACTATGTTTTTCATATAGTTTTTAGGTCGCTGAAACCGAATCCGAAGTCTATTTTGCCGTATCACGTCAGGTTTTTGAGATATCCTCAAAAAATGTCAGATAAGAACTTTTTTTTTTGAGTTTAGACATTTTTTGAAGATATTTCAAAAACCTGACGTGATAAGGCAAAATAAACTTCGGATTCGGTTTTAGCGACCCAAAAACTATATGAAAAACCTTTTGTTTTTTTGGTTTTGACATTTTTTTGAGGATATCGCAGAAACCTGACGTGATAGAGCAAAATTGACTCCGAATCTGGATTCAGAGATCCAAAAACTATATGATTAACATATTCGCACATCCAGATCAGATTTTTTTTCGTGACATTTTTTTGAGGTTATCTCGAAAACCTGATGTGATTCGGATTCAGCGACCCAAAAACTATATGAAAAACCTAGTCGCAACCCCAAGTCAGAACTTTTATTTTTTTTTTGTGTGGCTGTGTTATTATTAAGAAATTAAGAAATAAGTAACTTAAAATTGATATAAGATGGAAAAATAAATTTCTTCAAGTCCAGTTTAAGAATTTATTTAAAAAAGAAAAATCTTGCATGCCCATTTCGCTTCTGGAAATTAATTTTCAAATAAAAAATTCTTCAAATTCTAATAAAATTATTTTTTTTCAAACAATCGAACATTAAATTTAAAAATCTTAACACTATGAATACTTATATATAATATATTATTTATAATTTTGAGGTATTTATTTTTTTAAATAAGTGATCAGAATTAATTTATTAAAAATTTAAAAATAAGTACAGAGTTTGCCTTACTAAAACGTCCAAAGAAGTAAAATTCTGAATTATAAAAGTTACCGTTGTTATTCAACAATCTTTAATTTAAGTGTTTTTTTTTTTAAACATTTTCTTTAAATACCTTGATGTCACCGCTCAAGGAAACTAAAACACTGCTTCACTCAAAATCCTTGATATGTAATTTAACTATATTCAAATTTTTCTTATTTGAATACCAAAAATTAAAATTAAATATTAAATTTAAAACGTCTACCACTAAATTTCTCGTTTAACTCATAATATGAAACACAACCCTCGATTCCCTCACCGGATATAGTAGTAATTCAAGGAAAATTAAATTTTACATCATTTTAATATTCTCTCATCGCCCTTCAAAAGGGTGTATTGTATAACTAATAAAAAACAGTAAAGCCAAGGACATATAAGGACATGAAATTTAATCGTATTCTCAGTTGAAACTAAATATTTTGACAGTTTCAAAAATGTTTTATAGCTCATTAATGCTGATTATTATAATTATTACGACTCTACGAGTATAGTTGAGTAGATAGATACACAAGAGTGTATAACCCGACACAAAAAGCAATTCAAACGTGATCCTTTTAAGACCATGATGACGCCTTTTGTATCTACTACTACTACTTCCTCTTATAAGCATGTATCTGCTCTGTGATATATAATTTTACGATGCCTATTATGCTTTTAGTTTCATCTCATAAGATGCCTCATTAATTTATTCAAATTAACCAAAATGTCTACATATATGAACATACATATAAATACAGACACTATTTTAAATGTATACATGTACATATATTTTATACATAGAAATGTCCTTCGTTTGAGTAATAGTTTCAGTTTATAGCCTTTTCACAAAAAAAAAAAAAAACTCTTAACTTTCTTTTAAAGAAAAAGACACCAGGAACAACTAATAATTCTATAGCCACTTTATGCATGTATAAGTAGACAAAGTTTAATGTCCTTTAACGATAACCAGACATTTCGTCTTCGAAAAGTACATGACCTTAATTTAATAATATAAATTTTAAGGTAATTAAAATCTACAAACTATTCGCTTTAAATATTCGAAATGTCTTAAATGGTATGCTCCTTTTGTTTGGCTAGAAAAGGAAATGAGAAGTATTAACCAGGATATAGTTGGGAAGGTAAAATTGAAAAATATCATTGATCAACAAAATTGAACAAAAATATTGTACAGAACTTCAATATATGCATTTCAAGTTATCATGTGACAACTGATCATGGACAACTCATCATGAAACAGCTCATCACATGGCATACAGGTAGGTCTAAGTACAATAGTCCTAGACTGTTCTAACCTTCTTTGCAACTGTGTTTCCCAGACTGTTAGAAAACCAAACTCGCCAACGGCAAGCCAAACAGGAGGCAGAACAGATAGACTCTATGGCTATACGGGGTTAGGTTTTGTGGGATATTCATTCACCCATATTATTCGACATCATCCTTTTCGTAGCTTCTGGCTTTTGTAATCCTAGAGTTGCTGCTACTATATACCTACCTCTAGAAATGAAGAACAGGACGAATTTAGTCCTGAAAGTTTTTTTTTTTGTTTACTTTTTGTTTTTTTTTTTTTTTGCATTTCATGTTTTAGGTTGAAAGGAGGAGAAAAGAATAGAAAGTCGGTTAAGTACCTACATCGTGGTACAGGGAGGGATAGCAGCTTAATAAAGAAGACTATAGTTTTTTTTTTTTTTTTTAATTTTTTGTTAGTCGCCTTATTTTTTTTTAGAGCTGGATCAGTTTAGTCTGCGAAGGCTTGCTTAACGTTCATTACTTTAAGCTTTATGTTTGCGGATATTTTTCGTTAAAGTTTTTTGCATTGTTCAATGTTCGCGAAGTCTTCTTGGGAATCTTCTTTCTATAACGCGACCTTAATATTTTCTTCTTTTTAAAATAATACCTTTATTTTTCAAAAAGAGATGAAGAATGTGAAAAGACTTAATCTATTGTGTTTCTTTTGTTCAAAGGAATGGATTTGTGGATGAACGCTTAGAAGGAATGTCAAGTGATGGATAAAGTTATTTATATAGTTACAAACTAAGATTGGATATGCAAGTCAATGATGGAAGGTATGTACATAGGTAGTTTGTAGGTATTTTTTTAAAAAACTTTCTTTTGAAGATTATGTGCTATTAATAGAAACGTTTTCAAAGATTGAAAATCTTTTCTGTAAATAGCTTAAGACTATTCATTTGATACAAGTAGTTTACCTGACAAGAACAAAAACAAAAGAAGGTAATTATATCATTCTCGTAGATGCTTTGTGGCAGAATATTTAGTACAAGATCCATATAAATTTCTTAAGATATTAAAGATGAAAAAATGCAGTTTTTATCAGAGTCAATATCTAAACAACATGCCAAAAACTGCAACGAATTCTTTTGTTTACGTATCAGTTTCTTTCATTTACATATGCCTTTTGTAAAGGCTAATCAGAAATTAATTAAATTCAAGTTTTGTGTTCGAGACTCGAGTCCTTAAACACTTGAAACAAATGAACCAAAAATCAAAACTACCGGATTTGGTCTGATGTATTTGGGTTTGACCGATATTCATATAGAATTATTAATTCAGCCAATAGGTGTAATATGTTTTCATACAATGTCGGTGCTGCGAATAGTACCATGTTCTCAGGGCACTGGTAACCTATACTACCATGATTTGAAGAATATTTTATTGGTGACTTTGGGGAAATCAATAACTTTTTGCTTAAAACAGATTCAGCGTCTACGCTGGGCATGAAGATCAATGAAATATCAGTATGGTTTTAAAAACCAGGAATTTGTAAAAAAAAACAGGTTGTTGAAAACTAGCTTTGCCCAAACTAACTTTAAATGAGCTTGAATATTCTTTGATCATATCAAGAAAGTGAGTCACCATGCAATGTCGACTTTAGTTGATATTTTTGTTTCTAATTTAAGGGCAGAACTAATTTTGTTTTGTACTCATACATTATTTGTGCCTATGATTATGAAAGTGGACAGTCACTTTTTGCATTGGTTGAAGAAAAACTTACATAATAATTTTCTTATAACGATTTAATTATATTTCTTTTATGAAATTTCTAGAGGAGCAATAAAGAAGTTTATCTACTGCGATTTCGCTTTCAAATAAACTTTACCCCTTAAATAATAATTATGTTTAGGCTGGATTTGATGCCATTTTTGGGAGTGACTTAGTCCACTTTCATAATTAAGGGCACAATTAAGGGCACATTTGTCTATTATTTTTACTTGCGATATAGGTACTATATATACGGTGACCATCCGTCCCGGTTTACCCGGGACTGTCCCGTATTTCTAAAGCTTGTCCCGGGTTTTTATTGAATAAATCCGGGACATATAAGTGTCCCGTATTTTGTAATTTGTCCTGTGATTGTCCCGTATTTGCACAATCTCTGATTTGTTCATAAAAATTTAAATACTTTGTACGGAAAACTAGAAACCGGTAGAGTAGAAATAAAAGTTTTTATAATTTTTCGGATAAAAACATTAGTTTTTAAAATTTTTCTTCAATTATTCAGTTCCAGCTTGTGTTTGTCAATTTGAAAATCTACACCAGAAAAAGTTTTATTTTTGAACAATGAAAATGTTAAAGAGTAAAAACCCAGCTAAATTTCAAGACATTTAAGAACATGTTAAAAGTTGAATTAAAGATTAAAAAAAATCATGTGTGCAATTCACACGTGGTAGAAGTGAAACCTTAAAAAATCATTTTTCTTGCAAAAATAAAAAAATAGAAAAAATCTACCTATTTTTATTCTATCACCTTCAAATCCATGTTTTTTATATGACACCTATATAAATCTTATATCATCTGAAAGCTTATTGTCTAAGATCAAAATATATATATCGATCAGTTCTATGAGACATCTACAAAAAGAGCTAGAATTTTTTGAACTCGATCAATTTCCATCAAAAAAAGCAAAAAAACACGTATTTTTATCTTCTCACGCTATTAAATCCATTTTTCCCAAACAACCTATAAAAATTTTTACACCATCTGAAAGCTTATTGTCTGAGCTCAAAATATATATATATCGATCAGGTGTATGAGACATCTACAAAAAGAGCTAGAATTTTTTTAACTCGATGAAATTTCATCTAAAAAGCAAAAAAAACATTTATTTTTATGTTCTCATGCTTTAAATCAATTTTTTTGTTTGACAACCTATAAAAAATTTTATACCATGTGAAAGCTTATTGTTTCACCTTGTATAATGATGTATAAATCTTATTTCAAAGATGTCTACAAGAGAAGTTAGAATTTTTTAAAGTCAACCATGTCGAATTTCCAGACTGAGATTACGGTACTTCCTACACTGATAGCTGGTCATCGCCAACAGATCTCCACAGGTGTTTTGAGGTATTTTTAATTTTTTTTCAATTTAAGATTGTGTAACTTGTAGAGCACGTAACGTTATGTGTGATATATCAAATAAAAGGTTATGTTAGCAGCATGCGTATTAAGGTTAAATCAAATTTGTGTGTGCACTAGATCAAAAGATATAACGTGTGTTCGAAAAGAACATCTTTTTACCGTTATCTCCGAATTTTGAATATGAAATTAATTGAAATTTTGTACAATAATATATTATTTAATTACCTATCTACAGTACAAATTTCATTCATCTATCTATTAAAACAAAAAAGTTATAACAAGTTGAAGTCGTGTCGCGTTTTCGTTTCATTTTGTTTCAAATCACTACGATACTAAAGAAGTTTTCACTTCAAAAATTTCAAAATAATTTAAAATAAAACTAAAACCTTAAAAAACAGCTCCCACGATTTTGATTAAAAAAATATTTTTTTTTAGAAATTAACAGTTATAACTTATTGATTTCTTAAATGGTTTCAACGAAAATAATGCTCTAAAATCGTTTATGAAATCTTGATATCAAAATTAGGAAAAATTGAGTCTAATTTTTATGAAGTGTCAATATTTTCAAAACAATCCCAAAAAATTTGTATCTGTCCCGGGTTTCGCTCCTAGAAATATGGTCACTGTAACTATATATCAAGTTATGCATTCGTACAAAAAAAAAAGTTGAGATAATATTTTTCCATGACATTACGATGATAGACAATGCCAAAAAAGTGGGTCCCGGAAGTCCGTTTGTCTGTATAAGGAACTAGAGCCTAAACGGATGGACCGATTGACTCCAAACTTACTATGTAGCAGTTTTTGGAGACTCTCCAGAGGGGTTTTTGGAATTCATTTTTTTGGATCAAAAATAACGGTACCTGTCATACAAAAATTTCGGAAAAGTTTAATTTCACGAAAACGGCTACAACGATTTGGTTAAAAAAATTCAAATGTTAGTTCTTAAACAAGGTCTATCTTTTGAAGAAAAAATTTTTTTTGAAAATCATTATTAAGGGTACCTGCCATAGAACCGTTTTTTTTTTCAAATCGGATTTTCTGCAAAACCACTTATTGTATTTCAACGAAATTTTTTATACATTTATATTATTTAAATATAAGCCAAAAATAAAATTTCCAAAAAAACAATTTTTGGATTTTTAAAAAAATTTTGAAAATTTTTTTTTTGAAAAATCAAATTTTCGAAAACGGGACATTGAATTTTTTTGAAATTTTGTTTTTAGATGTTGATTAGTTATTTCTACAAAATGGCAAACCAATTTTATTTTAAAATTTTTTTTTTCAAAAAATTATTTATAAAAAATTAGTATTTTAAAAAACGGCTTTAACGATTTTGAACATTTTTTTTTTCTAAAAATGTACATTAATATATCAAATAAAACTGCATACTTGTTTTGTGGGGCGATTTGATTACAGATATTGTTTTATTTTTTTGAAAATTGAATTTTATTTTTTTTTTGTTTTTATATATGTATGTACCTACATTTCCCAAGTTTCTATATAAAAAGTGTTAAAAATTTAAGCAACTTGAACTCTAAAAGTCGTGCATTTTATTTTTTTGTGCATCTGTTGCAGTCGATTTGAAGGTCAAATCATAGAGCATCAAATTCAGAAAAAGAGCACACCAAAGATCTGCACCAAACTCCTAGCTTGATTAGTTTTTCTCCTATAAAATGGAAATGGACTTCGATAAAAAATTAAAAATTAAATTTTCATAGAGCATCAAATTTTGTATATAATTTGTCATTTTTTTTTTTTTGGAAAAAGCTTATAGATGAAAAGAGCATTAATTCTGTCCAGGGGCGTACGCACCGTTGGGGCAAGCGGGTGGTGCCCCGGGGCCCCCAATGCAGAGAAGGCAACTTGACATGAATAAATTCGGACACAAGAGAGACAAATTATATTTTTCAATGTAATGCATAATGGTAGCCAGCCACATAATATTTCATCTCAAAAAAATATTACCTCAGAGGCCCCAAAGAAATAAATCGGTTTTTTGAAAAAAAAAAAAAAATATATATTTTCTTAGGGCCCCGAAAAATGTTACTTGAACAGCATTAGCGACCAACAAATTATACATCAGAGGCCGCCAAAAAAAATGTGGGGCCCCCAAATATCAAAGGAGCTCCCAAATTTAGGGTTGCCCCGGATTGCGTAAACGGTTGAAATGCATTTGAAGGTTCAAAAAGGTGTAGCATCAAATTCTCTTGTATTGCTTTCTTTAGTTCTTTTTTTTAGCTTTAATTAGGCTTTTCATATTTTTTTCTGCACAGCATCTGTATAATTGACCAAAAACTGAGCACTGTTTTATTTCGTATTTTTTTTTTTTATTTTTGAAAAAAAACCTATCTAAGATTGTATGAACTGAGCGAGCAGTCTTCTTTTTAAGCTTGCCTGTTTTTCATTTTCTTTCAATAGGTATTTCGCATTTCTAATTTTTTGCTCAATGTGTAAATTTTCTCTTTGACTTTGAAAAATAAAAGATTTGTAGCAAAATTCTTAAAGTGTAAACCTACATGAAAATATTATTCCTTTGGTTTTGGCAAACTTTCGTTGAAAAACCTCATTTTGATAGACTTATTCTATAAACATATTCAAAGACCAAAAAAAGACTATTTTTAGAAGAACAAAAAATAAAGAAATCTTTGTAGCCACATGAACTTTTAATCGAAATACTTTTCAATCCATCAATCATGTCCTCCCACATATAGTCAGAGAGTTCAAGATAACACACTTCCTTACATCAAACAACTTTTTCGGTTTTGTGTTAATATCTAAAAAATTGAAGAAAACCAAAAAAACGTTTGTTTAATCTTTTTTCAAGGCCTATCACGAATACAAAAAAAAAAGTCGACATAACCCAATTTTATTAATGATGCTGTCATTCTGTTGAAGTTCATATTTTCAACAACTTTTACCCACTGAAATTTGTTACATGTTCATGACCTTAAAAAACTTATAACCAAAAAATATTGTCTTAAAAAAACGTTCAAAATAAATCCAACAAAAAATAAATCACAGAACAGAAAAAAAAACAAGGATATAAAATGCAACAAATGACAACGACGAATCCTTTTTATAGGTTAACGTAAAATGTGCAATCTCAAAAATTGAAAGGACCAACAAACCACAATTTCACAGACAAACAAAGAAGATTTTCACGACAAAATAGTTTCGTTTTCGTACGAGCAAAAAAAAAAAACCAACGACGACGATGATAACGACGATAACGATGACATCAAATAGCAACAAAGAAAAGAGCTACATCGATGACAGTTGTACACAGGTACATTCGAAAATCCACAAAAAAAAAAGTAATACCTGTAGTAGGATGAAAAGGTCCTGGAAAATATAAGCACGGCGATACATTATGATACTTGCGATGATTGTCAGCATCGTCGTCATAGTCGGTATGATGATTATCATCACCAAAGTCACCAACCAAATCGATTGTACTTGTTGTCGTCGATTGCAACGATGGCACCGATTCAATCAAATACTCAAACGGTGGTGGTTGTGACAAGCTCCTCACCTTGTTTGGTCCTTCGTCAGATTTACGATTTCTAGCACGACCTGTTCGTTCAGAGGACGAGACCGATGATGATGATGTTTGTGTTGTTGTTGTTTTTGTTGGGCCAGCATCATGAACAACAGAAGAAACAGCATCATTATTGGCTCCAACTGCCGGTGTCACTAGGCCCACATCGTGACCATAAAGTCCGTTCACACGATATTTCAAATTATTTACAGGTGACATAGTAGTCTTCCTAGTTCTCCATGGTACCGTTGTCGATTGTTGAATTGGTGGTGGTGGTGGCGGAGGAGGCGGTGGTGGAGGTGGTGCATCACCATCGATTGAGGGTGTCCTGCGAGGAGTGCAGTCTCTGTTATTTATCGAATTTTGTTGCTCCTCATTGCTATGTGGTTGTTGTACGTTGGTTTTCGGCATTGGCATTGGCTTTGTGCTGCTACTGTTAGCTAATTGCACCTGCCATCGACTATCGTTGTCCTTTTTCGTAATGGAACAAGAGTGTCCTGTGACATTTTCCACTCCATATCCTCGATTATCGTTCAACGTTGCCAATACGTTGTGACTTATTGTTGGTGTATTTGCAATTTTGCTTTGTGGTTTTCCTGACGACGATGATGGTGACGGCGAGGGTGATGAAGGAGAAGCAGCCTTAGCTTTAGCCATTAAGTCCTCTTGATCCTTTTTTGTTATTAAATACCCGGCAAGGATGTTTTTACTCTGAATTATCTCTTTCTCCTGTTGCATTTGATTAGACGACGACGATGGCGGCAACTCTTCATCTGTAACGGTAAATGGACTATTTGCTGCCGTAACCGTAGTCGCTTCCGATAAACTACTTTGACTACGGGCAGTGGCGGCGCTAGTAGCAGTAGCGGTTTCATCGCTTACTTCATCATCAACCACCACCACACTAGGTGGCGTTGGTTGTCTTGATGGAATCGATAACATCACCGGAGACAACACCCGATTGCCATCACTACCTCGCGCCAAAACCGCTGTCAAATTCGATAAATCGAAAAGTGCCTTCTCAACTACTGGCACATTTTCCACTCGAGTTATCGAAGTTGTCGATGTCATAAAATTGTTGCTACTGTTGAATGCAATGGGTGATGGGGTGCGACGATGAGGTAGTTTGTGAAAGACACGTCTTATCATTGCCTGCAGGGGTGTCTCAACTATCATAACTTTCGATGGAATCACTATTGGTAGTGTTGGTGATGGTATCGGTGATATTGTTGGTAGCAATTCTATCTTGTGTTCAACTTGCAATCGATTCAATGCCATCTTTGCTTGTTCCATGTATCTATCGATTTGCCTCAGGTCTTCGGTGATTGACTTTTGGATTTTGCCGCACTTTGACTCCAGGTTGGATATTTCAATTCCATTATTTGAGGAGGACAATGTAGTAGTTGAGGGTGGCGGCAGCGATGCTGCTTTTCCCTCAATTTCGATTGGTATCACAGTGACTTTGGGTGGTGTCTGAAGTTTGTCCTCTTGTTCTTCTTCGTCTTCATCGTCTTCAGTAGTACCAAATGGACCAAATAGATATTCCCCATCGGTATAGTAAATACCCTTTCGACGTTCGTGCTTTGTCTTACATTCTGATGGAGATTTGTTGCCATTACTATCCACTATGGGAACTTTAGTTGTAACAGAAGCAGTATCTTTACTATCAGCCCTCCGGTATTTGTCACCATTAATGGGTTGAATCCTTATGCTGCTGCTACTAGTAGATATTGTATCTTTTTGAAATTTGTTTTCATTTCTTGTTATTGTCTTGTTGCTGGAGCAAGACGAGGATGATAACGTAGAGACTTGCTGCGGTCTTGACAATAATGTGCTGACGATATTTTCTTGTTTGCAATGTAATTTTTCATCACTCGTATTGGTTGGATGTGTTGAACCGGCTGCTTTCATGGCACCTTGGTTTGTGTCATCAATCAAATCAATTGACCTGACGCAAGTCGAAGTAGTAGTATCTTTTGCAACATCGGATTTCGGTTTGACATCTGATTTTGAATTTAGATTCGCATTTAATTGTGGTTTGACAGTTGTTGTGGCATTTAATTTGACATTGGTTATTGCATCACCACTGCCACTGCCACTGCTGCTATTGCAACTACCAATTTGACTGCTGATGGTGGCCTTGGTTATTGTGGGTAAATTGCCATCATAACTTTTCGTTGATGGATGAAAGTGTTGTTTGTGTTTTTGATGCTGCTGCTGTTGTTCGTCATTATTTAAATTTGCCTCTGCTGATGGTTTTGCTGTTGAATTCCTCAGGGTGGGATTAGTAGTACTGTAGTTTTTTTTTGTCAGAGAACTGCAGTCAATTATACGAGGAGCTGCTGGCTTGGCAGGCTGTTTCGCTGAAGTCTGTGATTTCCTGTGATCCCAATGATTATTATTATTATTCATGGAAATAGGATCGTAATTAATTTGATTGCCATCATTGCTGCTGCTGTTCAGTTGTAGTTGGGATGGTGACAATTTTATGGTAACTGACTTTCTATCTGATGACGACGCTGACGATGATATCAACGACAATGATGATGGCCAAATAGTTGTGGCTATGTCAGTGGGTGATTTTGATTTTATTTCCCTTCCCAGTGATGGTGATTTGTTGCATGATGACCTAGTACTGGTGGGTAATGTACTGCTATGACTGCGTGGTTTTAAGGGTGGCAGTTTGTTTTGGCGTTTGTTGCTACTATAACGATCCAATGATGCAGTTTGTGGGCGATCTATGAAGTGCGATGCTGGTTTGCATGGTTGGTAACGGGATTCGGCAACTTTATCCCAGTATGAGGAGGAGGAGGAAGATGTTGGTTCATGATGACTTTCTGTGGCAGCAATTTCTTCGAAAAACTGTTTCTTTGGTTCGACAATACCCACATGAACTTGGAAAGTTATTTCGGCAACTTTGTTGTGGTGGGTTGGCGTTGGGCGCCATTCGGGTGTTCGTGAACGACGTTCATTTATCTTGTGGGTGGTTATATTGCAATTTAGGGAATCAGTTGATTTATAATGTTGAGGAGTTATTCTACCCTCTAGATTATCATCGGGATGGTCGAATTTTTTAGCTATATTATCGATTCTATGTTGGTGGCATATTTTCTCATCGAAATGATGTTCGGCGGAGGCACTTCGTGATCGATCTTGAGGTGGTGGTGGGGGCCAGCTGTGGTCTCGACTGCGATGACGTGATCCACGGCGATTTATTTTTAAAACTGTATCACGGTCAACAATGATACGCTGACGTGGACGACTTTCACGGGTATTTTTATTATTTGTGTCTTGTTTCTTGTGGAGGACTTTTGTTGTTGTTATTTTGAGGGAGAAATAGAAATACAAAATTAAATTTTTAATACAAAAAACATTTTTCAAGATGTTTTTTTTCTTTTTTGATTCAGAGGTGTAAATTTAGCTACGGTTTTTATATTGGAGGAGATAGTCGTTTCGGTATTTTTTGGTCTATAAAAGAGAATGTTTGCTTATGGTTTCTTTGTTTCTTTGAAAATCTCAGTGATTCATTGTTTTTTGTTTCTTTGTTTGATGTCTATGTGATATGGTTATTTTGAGAATTTTTCAAGAGACTTGACACTGAAAAGAGAATTTTCTGTTTTATTCATGATGTTCAATTTGATTTTTGTGTGATGATTCATCATGAATGACTGTGTGGATTTTTGTTAAACGCCATATACACAAACAACCATAAAAACACACAAATGAAGGAGGGTGAGTGAGTAAGTTAAAGCTAATTTTGAATTGGTATAAATTTGTATTTTTGGTTTCTCTGTCTATGATGACAGGTGCACGAAATTTATATGACAGAGATAATTTTGGCAAAAGAGTTTTTTTTGTACCACGTAAACAGGTGTAGGTTGAAACATCCAATTTTCTGTGACCAATTTGTTTTGAGATATTGTAGGGAGAAGTAATGAAATGAGTATTTTTTAAATGTGGACTCTATTTGATGGATTTCATGTAGGATTATTGAATAGAAAATTAATTATTTTCAGTTTGTTTAGGATTTTTTTGCAAGAAAGTGTATTTTTGATCTTTGAAATAACACAACGGAATATGTGAATTTACAATTTGAATGAAGATGTATGTCGTAAACGGTCAAACAGATTTGTTGGTGTTTTAAAAGACAGGTATTAAATTTTAGCTATAGTTTGGAAAAAATATTAACAATATTTACTGATAAGTAAAAGAATTTAATAAGGTTCGGTTACAACCAAGTGTTTATGGCTAGAGTTACATCTGTTCCACGGATGCCAATCCGATCATCAGACTCCTTTATTTCATTTGTACTGTACATATGTGATGCTTAGTCTAGTAATTTTTAATTTTATTCGAAAAACATTTTTCCGTCACATTCCGTATTGAACCTAGACCAATACGCATAGTAGTTTAAAGTTTTTCTTTTATATAAATTAAAAGAAACATTTTCAAAGTTTTAAGTCTCTATCAATAATCTCCATGAACTTCGAACTGCAACCTCAAAATTTTTGAGACAAAGCAGTTTAATTCGTTTGTCCACCTTTTGTTTCTGTTTGCCCACCCGCCGTCAAAACTTTAGAGTAAACTTATTTGTTTTAGAGGAAGCCTGAAAAATGAAAAATCGCCTAAAAGTTTTAATATAGACGTATATGACCAATTGCAATCATTTGTCCACCTCGAATTCTTTATACAATACCAAAAAATTTATCGTTTGTCAACCCCCCGTTTAGGAAATATACACAAAAAAAAAAAAACAAATTTTGCATAGATAGCAGCACTCACTGCTGAAATAACAAAGTCTTTAATTTTTAATATCTCAAAAAAAACTTTACTTTAGCTACGCCACTTCTGCTTTAAAGGGCTCTTATAAATATAATTAAATAAAATTAAAATATTTGCGTTAAGATTATTACATCCAAAAAGTTACGCTACACCACAGTTACTATGTACTTAGTTTCCTCTAATTTTATCACTCACTGAATTGTATATGAGTTTTTTGACCATTCACCAACTATAAAAATTAAGCGGTTGTAGATTTTAAATTTTGACTGTGAAAGTGTGGAGTTAACACACGCCGCCATAATTTGTTTTTTCTTTTTCTCGCAAAAAAATCTAAAATCATAAAAATTAAAAACATAGCAAATTGGCTTGGATGATGTCATCTCTATTTTGTATCTAAGAAACTTAGAGTTCTAATTCTTTTCTATTATAACATAAGTCTTAAGTTTAAGTTCTAAAATGTTTGGGAAACATATTTTTTGGGGGAATTTTTTGGAGGACTTTTGAATTTGTCAGTGCAAATTTGTTTTACTTATATAACTTATAAGTAAACTTAGCCGTGATTTTTCAATCGTCAGATAGACTATCACAGGAATAAATGTCAATATAAAAAAAAAACTTTTATTCCTATCAATAAGCTCTATCTGAGGATTTTAGAAATAATCATTTTAATCAAAATAACAAAACTGACTTCCATGGATAAAATCTGGGTTTTATGGATTTTCTCATAGTTTCTTTAGCCAGAAATGAACGAAATTGAAATGGTACCACACAGGCATCAGATTTCGAATACAAAAAGAATTATCAAAATAGATTTACTCAGTCCAAAATTATGAGGTAACAAACATAAAAAAAAATATACGGATTGAATACCTCCCCCCTTTTGAAAGTAGTCGGTATAAAATGATATTTTGGACATAAGGCCACCGTTGACAGCCAAAAATTTGAGATTGCTAAAAACTTTATTAATTTATCCAACAAATCTCACGTAGGTAGGTAGGAAAAATAATTTAAGAATTTTATTTATGTACTAAAATTTTAGGCAACGATACTAGTGTGCTTAAAAAGTTACCGATTGAGTTGTTTGAAAAAGTTTATATATTTACCCGTTCCGATTACCTAAATTAAATTAAAATTTTTCGTGCAGTCAATAAAATTAGCAAATTTTGAAATTTTTTAAGTTTTTACGTTTTTACGTAAAACACTTCAAAACTTCCTGTAATTTATCAATATTTTCCACAGGTTAATATTTTTAAAAAATTTATTTAGAAAATTTTGAGCCCGTATTTTCATTAAAATCTAGCCGTGATCAAATAAGGGATCGCCTAATATTCATGTTATCTATCTGTAAGTAGTTTCTAAATCCAAAACAATTGTTGATTTGTATTGGAGTTTCTAATTGAAATGCTTAAATTATCAAAATTGAGGAACATGTTGGCACAAGCATAAAAAGTCAACGATTTGTAACGCTTTGTAAAAATCTATTGTTCAAACAGTTTTTCAAAACTATACAAAACAAAAACTAAACTTTAAGCTCGCTAATTCTCCTCTTCTTTTAATAAAAGAGCAATGCTAGCATCGCCTTTGTAACAAATTTTATCTTTTTTGGGCTTCGGATAGTATAGCGTTTCACTTTTCAAGACCATTATCGCTTAGTGGATACGAATCTTGCAATTAAGGCCATTTAATGGCTGAAGCCAACCGAATTTCGAGTTTCAGGTGCATGTTTTTTTCGATTTTGGTTAAAGAATTTCCCTTCGCCGATGGGTTTGCTTTATTATAGCCCCTTAGTGATGCCCAATTCGAGCCTATTTGCACATATAAGAATCATTTATGACCTCAAATATTTATTTGGGTTTATAGCCCAAACGGTCCGTAAAGTCATTGATCATATTTTGTGTTGTATCCAATTTAAAAAAAATGAAATAATAAAAAAAAGAAGGCAATTTTTTTTTGTTCGGCCGGGTAGATCCTAATCTACTGGCTTATTGTGAACATACATGCCTTATACCCCATACAGTAGAGCCCTCTGGAATATTACTTTACAACTGTTAGTTTAGGGAGGCACTATACACCATCAGAATTGCCAGTTCCTATAATATATCAACTTCAATTCACATAAAAACTTATTGATTCCGAAAAAAAATGAAGGGAATAAGAGGAATTCGTTCTACGTTTCGTTTGGTTGATTTGCTTTTTGTATTTTTGCAAAAAAAAAACCTATCCCCAACACTCTCCAATCGCACACACATATTGGGTTAAGGGTTTGGAAGCTTTGGGGGCTACACATATACTCCTCTCGTAGTTGGCTGAATATAGGGTTGAAAAGTTATTAAATGTTTGATTCATGGAATTGCTGTACAAATTGCAAATGAATAAGCAATAAGTTGGCGTCAAGTTGGGTGTCGTCGACGTTGTTGTATAGTGTAGCCAGCCCTTAGCTCGGGTAGCTACGAAATAAGGTTCGTTTATAGGTTAACATCGGGTACATACCATGAGTATAAGAGTGTACACAATTCTGTTATATTGTTAAAGTTTCTGTTGTTTTTTTTTTTTTTTGTATTTTATTTTATTATTGTTATTGTTTATTTTTGAAAAGGAAATTTCAGGTGCGAGGCTTTTATTTTCCGGCTGTGCACGATTATAAAATTATTATAGACATGAGGAAAAATCCAATTTAAATTGAAGGTGATTGAGGCTAATAGCTCTCAATATAAAATTGACGACAGTGTATACGTACTGGGAGCGAAATATTGTGTGTAGTAATATGAAAGAAATATTCAACAAACGAAAATTGGATATTGATGCAGAATCGAAATCGATTTTGTGGCTTGAGCAGGTGTTGTAAGGTTTAATTTGAGATTTGTCTGCATTGGAAGTAATCAATTCAAAGGGTTGGTTTTGTATTTTATGAAAAAGCTTAAAAAACAGAAACTTTTATTTGTTTTTTTTCCAAGCCGAAATAATATCTTGAACTACTAACTTGTGTGTTTGAACACAAAATAGGCACAGTGAGCCTGAACAAGTTTAAGGTTGACCTAAAATGACGACAAAAACTAAAGATGAGGTTTTGTTCCTGAAGGCCTCAGCAATTATAATCCGTTTTTATCAAAATCGGATTAGCTTCCTTTTTCGAGATACCCCCCGTAAACCTGTTTTTTTTTCGAGAAAAATTCATATCAACGCAAGGCTCGAGTACGATAACTTAGGCGCCGGGAATTTAAAACGGTTTTTAGTAGAGGTATTTAATACAATCATTTTTTGTTTTGGGAGGAAGGGTCTATGTCCCCCCCTTTAGGCGGGAGGGGCAATTTTCTAAAAAATCAAACAAAACATTATTAAAAAACAATGGCAACACTTACAGTTATGAATGATGCCTTTTTCAAAAGCTTGAATTGTACACTTAATTATAGTTTTTAAATTACGTTATTTTAAACAGTAGTTTTCGAAATAATCGATTTCAAAGTCAACAATTGTGAAAAAGAAGTTTAAAAAAATACATTGAATACTATTTTTGTCAAGACTTTGGGTTTCATTACGGGATAAATTGATAAAGTAAACTACCTCAATAAGTTCCTTATCAAATACTGAAAACCATATGTTTCTATGAGTTCTAGTTTTTGAGAAAATTGAAAAATAGGAAAACTACTTTTTTATCAGGCTCACTAATGAGCGTTCTGGTACCACACTGGTACTAAAAATTTTATTTTTAAAATCCAATTTGAAATGGAAATAAAACAAATTTATGGAATCGAAGTAGATTAAGCACAGTACTTTTTAATTTTTGATAATGGCAAAGCAAAATAGCCAAGAAAATAAAAATAAGATAAAGAAAGTAGTTTTCCTATTTTTCAATTTTCTCAAAAACTAGAAGGCATAGAAACATATGGTTTTCAGTATTTAAAAAGGAATTTATTGAGGTAGTTTACTTTATCAATTTATCCCGTAAGCCCAAAGTCTTGACAAAAATAGTATTCAATGTATTTTTTTAAACTTCCTTTTCACAATTGTTGACTTTGAAATCGATTATTTCGAAAACAACTGTTTAAAATAACTTGGTTTAAAAACTATAATTAATTATACAATTCTAGCTTTTGAAAAAGGTATCGTTCATAACTGTAAGTGTTGCCATTGTTCTTTAATAATTTTTTGTTTGATTTTTTAGAAAACTGCCCCTCCCGCACTAAAGGGGGGGACATAGACCCTCCCTCCCAAAGCAAAAAATGATTGTATTGAACACCTCTACTAAAAACCGTTTTAAATTCTCGGCGCTTAAGTTATCGTACTCGAGCCTTGCTTTGATATGAATTTTTCTCGAAAAAAACACGTTTACGGGGGGTATCTCGAAAAAGGAAGCTAATCCGATTTTGGTACAAACGGATAATTATTGCTGAGGCCTTTAGGAACAAAGCCTCATCTTTAGTTTTTGTCGTCATTTTAGGTCAACCTTAAACTTGTTCAGGCTCACTGTGTAGGATTGAATAATTTTGTTTCAAATTTTGTTCTGTAGATTTTTCAATTTATTGAAGTTATGTGCCTTCGAAACTAAGGATAACACATATTTCAATACAAAGTTGCAGCAACCACACCTTCAAGATACTTTTAGGTTTCAGTTATGAATAGAGCTTTAAGAGATATTCTTTTGATGTCTCACTTGATGGATTTGGGGAAAATTTTTCAAAATGGATTTTTTTTAAATTTTTCTCAAAAATCTCAAAAAAAATTAATTTGTTATTTTTTTACCGGAATGCATAGGTTTGTTCACTGTGAGCTCATATCTGTAAACCAAAACTTTTTTCGAGACTTTGGTCTAAGTAATTAGCCTCCGAAACAAAGAAAAAAACATATTTGGATGCAAATTACTCAGCAAATTAGCCTTGGCTTTTTTTTTTCGAAAATCTGAAAAAATTTTTTTTTAAATTTTTTTACCAAAGTGCATAGCTCTGTTTGCTGTAAACTCATATCTGTAAAAAACTTGTTTCGAGACTGGTTTAAAGTTATCTGGGTCCGAAACATAGAAAAAAACATATTTGGATGCCAATTACTCAGCAACCAGACCTACAAGAAACTTCTGGTTCTCAATTATAAATAGAAATTATTTAAATAACATTTTTTTCGCCATTTTTTTCGAAAATCTGAAATAAAAAGGTAATTTGTTTACCAAAATGCAAAGACCTATTCACTGTGAACTCATATTAAAACCAAAACTTGTTTCGAGACTTTGGTACCAAGTTATCTGACTCCGAAACTAAAAATACTAATTTTGGATGCAAATAATTCAGCAACCAAACGTCCAGAAATCTTTTGGTTTTCAGTTATAAAAACCCCTTTCTTTTGATTTCATTTGATGGGTTTGGAAGAAATTCTTTAAGAAACACTTTTGAATTCTTTTTCGAAAATCTGAAAAAAAAATTTGTAATTTTTTTACCTCTGTTCACTGTGAACTCATAACTGTGCCAAAACAACTCCGATAGTGTTATGTTCAAAATTTACCCTCCGATTATATGTATTTAAGATGACGCGACCCTTAAAAATGTACATTTTTTTTTTTTATTTTTAGACACAGAAGTCAAAAATCTAAGTTCACAAACAATCCTGGGTTTTATACCATTGTTTGTTTCTTTCAAATTTAAATATTCAGATGAATTTTAACTTAACCTCTTTCCTAAAAAATAAACAATACATTCTGATAAAACTCTGCACTTTAACAAAAAAAAACTTTAAAACAAATTCTTCAAATTCATAGAATATTCCATTGATAAAGATAAGATGAGGTGAGTACCCACAGCATCACGACCGACACGCATACCATAAGCAAGCAATGCACAAGAATAGCAAAAAAAAAAAAAACTTTCTATCTTGCCGCATGTAATAATGTTTTAAGGATCATAAAATCCCTCTATCCTCATCTTCCCGTTCCCAATAACATCCGTATGGGTAACATTGAAAATCAATAACTTTCCCCCGAATAGTTTCATTCGACTGCAAAAAGATACGACTAAAACTTACATATATAAAAGATACAGCTAACCATTAAGGATATCCTTTCATTTAAGTGTTGGAGCTTTAAGGATTGACCCAACTAAAAACGGGCCAAAGCAAGCAACCAAGACAAGACAAGAAAAACCCCCCGTTCGCTCCCTGGCTTTTCCTCTTTAGCTCTTTGATGCGTTTAAAGACTTATACAAACATATACGACTTCTAGGGAAGGATATTCGGATGAGGAAAGCGTATCATGTGAATATACTACACGCACATACATAATTTTAGAGAGAAAATCTGATAATGCTCATCGGCACTATTAGGACCATGGAATTTCGTTTTATTGATTACCCATTCAGGGTATTGGCATAGGAATATAGTCTTCTTAGACTATTTCGAAAGCTTCGTTCGATTCCAGGAAAACTATTCAAACGATATAACCATTGCATATGGACAATCCACAACAACATTGTATAACGAGGTGTAGACTCTTTGGATGTACCTACAACAAACTACACTAGAATATAAAAGATATAGAACTACGTCCATTTGTACATTAAGCCAAGTTAATCCTTAATCATATATATAGTTTTGCTTGCTTGAGGATTCTAATATATGCCGCACTTTGTATAACTACGGAATTTCACAGAACTTAAGTGCAATCTACTGTTGAAGACCTTTGGAGAATTTATGAAAGTATATCAAGTATAGTCGAGTAGACTGCTCTGCTGCTAAACATTGTTAACAAAAGCACTCTGATTATTAGGCTAAGTGAAAGTAATCCAGGATTCATTTATGGCTGGATGACGAGAAGCTTTGAAACGCTTATGTAAAGAAGTTCCATTAAGGACGTTCTATATAAAGGTATTTGCTGTTTGATTAAACTCAAAAGGTCCAGACAGAGCACAACATTGTGTAAGAAATTTTTATGAAACAAAGTGTAAACAAAGGTTTATATAGTTTTTTGAAGAATGCATTTTTTGTTTGAAGGTCCTTGTAATGTATTTTTGAAAACTTGAGTATTGATTCTTATAGAGTTTATCCACTTACCACCTTGTTGCTCATTTTCTTCTTCCTCGAGCGCCCTTAAGACGGCCGAGTTAGCCAAGTTGGATGGCTTAAGGAGCGTCTCATCTACTTCAATCCTGTAACGAAAAAAAAAAAAATGAAAAACAATTATTTATTGTTAATTCAATTATAAGAGTCGCAAAAGTTTTAATTTTTTTTAAATGTGGCATTTTTTCTAAAAAGTAACAACGTTATTACCCACCAAGCTAAAGCTTTTATTTAAATACAGAAGAAAGAAAAATAAACCACCCAACATTTGTTCAAGTCAAGCAAAGTGTTTATGAGAATATATATCTTAAAAGAATGAAACACTTGAAAACAAAAATAGATGCTGCACGAAATAGATACTAAGCAAACGATTGCAACTAACTATCTCGTGCATAAATGAAATTTCTTTCATCTCTTCATTAATTGCAAGAACGCTATCTGAGATTCGAAAACACTTCTATGTAACCATGAATGCAATGGAAAATAAAATCCTTGAAAAGTAATGAAAGGTGTTGAGAGTTGTTTAATAATTATAATGTGAATTCGAAGTGAATAATATTTAAAATTAACGCTTGTTTGTTCTAAAAAAAAAAAATAATCAAAAACTTAAATTTGTAATTAAAACCTTATTAATAAGTTCAGGGGCGGATCCAGGATTTTTTTCTGGGGGGGGCACAAGGGACGGATTGGCAAAAAAAAACAGCAATAACAGTTAGAAATAAAGTGAAGTACCATACGACTGACTAACAAGCAGAAAATTTTAACGACCCACAGTGGTCTAAAACCTGGCCAAAAATATTTAGGCACATTTCCCACATCAAATAGGTACCAAATGACCAAAAAGTTATTCGGAAGGAAACATTTTCATTTTCTTGTTACAGTAAAAGCCACTTAAGTGCTAACCCTCTTACTCCTGGATTAGCCGGAAGAAAAAAAATATAAAAAATCAGAAAATGCACGTACAATTCTGTGCTATATTAAAGTTAGTAATCTATTCTTTGTTTAATTTTTTGACTTAAGTTGTTTCACCAAATAGATTTTGAGAAATTAAGTTTTAAAGATGAAATTTTGAAAAAAAAAATGTTTACGTTTTTTAATTGATTTTGTATAAAATTTTGCAATATTATGGACATAATTATACCATTAGTTAATGACCTAGTAGTTTTTAGTCAAATACTAAAGACTTCATTCTAATAAATATTAAAGTTCCTAAGAATAACAAAAAAACTGAATCCTACTTTTTTGCCGGGAAACCCAGTTTTTTTTTTTATTTGCATTAACCTTTTGTAACCCAAGGTCGTAAATTTAAAAATTAATAAGTCAATCGATTGGCCTTTATCTTTAATAAAACACGTATTTTTTAAAAATTCAATAAAGTCATTATTTACTTAGTTATTTCGATATTTTGGGAGTAAAAAAAAGTTTAAATAATTTATTTTTATATAAAAATTCAAAAATTCAAGCAAAAAACTATCTAATATTAATTTTTAGGCACTTTCCTAAAATCCAAAAATAAAACCCCGTGGGGTTTACTAACAAAAACTATTTTTTTTCTGAATTTCGTAGTTTTTATACAAATTTGCTTATTTTCAAAAAAGGCCCAACTTTCAACATTAACTGTCAATTAAAAACTATTGGTGCTATATATTAGAAATTTGAAGTACTATTTCGATAAAGCAATACTTAAAGATTATAATATTAGAAGCTTCAAAAGAAAAAAAAAATAGTTTGTAGAGCTTTTATGCAATCTTTTTCGGTTTGTTACAGAAATGTCACATGGGGCTACAAGGGGTTAAATTGTTTTATACCTCAAGAATATTGTGTTCAAATCGTAGGTCTCTTGGAGCCAAATTGACCAAGTTATAAGTATTTTAATACTACCCTAAGGAACGTTTTAGTCTTTTAGTCCAGAGTTCAAAACTTTAAATCGTTATCCCCACAACTAATGTTTTCAACGCCGGTGCTCCTCATAACTTCAAAACTACTGCACCGATTCTTTTGAAATTTGGAACACTATTATTTTTACATATTTTTAGAGGTATCCCTGGAGAAATTTTCTCAATAAAATAATATTTATAAAAATCTATAAGTAAGGGTCGCTTTTGAGGAGTTTTTTTTCAAGGGGTCTTTATTTTCGGGGTGCAAACTTGGGCAAACTTCTGAAATGCAAGTTTGTTCTACATATATTGCAGTTCTATAATGTATAGTTTATGCAATTTTGTGACGTGTTCCGCTATTTTAAAAACACTAATGTTGAAAAAAACAACGAAAAAAGTGCAAATTTTTTAACCCCTCTGTATGAAAAAATAGAGTTGCATATAGGTACAATTATTTTTTTTATATCATTCAATGTCATTCGATGTCCATATCAAAATTTTTCACCAAAATCACTTTGAAAATTCACTTTTTTTTAAATCGAAAAATCGTTTATTTATTTGTGAGGTGGAGCTTTTCATGGGAAAGGGATGAAACAATCAACAAAATTCGCATTTTCAGCCAGAAATAGACAAGAATTTTACTCAAGTTCTTTCTGTTATTATTCATATATTTTTAAAACTCTTATAGTTTGATTTCCTTTAAGTATGAACTTTAAGTTCTGGGGGGGGCCCCTGCCCCCGTGCCCCCCCCCCCCCCCCTAAATCCGCCTATGAATAAGTTCTTTGAACTTCAAGAGCAAGAACGTGCAACCGTGCATTTTATTGAGTTACGAATTGACTCCGAATCTAGTAGCTCGAGTTTTTGACATACCTATTCTATTCTACAAAAATATACACTTTTGCTCAAATTTATAACACACTTTATTAATATAATACTATAGGAAAAACCTATTATTACGTTTAATCTTATAATATTATGGCCAAGAATGAGCTTCAATTAAAAAAATCGAATAAAATGTGGGTGGAGAATGTTTAGGTAGTGATTTGTTAAAGTCTGTTTGTTAAACTGCGAACCTTTTTAAGTTGGGTCATACATTTTCTGGGTAAGAAACGGCTTTACAACACGCAAGGAGTTCGTGAGCGTTCTTAGTGTTGGATTACGTAAGTGCCCAAAAATACGTGATAGTTAACTTTGAACAGAGTCCGGGGTCATTCAGCCCTAAATTTGGTCCATATTTTTTTTCTGATGTATTGCATTGTTTTGAAAACACAGAAACCCGGATTTAAAGTTAAAGAACCTGGGAAAGAGAAGCGTTTGCAAACGAAATCCACCAACAAGCAATCTTGATCAGTTGAAAACTGCTGTTAAAGAAGAGTTGGAGAATATTTACAACAAGAACTTCAACACTTAATTCGTGAAAAGAATAGATAACTCCCAGTTGTCATATACACTAATAAATATGCATAATTATTACTGAAGAGAACTGGCACTTGTTTTTAATTTTTTTTTTTTTTGATATTTCTCTTAAAAACAAAAATTATCCTTAATATCAGATTTAAGACTATGAATTGTCAAATTTTGTTTATGGTTTTTTGGTTAATAATACAGTTTCTGTTAAATATTTTTCAAGTTTAGGTACATTAAGCAAACGCACAAAAATAAGCACTGGAATTTTAAGACCATTAAATATAAGATAAATATAAAAAATCAATAAATATTTTACATATGGCAATTTTTTCTAAAAAATCTGTTGTTTTTGATTTCTGACCAAAATTTACAAAAATACATATGTATTTGGTTTTTAAAAGATGGTTTTAAGAAAAAAATTTAAATGCCATTTTTTATAAAACAACAAATTGAACTATTTTTTTTGCTGAATCTTTTTCAATAGCGTCTGTCGTTTATGAGTAACATAATGAAAGACCTTTATTTTTGACGTTTTATATATTTTTTCTTAATAGAAATATTTTCTAAACAATTGATAATATTCTAAATCTAAATCTAAAAAATAATCTTTTTAGCACAGAATAATTTAGTCTTTAAGCGCTCCTTAAAGTATTTTTTGATGACTTCCACTGCTAAAGAGCTATTTAAAAAAGAACCAAAACTTTTGACATTTGACGCAAACATGGGATTGATAAGGACTCTTTGCAATCTGTTTTCAAGGATGAGTTAAAAGTTTGTACCAATTTTCAGCCAGAATGCGAATGCAATAGAATATACTGAACTATTAAGAGATATTGCGAGTTTAAGAGCCGGTCATTTTTGAAAAAAATTGGTTTTTCGATTGGCTTGTTTAAAGGCGCAATATCTTTTTGTAGAAAACACTATAAAATTAGCGTAATTTTTTTTTTCAACAACCATAATATTAACGATCAAAAGCATTTAATAGAATTTTGAAGAATTTTTAAAAATAATAATATTTTTAAAAGTAAAGCTATTAGAAAAACTATGTCGACAGTTTTTTGTAGAATATCAAATATTATACAAATTGTGTAACAATTTACCGTTTTAAGAGGCTTCAATTTTCTAATATTTTTAAAAATGCGATAGCTTGAAAATGATCGCTCTAATACATATTTAAATCTTTAAGGTGAGCATGAAATATTTTTTAATAATTCCGGTATTTAAAAGTTAACGGCAAAAAATGGGGGTTGGGGTCGAAATTCTGTATGTTGCAAAATTCTGTATTCAAAATACTGTATGCCAAAATACTGTATGTCAAAATTCTGTATGTGCAAAATGCTGTAGGAACAAAATTCTGAAATTCAAAATTCTGTATAGCAAAATTCTGGTTGGTCAAAATACTGTATTTCAAAATTCTGTACATCAAAATTCTGTATATCAAAATTCTGTAATTCAGTATTTTGCCGTACAGAATTTTACAAAACAGAATTTTGCATGTCAGTATTTTGTTGATACAGTATTTTGACTTACAGAATTTTGTATTTACAGTATAATGACGTACAGAATTATGGTATTACAGTATTTTGACATCACAGAATTTTGTCGTACAGAATTTTGACAAGCAGAATTATGACCCGCTCCCAAAAAATGGTTATTTTTGACGTTCAATTTTTTTTTATCTTGAATCCTAAGCGGGCTTTATGTCGTTTTAAATTGTTTTGAATTAAAATTTTTAAGACGACCTGAAGATGTTGGTTTTTTATGTCAATCATATATTTTTTTTATAACCAGCACATCAAAATATGGAAGTGTTCCATTGTTTTCAAACTCAACTTGCTTTTTCAATTCAATTTGTATGCTCCTTAGCGATCTTTAAGGTCAAGACTGTTTTTATGTTAACCTACTCATATAGAACTTCCTATGGTTTACGTGATCCCATTTCAAGTTGCAGTAAATTATTTAATTTAATATTAAATAAATTTATTAAATTTAAATATCTTTAATCGTAGATAAATAAATAAATATCAACTTAATTATCAATTTGCAGCTTTCACGAGTATTAAGCAAAGCTTTGCTATAGGTCTGAAAAAATCTGGAAAATTGTAGAGTTTAAAAACTGACATAAGTTGAAAATATCAATGTTGAGTAAAAAAAATTTCACAAATTGCCAATACCTACAAATATCTGCAAGTTATGTAAAACTTTCAATGTATAAAGTCGTTAGAGACTTCATATATTTGGTGGACAGTTAAATTATTTAAATAAAACACATAAATATCTAATCTAAGACAACCATTCAAGATATAGCCAACACAACCTCAAATATGAAAGAATGCTGTGACCAAACTCATAATGGGAATTGTTTTATACTTAAGCATATCAGTAAGGTCCTTCACTGTTTTTATCAACGCTTTTAATTTTAACTTGACCTTAAAGTTGCTTAAGCTCTCAATTGAAGAATATAAAGTTGACTAAGTTCGCACAAAAAAATGATGTCCTTAGACCTCAAAGTATATAATAAATTGTATTATCATTACAAGTGAAACAATTTTCAAATATTTAATTTCTAAGCAGGTGAATGTTAAATCTTGTAACTAATTGAGTTATGAGGTAAGTAACATTTCTATCGAATAACTAAAATGCATCTGTTGTAATACAATTTACATTTCATAATGCCACAGTAGTAAATGTCATTTATCTAACAGAATTAATGTTAAGTCAAATATCATTACATAACATACTCTTTGAATTGATTTACTTCCACATAAATATTGACTCTCACTCTTCCTTAGAACTGTCGACATTTACATCAATAAACTCTCTCTGTTGTTCTAGCAATTCTGATGTAACTACTTATCACTGCTATTACACAAACCAGCCTCCCTCAAGGACATCATTGCCATACACATGACTCGAAAACCAAAGGCCTATATACATCAACTCAAATACACATAAACACGAAAACCAACTTAGTGATGGTGTATTTTGTGTGTTTTCGATATATTTATATCCTTTTTTGGTCTAATCGCAAAAAGTGAATTATTTTTATCCACCTAATGAAACAGAAAAATAAATTACCATGTAATCCTAGACTTATACTCATTTTATATGAGTCGACCTGATCCGGCAAAATGTAGACCAAACAAAGTATATCCTGGTCTCATACCTATACACGGTCAGTAGTCTCATCCTCTTATTCATCTTAACAAAATATTATTTCGTTATCCTTAAAATGTACAAAATACATATATACAAAAAAATACACCATAAAGCCCATATAACAATTCGATTTAATTAAGAAGCAACATGTCTTCAAAAAGATTCCAAGAAAATTATTTCCACATACCTTATGTGGTCAAGGACCAAAATTAATTAGAGGCCCATACTCCTCTTATTTTTTTTTCTGTTCTAAATCTCTCCATAACTCCCAATGCAGCAGCTCATCTTCGTCCTCAAACCATAACCATTTCCAACCGACCAACTCCTTTCATCTGACTATTATCCTTGGGGCCTTGGGGG
Organism: Episyrphus balteatus; assembly: GCF_945859705.1. Lineage (NCBI taxonomy): Eukaryota > Metazoa > Arthropoda > Insecta > Diptera > Syrphidae > Episyrphus > Episyrphus balteatus. The sequence continues at coordinate 32,443,423 of NC_079135.1, forward strand.
ACACTACTAGTCAAAGGATATTTATATGTTTTTAGCCCGAGAAGAATAAGTATCTTTTTTGGAAGCCAGAGGAGCCAAGAAGGAGGCAAAGATTTTATTTTTGAAAGTAAATTTAGTCTTTTTTGCCTACCCTCCCTCTTTCACCATCAATCTCTCTTTGTATTATTTATGTGTCTTATGGCAAAACTTGTGTGTGTATGTGTGACAAAACCATATAAACGAATAATTGTTATCCTTAAGGAAATTCCTTAACCTAAATATCCAACTAAACGGTTGTTTGATCTCAATATTTTGAATTCCATTGGGTTTTGTTTTCGGTATTTGTCTATGATTATGTGTGTGTGTGTGTCTCGTGTGTGTGTGTGTGTGTGCATTGAAATGTGTATGGATTATTTTGTTATGCCTATTATTTGTTTTGTGGAGTTTTGTTTGTTTTTCTGAAGAAATTTCAATTCAATTATCAGAATGGAATAATTTATCATTCATTTATAAATCCTTTTAAATACCTAGGCAAAGTTTTTGAAGAGACATTTTAGAATAAATGTTAATCAAGAATGTAGTTATTTTGTGGATTGATTATGGGTAGGAAAAAAAAGAGAGAGAGTAGGTAGGTACATCTTCAGGCAATTAGAGTAGATATATCTTTGTGTTTTTGCATTCAACACTTTTGTTGCTTTTAAAACAATAATTTATATTCAAGGATCCCATTAAGAACATTAAAAACTTCAAACTATGTTATTTCAAGTGTCTTACTATTATTTTGTGATTGAATTGTAATACTTACCTATTGTATTCTATTTAAATACTTTTCTCAATAATTTAAACTTTTTGATACTGTGTGTAGTAAAAGTTCAAGTAGTTACATATTAAAGTTAGAAAATAAATTATATGCTATGCACTTGTTTCGGAGTCAATTAAAAAAAAAAAAATTATTAACATCTCCTTCTCTTGAGAAAGGATCTATTGTAAGGAAATAGATTGATGCTATATAACAGGATTGAGATTCGGAATTTAGACCAGAAAGTAATAATAACTTTTCAAAGTTATAAAAGTTTATTTGCACAGTATATTCATAGACCAAAATGTTTGTGTCCTAGAAGTGTATTAGTACAACTGTAACTAACTGGTGAGCCCAACAAAAAATAACGTTTACGTTTTTCTTCTGTAAGAAAATGTTAAGGACATTAAAAGAAAGGTATCTTTGAACTCTAGTAAAAAAATTACAAATTAATTTTTTTTACAGATTTTCGAAAAAAAAATCAAGGGATATCAATTTTTTTTTTCAGATTTTCGAAAAAAATCAAAACCCAAAATCTCTTGTCGAAAAAAAAAATGCTTTTCAAAAAATTGCCTCCAAACTCATCGAGTGAGACATCAAAAACGAGGTCTTTTTAATCTCTATTCATAACTGAAAACCAACATCTGCTTGCTAAGATATTTGCATCCAAAATTAGTTTTTCTCAATTTCAGAGGAACCAAAGTCTCGAAACAAGTTTTGGTTTATAGATTTGAATTCACAGTGAACAAGTCTATGTATTATGGTAAAAAAATTACAAATTTATTTATTTTTCAGGTTTTCGAAAAAATTCAAATTAATTAAAAAAAAAAATTCCTCTAAATTAATCGAGTGAGACATCAAAAGAAAGGTCTTTTTAAGCTCGAATCATCACTGAAAACCAAAGGTTTTTTGGAGGTCTGGTCGCTGAGTTATTTGTATCCAAATATGTATTTTGTTCGAATGCAGATAACTTGGAACCAAAATCTCGAAAAAAAATTTGGGTAATAGATGGGAGTTCACAGTGAGATCTGGTAGCTGAGTAATTTTGTATGTTAACAGGTTTTTTTACTACATAATTCCTGGGGGGGGGGGGGGGGGGGGCAACGGGGCAATGCCTCGGCTGCCGCATGGGTATGTACACGACATATAGGGTTAAAAAAAAAAACATACAATTGTTCATCACGATCTAGAAACATAGAAAATAATTGTATACCAAAAAAATTTTTGTATTAATCTTAACAATAACACTAATATTGTTTGGTGTTTATTATTATAAAAGAAAAACAAATTTATTTTAATTTACTTTATTTAACCTCATCAAACAAGTTAAAAATAGCGTTAATGTGTTTTTATTTATCATATATGTCCAATTATTAAAAAAAAAAATATTAAATTATAAAATATACTTATTTGTTTATGTCATTAACTGAGTAATTTTATTGACTGTTGAAATTAAAATTAACAAATTAAATCGCATTTATCTTTATTTATATAAAAATAAAAAAAAAAAATAAAAAATTATATTTTACTATTTCGAATTTCCTAAACGGATATGGAAAAAGAATATTTCATGAAACTGATTCATGAAAAAAAAAACATTTTTTTAATTACAAAATTGATGTGCTTGTGTTTCATAAACACTTTCCCCCAAAAAAAAAAAATAATTGGAATAATAAAACTTCGTGATTGCGATATTTGTGTATGTTCATATATTGGCAAAATGCAGTTTAATTCACAATTAATGTATCGATAATAATAATAATCATCGAAGTATTGCTCACTAAATTAATTAGCAAATAGGCTTTTGATTACAATTTTCGACCAAACTCACGACATGAGATTGTGGGTAGGTTTGTGTGCATTTTGAGTGGGAGGCTGCTGTTTGGTTTATTATGTATTATAATTATGACCGCGAATGGAACAAACACACGATTGTATAATTTCCTGGCTTGAATATGTTAATTTAAAAAAATACATCATTATTTTTCTTTTTTTTTTTTTTGTAATTGTTCATTAACACACAATGGTTCAAAATATTTTGGTTTCATCCATTACAAATTTATCTGTTGTTGTATAAAAATAAAAAAAAAGTGTTGGTCTAAGAACCGACTCTTGTAGAACTCCTGAGTTTATTGATTTTAAACCACCAGCCTTATAATGAAATATAGGGTTCGAATAGGATTTGAATCTGGATTCAAGTTCCGAACCTTGGCAAATAAAATTAAACCTTTAAAAACAATTAAAATACCAAAACCACATCCAAACGAAATCACTTGAACATTGATAAGATAATTTGATTAGAACTGAAAAAAAAAAAAAACATTTTTACCAAATTCTCCCTAAGTGTTTTTAACCCTAAAACTACTCTAGGTACAGAAAAGTGTACACTGTGCACACGTCGGTGGTGGAAATACATTTCAAAAATGGATTACATGTGGGTGCGATCCATTGCCAAGCTTCCAGGCTATAATAATGGTGATTCGTTTCGTCTATCAAAAGGACCAGAGAGAGCAACCATCCTCCGGCAAATGGTACTTTGTTTGAATATGTGAAGAAGCAAAAAGTATACAAACATATATATAGACAAGTCGGACCATAATTTCCACCCGATTAACCAAATGAAATTCATTTTCATTTTCTAGAAAGGGTTAAAGATTTCTCTATAAAATGTGTTGTAAGCTAAAGTCGACGATGGTACACATTGACGTCAACGACAACACCCACTCTGTCTGCCTTCAATACCTCTTTGAATATCCTTAGAAGTATCCTCTTTCTGACTATTCCTATGTTCCTGTACTGTTTCGTATGTCCGAGAAGTGATGTCCTGGTACAAATGCTGCTAAGGGAATTTCTAAATTGTGGTTTTAAGCTTAACCACCAGCCACAAACATACACACACAAACACATCCACACCAAAAAAGGATACACGAACTCAGACAGAAAGAAAGTGAGGTGTAGTGTTCCAACGATTAAATTCTTGGTCAAGCTTTTTAAAAACCATTAAATCGGCTAGTTTCTTCTTTCGGCCATCAACGATGAGGAGAGAGACATGTCAAAGACGAGTGTGGAGGGAAAGATGGCAGAAAATGAGGATACAAAGTTAAGAGATGTTCGTAAGCTTCAGGACGATAGAATCGGTTGTAAATCTCATCAAACTTTTAGCCAAATGAATTTTACTTGAGGATTTCCCATCAGGGTTATGGTCATTCTGTGGATGAAACAAATCAGTTAAGTTGAATGCAACGGACCGAACCAAAACACACAAAATGCCAAGTTTCCACTTTGCCTTTGGGGGGCAAAGAAAATTGTTTTCTCTTTTTTTTTGTATGTGCGTGTGTGTGTGGGTGTCCTTCAAGAACACTATATAGAAATATATATATCGATATGTAATGGAAAGGCAAATTGGGATAAAGCTATTTCTCGGTAACTTACGCGCTATGAATGTAAATATTGTCTGCCTTTTGCCAGGAATATTATACACAAAAAAAAAAAACCTAAAACAAAATTAACTTTTAAATTTATAGTTGAAACTCGCCTTGAAAGAACCTTTTTCTTATGTTTTTTTTTGTTTTGTTTTGTTTTTGTATGGTAATGTCGGTGTGCTAATTAGTTTCAGGTCTTCTGTGGAATTTCTAATTCGAAAATAATTAATTTATTGAGAGTTTGTTGTTTTTTTTTTTTTTCTTGTTGTTGGTTAGTGTATGTGGTAATTATTATTATCCAATTGACTTGTGAACAAATTTTGGTTACAGTTTTGAATAATTAATGGATGATAAGAGAAAGAGAAGAATAATTTGTGAAATGTTAGTCTGATGAAGAAGGTCACGTGGAAATTGTATTTTAATTAAAATTGCAAACAAATGGCATTCAACTATAAAACTTTAAAAGCTAAGAACTAATCGTCTGTCCACTATATGAACAGTTTCCGAATATGGTTAGCAAATAAAAAAAAAAATTACACATACACCACAGTGACCATGCAAATTTCATATGAGGGGGAAAAAGTGTCTATTGATCGGAAATAGTTTAGACCTTTAATTTTTTGTTCAAAGGTAACAAAACATTGGCCTTTCGGTAATAATTGCTAAAAATCTACTCTCGCTCTAAAATAAAAAAAAAACTCTTTGACCCAAAATTATTTATGACATATTATCGTCGGTAAAACCAGAAAAATGTGTGTGAAGGCATTTGTATGAGTTTAAATTTTCTAATTTGCTAATAAAATAAAAACTATAAACTTTAAGGGGATTCCCAGTTTATGAAATGGTAGATATCAGGTTTGGCAAACAGATGGCATTCAAATCTAATTTTCAGAAAATTTATAGTTACACACTTTTCTGGTTTCACCGACGATACATATGTATGTTTAACTTTGGTTTATATCCTATAAGAGTAACGTTATCACAAGTTTCATAAGAGTGGCCATGGCCAATCAAGTTTTTTTTTCAACCAGAAAAACCGTTTAAAGCTTATAGGCACTTCCTTCCAATTTTAAATGTAACAGAATTAGTATATTTCAATAGCGTGCCATTATTTAAACTTTGTTCTTGCAATTAACCAACATTTTCAAAAAAAAAATACCCTTTCACATGAAAATTGTAGAAACTTATTTTATTTGTAATTTCCATGGCAAAGATAACATTTTTAGTTGAAGGTTTTGAACGAATATAAATTGATTACACAAGCAGCTGCCCTGCCAGTATTACAAAGCTATATACACAAACCATTTCTGGATAACATTTTTAATTAAGTTCATAAAGGAACCATTTAAACCATTGATTTTATAGGACTTATAGCTCACTTAAAATATTTTTACTTTTTAGTTTTCATCGATTTTACCATTTTCTCTAATTTTTTTTTAAATAATTCTGAATTTCACCTGTTCTTTAAAAAACAAAACAACTTTTCACTCAAGAAAAAAAAATGTATTTCAGCTGTTTTTCTCATACATAACTCAATCCCTCAAAAAAACACCCTTTGACCAAAAATATTTATAAGATCTTTATGTATTTATAGCCTGCTTTGGAATCTAAAATCAAAAACACATTACATTTAAAAAGAAGATTCTTATACTATTGCTTACATATTTTGATCATACATTTGTGTATAAATATTTGATTTTTGTATTTTTTTTTTAAATCTAGATCGTAAACACTTGTTAAATAATTCCAAAATTAATAGCAGTTGATTGCTGCATTTTTTCGTTTCAATCATTCCATTTTGTTCTTGTGTTTAAATTCTACTTTATCCTTAAGATTAAAATTATGTATGTACTAGAATATTCCTTGTTACTTCTTAGCAATGACCCAGCAGTTGTCATTCCCACGCTAGCACTTTCTTGTTCGCGAAACAATGTGCCATTGAGAGAGTGCCGCATGATGTCCTGTCTTATTTTATTGAACTTTTCTGTTGGTAAATTTCAATTGATTCGATTATAGCTTAATATTGGCGTGTCCTTGCTGTTAAAAGGAAGCAAAGGATCTTCGCCCCCGTAACAATGGCAACTACGTCATCGTCGTCGTGTCGTTCCCATTCAACAATATGAAATGTGTTGAAGCAACGAGGACAAAACACAATGCAAATGAGGTACAATGACAATGACACACAGAAAGGACGACTCGCCGCCGAACGCCACCGACTACGACGGGGCTTTGCCGTCATTTTCCAAGTAATGTATGTCCCCCATGACGATGGAAACTAAGGTTGCCATAGGAATCCTTACACCCAGAGAAAAAACGCATAGTAATTTTTAATCCGTTCTACATTGAATCAATGGTGAAAAATATATTCATTAATTTCCTAAAAAGTCGTCCTATGCTTAACTTACAGTTTGTCACATCAATTTTTATAAGTGAGATGGCACAGTGGTAAAGCACAAGCTTGTCAACCCAGGTATAGCAGGTTCGATCCCCAGCGGATGCAAGTTTTACTTTTTTTATTTTTTTAATGTGTGAACAACTTTGATTTAATGTGTGAACAACTTTGATTTAATGTGTGAACAACTTTGATTTAAAGTGTGCTACTTTGATTCAATCTTTTTCCACTTTAGGCTAAAAATGTAGTGATTTTCCATTGATTCAAAGTGGTTTAGATTGATTTTACGTTGTTTTTTGGCTCAGTGTAGTGTGACCACCCACACAAATTTGTGTCATCCTTATCCCAGCCGTCTTCGTTCGTGTCGTTGTATAGTCGTCATCGTCAACGGGGAACTCTGGTATTTCAGTTGAAAACCTTTTCATGCCCCTCGCTCCCTTCGATGATTTATTTAAAAGTTCAATGCGATTCCAATTCGCAATCGATAACAATGAGTAAAAGCAATTTCATTTAAATTGATTGCATTTACATAAAGCAACTTTATTTTGAGTTTTCGTCCTTTTGTGTGATCCTGTTTATCATTCATTTCTGCATTTAAACTCGAATAAGATATATGTATTGGTGTATGCTGGTTCTATGTGTTTGTATATATTTGATGTTCAATATATCCCAGGCAGGCACAGTAGCACAGGATATGGATTGATATGGCATTAAAAAGAAGAGCAAGGATAAACCTGGGTGTTTTTTTTTTTTATAGTGCGGTGTGTGTTACACATTAATGGGAATTTATCATGCCAAAAGGACCAGAAGAAAGGACTGCTGCAAAACTGAAAAGCTGCAATGCAATAAGCTGCTTTGGCCCCAAAACAACTTTTTTGGAAAGAGTTTAACGATTTATCCTTATTCATTTTTTTTGTTGAACATTTTTTTTTTTTTATTTTGTGTTTTGTTTATTTTAAATGCATATTGTCAGCTATGCTGCTTAATCCTGTCTATGTGATAGAGTTGGCAAATCGAATTTATTTTATTCCGATTACTCCGGCAAATTTAGTATATAAAACGAAATAAATTGCAATCAATTTTGTTTTTGACTGTTTTTTCCAGCTTAAAAATATGTTTTTGTATCGTTTGATAGTATTTTGCAAATTCCATTAGGGTGATTTGTGGTTTCATACACAAAAAAAAAAATAAACTTATTTTCGAGTTGCTTCCAAAAGAATTCTTTTTATTTTAATTATTTTTTGAAGCTAAGGGCCTCAATTTTGTAGTTTACTATTTAATTAATTTTTTCGACCAGTTTATACCAGTCAACACTTAGGCTAGGCGCACACATGCGATTTTCAGTCGTTGCTACTAAAAAATCGCAGTCGCAACATAAAAGTACCGTGCACACACTTGCGACTAAAAAATCGCGCGGCTATTTTTTATTGCAAGAAAAAACATTGTTTGGTCGAAAAAAGTTGACCGTTTTTCGATAAAAAAATGATGCATTTTTTTTTATCGAAAAACGGTCAACTTTTTTCGACCAAACAATGTTTTTTCTCAAGATCAAAAGAGCCAAGAGATACTCACTGTAAAAGTGGTAAAGTGATAAATGTCTCAAAATTTTGTAAGGGTTTGACAGCTTGTTTACCAGATTAGAAATAGATTCTCTGCAATGTGTTTGTTTGTATCTTATTTAAGGCCCCACGAGTACCATTATTTCACCAAAGCATTGAATACTCATTCTATAGTACTGGGTAAATTTCTGAGGGTCTTCTCTTAAATTTTTATGAATTTTATGGAATTGTCCTTTTAAATTTCCTATCGTTTATAAAAAAAGAGCCACTATACAAGAATTTCTAGTAATATCCATTATTGTACTTAAGACAATTGTTCCAAGTGTCGCACGTGCGGCCAGGTGCATTATATTCTGTATAATATATCCTTATGTGCAGCAAAAAAAAATCGCGAAAAATAGAACCGGATCCATTTTTTTAAACTTTGCGATTTTAAAATCGCATGTCTGTGCACTCTCATTTAAAATAATGTGTTTCATTTCTTGCGTCTAAAAAATCGAGTGGTTGAAAATCGCATGTGTGCGCATGATTTGGCCTCTTTGGGACCGCTACTTTTTAGTCGTTTTCGGTTTAGTCGCAAGTGTGTGCATAACTATGCTGGTCCATTTGTTGCATTTTAATTTTCGACAATCGCGTCGCCAAAAAAATGGGACAATTTTCAATTTTTTAATCGCGGCTATTTTTTAGAAGCATGTGTGTTTACCGGCATTGAAATGCGTGTGATCCATTTTTGCGACTGAATAATCGTGCGACTAAAATCGCATGTGTGCGCCTAGCCTTAAGATAAAAGTATAAGTGCTGCTTTGTTTCTGCTTTAATTTTTCTGAATCTACCGTGTCCAGGATACAACTTTATCAATTTCTTTATTTTCAATTAGTTTTCGACCATTCAAGAGCTATTAGGAGTTTTTTTTTATACCAATCAGATGAACATTTAGTGAAAGCAATTTTATACAACTTTGAGATGGATTTAATTTGTTCTACTATTTAATTTACGAGTCATATTGAATACAAAGACATACATATATGACATTATCCTGTTATCCTTTATCCCAGGACCAGTATAAAAGTATCAAAATAAACGATTCAAATAGTGAAATTCAAATGCAGTTCCATGTCATTTCGTTAGAGTGGATATAATTTGGAAATTTCAAACACACAACAAAAAATAGTATTTTAAAGGCTCAACTAGATTATTTTGTATTGTGATGATGGTTAAAAAATAATTGCTGAAGTGTTTGTCGTCACTTTATATATGTTGGTAGGTGTACACTGTGCAATCAACACAGTGGGAGTATTTTCCACTGTTTTTTTTTTTTTTTTTGAGTTAAGTGTTTGATTTGGTCATGTGAGGTTAAAGTGGGATGCCAAATAATTAAATGAATGTTAAAATAAAAGTACCTTTGGTACTTGAACTTTAAGTGTAAAATGTAATTTTTTTTACATTAACCGCTTGGTGAAGTATTGAAAATAATTTTTTTTACTTGTAATTAATTTATTTGATGTATGTTCATGTATAACTAAGTAAACTGACCAATAAAACTTTCAAATTTGTAGTTATTTATTTAGAATAACAAGAGCCTTAAAGCAGCGATACAAATAAATGTGGATTTAGGCCCCAACCAACAAGATTATCCAGTCAGTTTTATCCTTAGCCAGCTGCTTCCAGTTTTACATGTCTTTGAGGTCCCCTTCCACCTTAAACATGGTCGGCTCAACATCAATCCAGATGTGACCAAAAATCACCCCAAGAATTTTTTTTCTCGAAACAATCCAAATAGTTATCAATCAGGCCTATGCATTAAGGGAGAAAAAATTAAATTTTATTTTTTTCGGATTTTGGCGAGAAAATCAAGGTTAACCCCTTTCCTAAAAAAAGTACATTTTCAAAAATTTCCTCCGAATCCATCGAGTGAGATATCAAAAGAAAGGTCTCTTAAAATTCTATTTATAGCTGAAAACCAAAAGTTTTTTGAAGGTCTGGTTGCTGAATTATTTACAATCGAAATATTTAAATATTTATTTTTTTTTTTTTTACATTCGGACGCAGATATTTTCCGATCAAAAACTCGAAATAAGGTTTGGTTCACAGATATGAGATCACAGTAATCAGGCCTATGCATTTAGGGAGAAAAAATAAAATGTTATTTTTTTCGGATTTTCGCGAAAAAATCAAGGTTAACCCCTTGCCTAAAAAAATTACATTTTCAAAAATTTCCTCCGAATCCATCGAGTGAGACATCACTGAGAAAGGTCTCTTAAAGTTCTATTCACAGCTGAAAACCAAAAGCTTTTTGGAGGTCTGGTTGCTGAATTATTTACAATCGAAATATTAAAATTATTTTTTTTAACATTCGGACGCAGATATTTTCCGATCAAAAATTCGAAATAAGGTTTGGTTCACAGATATGAGATCACAGTAATCAGGCCTATGCATTTAGGGAGAAAAAATAAAATTTTATTTTTTAAATTATCTAAGCCAGAGGGGTTGACAAACAATGATTTTTTCGAATGTATAGAGAACTTAAGATGGATAAACTATTTCAATAGGTTTTATGCGTTTATGCGTCTACCTCAAAATTTTAGACTATTTTTCACTTTTCAGACTTCTAAAAGTTGTTTGAAGGGTGGATAAACATGGACAAAAGGTGGACAAACGAATTGGACTAGTTTGGTTCAAATATTTTTATCTCGCAGTTCTGGCTTCATGGAGCTTCTGTGAGATCTTTATCGAATTTTGCAGCGTGCATTGTCTATCGTCATCCCGCTAAACCGGGCTTAGAAAGGATGCCAAAATTAGACATGGCTGTGAATTATAAAATTATTAAAAGTTTACCTTTGATTTTTTTGTACATCAATTTCATATCTAAGCCTCTTATTACTACCACAACATTATTATACCATTACCACAATTTTGTGAATTGACTTGACTTACCTGAAAATAAAAGAAAAATACAATTAATTAATTTAAATATTAAAACAAACAGTCATTATTTTATCAAATTTATCTAACATTATAAATATTAATAAGTATATTCGATCATCATCAATTCATAATAAACATAATGCGACATTTTGTAACATAGGTATGACTTGTGATTTATCGAATAAATGATTTGATTGGTATAAACCATAAGACTCCAACAGAATACAGATCGTACCAACTGATTGACATTTTGCAATTCCGGAGCTTAAATATACATCTAATCAGAGTGTTTATATGATGATGATGATGATGATGCATTGCATCAGAATTACAAACATTTGCATATACACACGCATACGAACATATACAAATGCAAACTCGATTGCATTGAATATTCTTAACCCTAAGCCTTGTCTGTCAGCGATTTAACTTGTGTTATCCTTGCAGTAATGTCAAATCGACCATGTTTTACCTATACACATAGAAAACAACACAACACACACATAATCAATCTGAATTATTAAATTCAATATTCCGTGTTTCAATAACCAATAATTACAATTAGCTACGTGTAATGCTCGTCATCGGCATCAGCATCGTCATCAACATCAACGGCATTGTCATCATCAACAGCAGCAGGAGCCAGAGCAACAATTTCTCTCTTCTCTGCAACAGTCTTCCTTAATTCCAGGGACATAAATGGGGGATAGGGAGAGACCACCATCACCCTACTAACTGTTGTATTGAACTAAAAGTAGCCATATATGCGTGCAAGCAAGGTTTGGTAGAGGTGGACTCTCTTTCATTAACCCATAAAATAATGATAATGTGTCGGGTTATTATGAAATTGTAGTGATTACCTTCTGTGTTGACATGAGTGTGTCCCGATACCCGAAACCATGAAGGGCTGAGGGTGAAGGGTGGAATTGGTCGATATACAATGTGATGTTGAAGTTTATGCAAGTGAATAATAATCTGCAAGTCCATTATCCATTCAAAATTCTGACTGAGTTACTAATCGACCACAGAAATGGTTTTCCAATCGCGACATGTGTTGACATTTTGCCGTGAATAATGCTTCTCCCCCGGTTGACACATCCTTTTCCTCTCCGCGAATATGCAAACTTGAATACAAGAGTGATTTTATTGCCAACTCATTCCATTTATCCACGGATAGTGTATATGATGCAGTTTCACACAATAATCACTTCATCTATCCCACCCACATTTGAAGTTCACTAAATAAAATGATTGCCACGTTTGTTATATCATTTTTTCAATCGAGATCGAAAATTAATATTAAAAAAAAAAAAAACAAAATAAAACTTTGTATAAAAGGTCTGTTATTAAAGTGAATTTCAGCCTCCTACGATGAGTAGTTTCTGAGATATAGGGCTTTAAAAATCGCAAAAACCGTAACTGACTCACTGACTCACTGATTCACTGACTCACTGACAGATCATCAAAATTATGGAGAACTTCCCGATATCGTAGAAACTTGAAATTTTACACGGTGATATTACTTGTGGTGTATACAAAGGAAAAAATCGAAAACTTGAGATTTCAATTCAGGGGGCGTGGCATCCGCCCATTTCCGCTGAATTTTTATAAAATATTATAGAGCACTTCTGATTATCGTAGAACCTTGAAATTTGGTAGAATAGTAGAGCTGATAGTTTATACAAAGGAAAAAATTTAAAATTTGAGAATTTCAGCCAGGGGCGTGGCAACCGCCCATTTCCGCTGAATTTTCATCAAATATTATAGAGCACTTCCGATTATCGTAGAATCTTGAAATTTGGTAGAATGTTAGAGCTGGTTGTTTATACAAATTAAAAAACTTAAAATTTGAGAATTTCAGCCAGGGGGCGTGGCAATCGCAAATTTCCGCTGAATTTTCATCAAATATTATAGAGCACTTCTAACTTTCGTAGAACATTAAAATTTATTAGAATGGTAGACCTGGTAGTTTATACAAAAGAAAAAATTTAAAATTTGACAATTTTATACAAGGGTCATGGTAACCGCCCATTTTCTCTGAGCAATACCTTGCAAAAAGTAGTGAAATCACAACAAAAACATTACTGTTAAAAAAAGAGCCAAGTTCTCCTATGTTGAAGTTATGCTAGCACAAAAAGTACTGAAATGTAAAAGTGTACCAAGTTCTAAAGCTTGGCTTTAAATTTGTATATATAAAATGTTGATTGTTTACTTGGCAATTTTTCAAATAGCTTTAAAAATCGGTAATTTAAAGAAAAATTGTCAAGAGAACAATCAACATTTTATTTATACAAATTTAAAGCCAAGCTTTAGAACTTGTTACACTTTTACATTTCAGTACTTTTTGTGCTAGCATAACTTCAACATAGGAGAACTTGGCTCTTTTTTTAACAGTAATGTTTTTGTTGTGATAAATATTAACGGGTCCAATTTTATAAGATTTAAAGAATTTCAAACTCTGTTTTTCTGAGGTAAATTAATTTTTTGGAGAAGTTCATAAGGTAGAAGATTCAAAAAGTCGCAAATAAAGTAAAGTCGATAGTTCAAATTAAAAACAAAAACAGTGTTGTCACTTTTAAAATAGAAACTTTTATTGTACAACCCTGTTTAACAGCACACAAATCAGACAAAATGTAATATATTTGATACATTCAAAGGCTTAAATATTTAAAATTCAAATTTTATTTTCAAAATATGAACAAGTACTCGGCAACTCTATTTAAATGCTGAAGAGCATGACAAAAAAAAACTAATTCTTATTTAAGAGATGCCTACCTACATCTTTAATTTGGAAGAAAGTCTCAGCTTAAATTAGATAAATAATTTAGCCTTTCTTTGTTGATAAATATCACAGGATGTTTTGCCAGCTATAACGGGAGTCTTCTATACGTATCATTGTTTTTTTTTTTTTTTTGTTTTTTATAAGTATCAAAAATTTCTCTTTAAGTTATTAGGTATATACTACTGGAAATATAAGAGTAGCATCTTTAAGTATCACAGGTTGCCCGCGTTTATTTTATACGTTGCCCCCGTAAATACCTATCACGAAATTCCCCAATTCATATCATGAACTGCCCTTATAAATCACACGTGTCCCCGCAGGTAGAATCACAGTTTTCGGTTGTAAGTATCACATATTGCGTTATAAGGCATTAAGAATTGTCACTTTTAGTATGACAAGTTGTCTCAGTAAGTATCACAGTAATAATCACAAATTGCCCAGGTAAATATCACGGTTTGCCATATGGGTACGTTACATATCAAGTCATTATAAGTAGCAAGCAAGTATCATTATAAGTATCCAGACTAGCCTAATGAAGTATCACAAAAGGCCCTCAAAAGTACCACAGGTTATCCTTGTAAAATTTTATAACACGATGTCTAAATAAATATCACACTTTGAGCTGGTGTAGCTAGACGAGTACCTACTTTTAGCACCAAAATTTTAATGGGTAAGTATCACAAGTTGCCCTGGGGGTCAATTCCCGATCTGTAAAACTGTGAAGTGATAAGTTTTATCACGTTTTCGTAATAAATTCGATTTAAAACAAACTTCAAAAACTAAATAAAAAAAAAAAGCATCACGGGTAACCAGGCCAATAAGAACAATATGTATCAAAGGTTGTGCCTGTAAGTATCCCGAATTTCCACTTTTTTGATCATAGGTTGCGCAGGGGTAAGTATCACAGGTTGTCCTTGTATGTATCATTGGTTTCACCGATAAGAATTATTATTGGTTGTCTCTTAGTAACACTGATCTCTCAAGTAAGAATAACAGGTTGCCCTAGTTTGTTTTAAAGTTTGCGCCCGGTGAGGATCACAAGTTATTCCAGTAAGTATCACAGACTAACATATTAAGTACAGGGGTTTTTTTTCGGTTAGTATCACAAGAAGCATTTTGGTGATCCTATTTTTTTCCAAATAACTTTGTTGGTTATCAATGGATTAATACTTTTCAGGTGTTGAGTGTTTTTAGTACCTACTTAATAAGGTTTTTAAGGGCATGAAAAATGGCAAGTTTAGGTAATTATAATTTTCCAGCGGAAAATAGTTCAAAACGAAAAATAAATATAATTTCTTATTATTTCTTGTGTGAAACGAAATTTTGCAAACCTGGCAATAATTGTTTGATGAATTCATCAAATAGTTCTTAAAATTGAAGGCATGGCATAAAGGATTCATGAATGATATATATGTGTGTGAATATAGACAAACAGGATGTGATTTCAGCGGATTTCATTCGATGTAGACGTAAAGAGAGAAAGGAAGTGCGTATAGATCGCAGTGAGTATATTGACACCGCAACAATAATGTACATCCACAATATGCATTATGCCATTACAAGGATATGCAAGCGCGAGTATATGAAAAGTTGCCACTTGAAATTAATCAATTTCAACTCTGCCATGACTCAATCGAATGAGATTCTTTAGAAATATTTAATTACACCATATTGCGCGCTTGATGCTTTTTGCACATTATAAACTGAAATGAGGGGGTTAACTCTATTTGGAGCTATAAAATAAAGGTGTATATAGTGTATATGAAATGTTTATCCTTTGGATCCAGGTTAAATGGACTTATCGTTGAGGTTTTTTTTATATTGAAAGGATATAATGCAAGAGCATATAGTATAAATGAGGTATCTTTGTGTATATTATGCTCCAACAGGATATACGCACCTATAATACCACCAAGTGCAGATATTTTTTTAATATAAAAGAAGTCGTCTTTAAAAAAAAAACCTCTATGATGCACTGGTTTTTGTAGGAGTAAATATGTATGTGTGTGTGTGTGTGTATATGGGGGCATCATTAAACCGCTACTAGTGGTGTTTATTAAATAAAATAAATTTTAAGGACTTTCGATGAAAAGAGAGATACATACCTATTATGAAACGTATAGGTTTGCGTTATTCGAATATTCATTTATTATTATTATCGAAAGGAAGGTTGCCCACAGGATGTTGAACAAAAAATTATTACTTGTGTCGATGTATGTATTTATCTGCTCACGTCTGCTGTTTTCCGGTAATTATGGAAAATGAAATCATTAAAATGAATCGATATTAAACCACAATGTGACGTTTCAGTTTTTGTTTTGAGATGAAGTGTAATGTCTGGTTTGCGATCATGTTCATATCATTATTCGTTGTAAAGTTGAAAGACAAAACTGCATACGAATAGTTTAATGAAGCAAGGTATAAATGTCATACAATATGTCATTCGAACAAGGAAGCCAATCCAATCTATGGAACGTGAAGTTTGAGCGCAGTTCACTTATGTATTCAAGTTAATCGAATAAAAATTTGACTTGAACTTCATAAATGATATAAGCCTTTTAAGTAGCATAATATTACCATTCTGCAGCATTAAATCTATTACCGACAAAGCCCGGGGTTAAAAGTTAATTTTTTTTGTAACACTTAGAAGATAAGTACCTACTTGTAATCAATTTTCGCTAGTTGCAACAAAGGCGATCTTCAAACGGCATTTTGTAGTTTACTATAGCTATAGAGTTTTTGACGCTATATTTGATTTAGCAATATTTAGATATAGATACTATAGAACAAGTTTAGGAATGGGAAAAAAAATCGAACTCGAGATAACAATTTTTATTGACATTACGATGATGGAGAATGCCAAAAAAGTGGATTCTGCAATTCTGTCTGACTCTTCTTCTGGGTGTACCTCGAGCTACGGACTAAACTACTGGAGCGATTTTCTTCAAACATGGTAGTAAACAGTCTTTGGTGATTTCCTAGAGGACAAATTGAAATTGGAGCAAAACTAACGATATTTGTCATATAACGAAAATAGAATAATTGTTTATTTTCAAAAGCGGCTCTAACGATTTTGATTAAAATTGGTGTGTGTGTAACACATAAAAGCTTCCTTCGGAAATAAAAAAAAAAACATTTTTTGCACCGTTATTAACATAGAACGGTCTTTTTGATTTATGAATTTCTCGTAAACAACAAAGCCGATTTCAGTCAAAATTTTTATACAGAAACTATAAGACAATCATTAGGTATATGAACATTTTTAAAATAAAAATTTCTAAAAAATATTAAAATTTTTTTTTTCTTGAAAACGGGTTAATGAATTTTGTGGAAATTTCGTTTTTATGTATTGAATAATATTTTCTTAAAAATGTTCGAAAAATGTTAGAAAATTTGTATTTATAAAAAATTACTTTGTAAAAATTTTTTTCTAATAAATACCTTTTTATGCAAGAAATCAAATGGCATACTTGGATTTGTGTAAAAAATCATTTGAAACGGTCTTTATTTATTATGAAAACAGATTTCATTTTTTTTACGCTAGATACTTATGAAATTCCTTAAAAATATCAAAATTTTAAATTTTCCCTAATTTTGTCTAGTGAAAAGCTTTATCTAACATTAAAGTTACTTTTACCATAATAGCAAGTACGTGCGACCCCAGTCTTGCATTTTATAAAAATTGTTCTAGTCAAGTCTTAAATGAAAAATCAAAAAATTAACAGGTCACTGTGGTGTATGAGTAACATTTTTTTTTTTTTATAGAAAATCTTAAGCAGTTAATGTTCTATTACTGACTAAATAAGCTCACAGATTTATTTCTTATGATCATTTTCTTAACTTTTAAATGACTCAAACTTATTACTCAAAATTATTCATGAATAGTGAAAAAAGGCATTTTTTTCTCTTATATACTGAAATTTCGTTTTTCCGATCTCAGTGGATAGGCCTGTTGACTTTAAAATTATTATTTTGAACCAAAACTTTTTTTAAAATTTGGATCGGAGATAACTTTTTTTAAACATAGGAACATAAAAGGATGGAACAAATTTTTAAAATAAATTTTTTTCGGAAGTTAATTTTTTTTTTGAAAATTTGAAAGAAAAATAATTAAGTATTTTTTACTTTATTAAAGTTAAAAAATCTGGCTTTTCAAAAATATCAATACTCCAATTTGTGTTTATACACATCGAACCTTAATAACGAAAAGAAAGGTAGTGAAAGAAATTGTGTTTAAGAAGTTGTTTGTTAAATGTTTTTTTTTTTTATTTTTCCAATTTATTAACTCGACTTGTGGTAGTTTAGTTCTCTAAATCTGAAACAGCTCTTAGCCAGTTCTTTCTTTTCATAGTATTTCTAAAGAAAAAAAAAACTTCCTCCTATTCCATCCGATGTGTGATGTTATTTCAAAAACTAGTTAAATTTTTCAACCTTACAAAATTGCAATTTTCCTTGAGACGAAAATCGATGAGTCTTTTACTGCTTGAGTGAGGCACTTCGACATGCCACATTCACGAATTAAAATCCCAAATGCAAAATAACAAAAGCAGCTCTGACGTTAACCCAAAAAACATTGATACTGCATTTGGATACACAATGCCTCTATGTTGTCTTGTCTGTTTTCAATATTTATGCAAGAGGATGTTCTTTTATGTTGTTGCTTGGAATGACACAGAGAGAGGATTCGAAACGAATTGGTTCCCATGAAAATGCATCCTATACACACCTCAGAGATTAGACAACATTCTTTCTCGAATTTGATGTTCGGTTCGGACTATATATGCCGATATGTCCCCGATGAGAATATTTTTTTGGGAGAACGGAACGGAAAAAATAAAAGAAATCCTCTTGCACTTGGAGAGGGGATATAGGAAATCCCAGAAAAGAATGTTGTATAGCTTCCGCCTAACAGATGTCAAAAACTTGTTTTCTCCGAATACCAACCTTTTGCTAGAAATTATTTTGGATTTGGGAATTTTTTTCTTCTTTCTCTTCTTATTTTTTTTTTTCTTTATTTTGAGTTCGATCTCCTCTTGAGTTTTTCCAATCATCGATATTTGCCAAGGATGATGGCATCCTTCGACGCGTCAGGCTTGACAAAAAAAAAGTGTGTAGGTAGAAGAGATTTGGGTGAAAGAAAAATCCGTTTTTTTTCTGTGAATTTTTTTTGGTTCAGTTTTCAATTTCCTTGCCAGGAAAGGATGACAATGTCGACGAACAACGACGATGTTGTTGCACAAATACAAATACTAAAACACGACACTTTCGTCGTTCGTTCTATCGCCATCGTCGTCGTCATCGTCATCGTCGAACGTCAACATCGATGTGTGCGTTGTCGTATAGTCATTCTCTGTAACGAACGTGCAAATGGATGCTTGGTTAAGATGATTGGAATGCGATTATTTGACGACAAAACAACGCCTCAGGCAGGATGATGTTAGGTATTGTTCTTTGTTTGACAGGCAAAGATGCGAGGTAGACGTAAGTGTACCTACTATACGAATATGCGTTTTATAATAAAAAATGCTAAAAATACACATACAAGCTATATACAGTCGAATCAGTTGTTGATAAATTGCTGTAGGATAAGCTTTGCTCTCGTATAACGATGAACATGTTCATTTAATGACTTTTTCTTCAAATTAAAAAATATAAAAGACAGAGTCTGAAAGAATTGCAATTGAAAAAAAAAAAAAACAATAAACATAATCTCTGTAAAAATTTCAATTTAATGAGTTTTAAGTTCAAATTTTATTGCAACTTGAATAGAATGTTTCGATTTTGATATTTTTTAAAACATAAAATCTAGAGCTGTAGATTAACGAACTTATAATAATATTATACATATGTATGTAGGTATGAATTGAAAATTTTCACTACAAATTACAAATCCAATAAATTGCACTTGATTCTTTCTTTTAAAAAAAGTTTTTGTTAAACGATATAACAAAAATTATACACCAATTTTTTTTTTTTTAGTTTGCGAAAAAAAATCCAGCCCAAAAAAAGAGATATTTTTAAAAATTAATGGGTAACTCCCATAAAACGGTTTTTTAAATTAGGGGTCTAACACGGATTTTTTTTCATAGGCCCTGTATTTTGAAATAAAAATTTTTGAAAAACAACCTAATTTTTAGGGACATTTTTCAGTAGTCTTTTATTTTTTTGGAATTTTTAAAAGTCTGCAAAAAATCTCAAACTTATAGGAAATATAGGCTTTAGTCATGCGCATGCATGTACAAACTTGAAAAACAAGCTTTTTTGACCCAAGTTTTTTGCCGTTTTTAACATAGGCCATATTTAAAAGTGATAATAAAAGTGAATATTTCAAAATATTTCATTTTCGAACTTTTCAAGTTTTGATTCCCTTTTTTTATTGGAAATTATGACTCATTACAGAGTCGAAAGTTAGAAATAAACACAAGAAATGGCGGAACGAAGTCCGCCGGGTCAGCTAGTAATTTATAAATATTTCAATTGAAAAGATATTTTTAAAATCAAAAGTAAAATTTTCAAACAATAAATTTTGAATAAAAAAAAAAAAATTGTTAATTTTTTGAATATCGGACGTTTAATTTTTTTGAACTTTTGATTTTAGGAGGTTATATATATGTAAATGCTAAAATGTAATAGGTACTAACTTGAGTCTTGCTTATAAGAAAGAAAACAATATATCTAGATATAATGCTTTTGAGCTCAAATTCTAGAAGTAGTTGCTTTTCTTTGAAGAACGATGTACTCGTGCACAATTTAGGTTAAAAGGTTAAAAAGTCGAACTCGAATTTACAATTAGTCATGGGATTACGAAGTGTGGAATAATTGCGGGTCCCGCAAAAAAATATCAACCAGTCAGTAATCTGTATTAGAAGTAACAACCTAAGTATATGCTTATGGACAGTGTAACTTAAAACTTTAAGTGTATCCTGCTTACTTTTAATTAATAAAAACATTTAACAAAATGCACGACTAGCTCGCTTTTACTTGACCTTATGGTAAAAGTTTCTAAAAGGTTTTTAAAAGAAAAATTTAAATTTAATTTTATTAATTTTATCATTAATCTTATAACAATTGTAAAAAAATATTTTTTTTAATTTCGAGACCATCTTCTTGAATGTTTTTAACCTCCAAACAAAGTTAGCTCTTGATTTTCTGAATATTAAGGAATTTTGGATTTTTTTTTTTGAAATTTTGAAAAAAAAAATTGAAAACAAATAAAACTTTTTCGTACAAAAATTTTCATTGAAATCGATCGGACGGTTAACGACATAGTCAGAGATCATGAAAACTGTTAATACATGGCAAACATCTACTTGTGAAAAAAAAAATATTTTTTGGACCGTACCTAATTAACGGTAGGTACTTTCTATAGAACCGTTTTCTTGATGTCTGATTTTTTCGTAAGCCGCATAGCGACATTTTTGAACAAGAATATTTAAGTTGCTCAAATATGTAAATTAAAAGCAATTTAAAAAAATTTAAAGCAATTTAAAAAAAAAATTATTTTGGATTTAAAAAAAAGTTATTTTTTTTTTTGAAAAATCTATTTTTTGAAGAAGGTGAAATGATTTTTTTTTGAAATTGTGTTTTTTGTATCAGTTAATATAACATTTTCAAGGGCATAGCAATTTTTTTTTGAAAAAAGTTTTGAGTTTCTTACAACATCAAAAAAGATATTAAAAAAATGTCTCTAACTTTTTTTTTCTAAAAATTCTTTGTTTAAACCAAATTTTATATTGGGTATTTTTTAAAGTTTTTTATCTTTAAATTTCTTTAAAAAAATCGTTTATGAATTGTCAAAAACCTTTAAAATTCCAAGATACTTTAAATGTAAGAGGAAGGACGTGCATCCCAGTCGTGCGTTTTTTTATTATGTTAACTGATGTTAACCTTAAAAAAATATTTTGAAAAAAAACTGTTTTTTTTTTTATATTTGGTCATTTAAAAGCTATTCCAAACACAACTGCAGAGAGGTGAGCAAAAAACACGAAATTTCAAACAAACCTACTTATCTGGTTAGGTTGTCGTTAATAGTTTGAGAATCTATATGCTTTCATAATGCAAAGAACAATACAAGTTCTTAGAAATCAGAATTTATAAAGAAACAAAAAAAAAAAAAAATAAATTAACCTAAAAACGACAAATCACAAAAGACAATTAGGGTTTTGTCATATCTTGTCTGGAGATCTTAAAAAGGATAATTACACCAGATTTGATTGCTTAAGAAGAATATCTTATGTCAAATAGAATAATTGTTCCCTTTTTTTCTCCGTCTCATTTATTACACTTTTCTTTTTTTTTTTGGTCTACCAAAATGGCTACTTATAAGAACAAACACAGAGAAAAAAATAAAATAAAATAGAAGACGAAAAAAAAAAAAAACAAGAACTCACGAAAGATTATGAACACTTTCAGGACAAATTAAATCCCACTTGGTATTTGCCAACCTCTTGTGCTCATCTACAGCTCGATCCTCTGATTGGAAATTTTTAAAATGAAAA
Organism: Episyrphus balteatus; assembly: GCF_945859705.1. Taxonomy (NCBI): domain Eukaryota; kingdom Metazoa; phylum Arthropoda; class Insecta; order Diptera; family Syrphidae; genus Episyrphus; species Episyrphus balteatus. The sequence continues at coordinate 32,465,779 of NC_079135.1, forward strand.
TCCTCTCAACTCATCTTAAGCGAAAAAAGATTCAACCGATTATGGCACTGTGCTATCGGTCATGTGATGTTTGTTAGTGTCTGTATTGGATGTTAGCAATGTTGGTTTATTGGTATTGGTGTCTGGTGTGTTCACTAAGGAGGAAAAAGAAGAAATCCCGACTTGGGTTATACAAAAGTGAAGGATGAAGTGCTCTTCATCTTCAAGGATTATTATCCTAGCCATCATCCATCGTCTTTATTTTTCTCATTATTTTCTTCTCGCCTCCTTGTCAACTCAAGAGAGATATTCTATAGAATATGATGGCGATGGGTACTATACTGAAACGCGGGAGGGACCCTCTCTCTTTTTATAGAGCAAATCAGTAGGAGCATAAATTTAGATCAATCTATAAAATTCTTAATGAGTTGGCAGATTTTATGGGAAGAAGAAAATAGAAAAAAAAAATATGAAAGAAAATAATTATTAATATCTGCTTTTTCAATATCGGCAAATTGCAATCGTATGCTCTATGTCCTGGTGCTTGCTGCTTCTGATGATGATGGGACTGGTTTGGCTTTAGTTTGTGATGTTGTTGCTGTTGATGCTTCTGTTGATGATGCCACAGTGACAACAGCACTTAATCCTTAAACCCCAATGAGAGAGGATAGAGTATATATTGGAGTATATCCTGTTCCTGTATCCTGTCTGATGGTTGTATTGGGCGGGAGAGTGTTTTGCCATTCATGGATTATTGATCCGGGAAATATAATAGGCAACAATTTCGAGACAAACGTGTGTGCTTTTAAATAATAAATAGCGCCTTGCAATTCATGTGTTAGGAGTATCGATGAAAGATTTCAATTTTTTTTTGTGTAAGTACTTTTATGTTTTAATTCCTTTTTTTCTAGCTACACTGTGTAGGTGTTTTATAAAGCATTTGATAAAAAACTGCTGATTAATATTTTAGTTTTGCTAAGGCAATGACACTTGAATCCTTTTTTTTTAATCAAAAGTTCTAAAAGAAAGCTCTGAACATAAATCCTTTTTTTGAAATGAAACTATCAATATTTTAATCTTTTTGAAACAAAAGTTTTTGGTTAATAATCGTCTATGAAATCATTTATTTTAAATGCATTTGTTTTCCATTACAAATTTAAAAAATATTGCAAATAAAAAAAATGTTGGTAGGTACATTAAAAAAATATTTATCGAAATTGAAAAAAAAAAAAAAATGCATTAAAAATGTATTGCAACTGGAAAGAATTTGCATTAAAAAAATATTAATTGCAAATACAAAACTTTTGCATTAAAAAAAAATGTTATTGCAACTGAAAAATATTTGCATATATAATAAAATTTTCTGCATTGAAAAAAAATTCAATGTGTGCATTAAATATTTTTATTTTTAATATTCGTCGAATTTCTTTCAATTTTGGCTATTTATGGCCAAATAGTCAAAGTTGTTAGAAATTGGACGAATATTAAAAAAAATATTTAATGCACATATTTTTCATTGAATTTTTTTTTTTTCAATGCAGAAAATTTTTTTATTTGTAATACAAATTTTTTTTTGAAATGCAAAATATTTGTATTTGCAATAAAAATTTTAATTTCAATGCAAATATTTTTCGGTTGCAATAAATATTTTTTTTTTAATTTCAAATGTTTTTTTTTTTTGCAATTGATATTTTGTCAACAAATTTTTTATAACAACATTCTTGGGGAAAAAAATCTTAACGTTGAACTTTAATGAAGATGAATGAAATTTGCATAAAAAACCTGAAAAATATTTGAAATAACGTTTTCTAGAATTTTTTAACAGTATTAAGGAAGCAACATAATTTAAACAATTTTCTTTATAATTTATCTTCAGAAGATGAAAACGCGTTGGTCCAAACAACTAAATCACTTAATTCTCCTCCCCTGTCTTAAGGGCAGTTGCTTTTATTTTTTTACTGCATTTTTGTAATTTATATTATTTCATATTATATTTTCTTCTCAACGATAACTTTGCCCTAGTCATTTATCATAAACAAAAGGTAGGCAATAAAATACCTCATTGGCAATCATGCTAGGCAATAATTTCAACCCACTAACCCAAACCCCACGTCAAAAAAAAAAAATAAATTGCTCACAATAAATCAAAACACTTGATTGTTTTTTTTTTTCACACAGTCCTAAAATATATAAAAACAAGCAATTTCATCTCAAATTTAATGAAACAATGCGTTTCAATTCCAATAAAAAAAATTTTGTAGTTATAACGGTTACCTATATCATTTTCATTAAAAAAAAACGAAAAAAAAAAAAAATGAAATGAATGCCGACATTTTTATAAATCATTTCAAATCCTAGAAGAAAGTTTGTTTGTTTTGTGTTTTTTTTTTTTTTTTTTTTATATATAAATTTTATGTTCCTTTGGAGGATTCGTTACACTTAAACACCCCTCAGGGTGCCATCATTTCACATTTTCGCACACAAAACAGCAGTGCACTTCTGTGACTCGACATAAAAATGTATTTTCATGTGTCTATTAAAAAAACCTGACATTCTTTTCTACACATTTAATTCGCTCGAAGCTGGAAGCCGAAAAAGGACACCGCACACATTCTGACGTCAGGATTGGACCAGTTTACATTATATTTTTAAGGAAAAAAGAATCCTAATTGCAGATTTGTGGCACTATCAAGGAGTCGGTTTTTAAAAGTTCCACAATACTCCGACGGGTCGTTATGAAAGGTATGCCAAGCCCATTGCCTACATTCAAACAGTTGCAGATGAAGGAAAAAGTCCTGTTTTTCATTTCCCACCCGCAACCAGGTAGACAAATGAAATTATCAAAATCAGTTTTAGTACCAAAAGAGACAAAGGATTTCCGGAAATTTTCCTCCTCGTCTCGGTCTGATCCGACAAACAAAATTAACACCACTGACTGACTATTCGTCCTGATGGGTCATTCGCGTCCTTACATTCTTTTCCCCTTTATTTCACTAACTCACACATGAAGATATGAAGAAATATTTCCCAGCATGTGAATGTAAGTACGACAAACGGTACGAAGGACGACTAGTATTATATCGCATTGAGTTTTTAGTGCGCTTAAGTGCTCCCAGGAATAAAGTCCTATTGAATTGTATTATCCAGCGTTCTGGTTTTGGTCCGTAATTATTTTTTATTAGTTTTTCAAAAAAGGACGATCGCTTCTTCTGTGTTTTCTGTTCAGTTTCTGTCTCTCACTCTGGGTTGTTTCCTGTTGTAAGCCAAATACACACCATTTCACAACACATCCATAAAAATGAATCCTGGAACGGTATGGTGTGTGGTATTATATGGAGGTAAGTCACTGCTGTAAGGGGGGTAAGTAGAGACGTAGAGATGTATAAAACCTCACAAGGGATAGATTGGTCTAATAACAATAAATGACTATGGCGTTGGGATGACCGTTTTTCGAAAAACCCCGGAACAAATAGCGTTGGAAGCTGGTAGCTTAGTGGTTTTGTACAGCGAGAGTATATGTTTGTACCTATACCCACTATACTCTTAAACTCTTTGCTCTGAGACTGACTTTGCTGGATAATGGTTATGGCATGGCAATGGGTGTGATATATAGTATATGCAAGGATTCCAGGTATTGAAAACAATTGGTGCCGACATCATGTGTAGCGGGTAATTTTCATCTAACTTGGCAACAGAAATCGTGGATGGGGACTGAGTAAAACACATAACCTCGCATATTTCGAGCCAATATGTGAAGTAATGAATGCATGCAGACTTGCAGATGGTGTTAAAGCTTCCGGAATGCTGAACAAATCAATATTTAATTTAATTCATGAACGTGTAAAATACTGGCATAATAATAATGATGACAGAAGCAGTGTTTTAAGTTCAAAGAAATTCCGTTGTTTCAGGTAAGTTAAGAGGAATGCTTTAACAAATTAATGAATTTAAACAGTAAGTCGTGAAATAAGCGTTTGTAAAAGTTCTTAGACTGAAACTTGAATGAAATGTATTGTTCTGATTATGTTTAAATAAAAAAATATTTTTAAAAGGATTTATAAGTTGCAGAGATTCTTGTAATGATAAGGTATGACATTATGATGATGGAGAATGAAAAGAAATCGGTCTCGCACGGCTTTAAAAATTTTGATTTTTAAAACACGTGAAGGCTGATGGTATTGACGTGCATAAGGTCTTTAAAATGAAAAAAAAAAAAAAAAATAAATATTTTTTGAAACTTTATTCACGATGCGTGCCAAAGAACCGTTTTTTTTTTAATTTTCGGTTAGTCATTAAATTTTTGTACAAAAACGTCAGAGTAATTTTAATGTCAATAAGTATTAAGAAAAATTTTCAAAAAAGTTAATTTTTGCATTAACAAAATTAAAATTATTTTTTTGGAATTAAAACAATTTTTTGAAAACTGATCAATGAATTTTTTTGAAACTTTGTTTTTCTTTGTTTTTATTGGAATATTAATTTGTTTAAATGTTTGAAAGTTTTTATATAAAAAATAAACAGCTTTGAGGATAAAAAAATAATGAAATGCACGAATGGGTCGCATACAAAATTGGAAATCGTTAGATTATAAAAATTTCTTATATTTTTCAAAAAAAAAAAACTTGGTATGCCATTATAAAGAAATAATTAATTTAGGTACCCGTTTTCAAAAAAAAAAAAAAAATTGAAATATTTTTAAAAAATCTAAAAATTTGTGTTTTGAAATTTTCTTAAATTTTAATAATAAAATTACTTAAAAGATTTTGTATAAAAATTTTCATTAAAATCGTGTAAGCCGTAAACGATATATTCATAAACCAAAAAAACTATTCTATGGCAGGTACTGATTATAACGGTCCAAAAAATATTTTTTTTATTTCAAAAGTTGGCTCTTATGCGCGAGCATTCTTCATCATCTTAATGTAATAACTGATTGTTATCTCGTCTTCGAGAATTTTTTCGATTCCTAAACTTGCCCTATTATATACCTACATACATACATCGCAAGTAGTTATACAAGATGTTGTACAAGAATTGGATGGCTTATTTCGATTGTACGTCAAAACGACTGTTTTTGGAATTAAAAAAAATTATTATAATATTTTTTAATTAAAAGAAAAAATTTATAAAATAAAATTTTAAGTTTTTTAAGAAAAGATCAAACAATATTTTTTCTAGAACAAGTAGTACATAGTTTTTAAATATTTAACTCTGGTCCTGATGACGACTGCTAAAGAAATCTATAGCGGTTGTTTTAAATATACAGCGTGTAGGCAATACAAATAAATGCGAATGTTATTAGTTTTATTATATTTAAGCAAAATTTTATTATGAACACGAATCGTCTACCGTTTCTGCCTTTCACATATTGGTATAACCTTTTCCGATGATATAGGTTGTTTTTTTTTTTTTTTTTTTATTTATTTGCGTCGATATAAGTAGATACCAATATTTTTGGAGAAAATTTATTGAGCAAATATATAACTTTGAATATGTGAAACTAATATCTTATTCTATACGTGCTTGTGTCATTTTGTATATGAATATGATAAAAGTTGTTTAGGTTTCAAAATGTATAACAAGTTCTGTCTACTGAGTATCCTATCATCCATAAATGAATTGTTATTTTGTGGTAAGAGTAAAAAAAGAATAACTTACGTAGGACTTTCTGCCGTTTCAAAACCATAAATTAAATTCATGTCTTATGATAATATGAATATTTTTGGTGAACGAAGCAATTTTTTAAAAGAAAATATAGAAAAATGTTTGAAATATTAAATTTCTTAAGTGTATTTGATATTCAAAGAGTAGAAACTTCAATTAATTATTGCAGAGTATTCAAAATGAATTCAAAAATATTTTTGTCAACACACTATTTTTTTGAACATAAAAATAAAAATGACAGCAAATTTTCAAAGAAAAATAGTATATCGCTGACAGAAAAAATCTTACCACTACTTCAAAAACTATCTTATTAGTTTAATTAATTTCAATTTAATTCCTTATTTCTGCTTATTTATGTAAAAAAATAAAATGTCTCTCAACGAGAAATACTACCTTACACAAGTAAAAAAACAAAAACCTTTGGGGTATATTGAAAGGTGGAAAATTTGAATTAAATCAGAATCAACTATCCTTTAGATAACAAAGTCCTTTGGGACAATATAATAAAATAATAAAACTCAAGTATTGTATAATTTCAAAGGAGCTATTGTGAAACTTGCATAGAATAATAGGATGACAGGCTGAACGTAGTTAATATCAAGAAGAAAAACAAACCTATTTTATACGACTTCAGACTCTTGAATTGAATACAATTGTTATCCAATTTACTTTGGATTTGTATCTTTGTCTTTCCTGGAGGTAAGTTGTTCAAATCAAGTCATAATCAGAGAGAGAGAGCAGGATCAGTGGTTATGAAAATCAATTTGAGGATTGAGAACATTTATCTTCTTGCTTACGTCAATAATTTTACTTATGCAACTTTGTGTTGTATTCTCAATTTACTTCTCATTATTTGTAAAATTTAAAATTAAAGGAAAAAATTGAATATTTTATTTAAATTTTGTTTAATCTTACTCGAAAATAGATGTGAAATGTTTAGTATCCAATAACGTTCACTTACCTGAAATGATAAAAAATAAAGAAAATTGTTAATTAAAATAAATAAATAAATAAATAAAAGGTTTTTTCTTTTTTTCATAATAAAAAAAAAATTGGTTTGTCTGTGAAATTCTAAGTAAAAAATTTAAATATTAGTTCAATATAATTTTTGCACAAGAAAACCTTATTTGTAACATGAAATTAAAATGTGCACAAGTAAAATATAAGCACAATTTTTGAAAAACACCTTTTTTTTGGGGTATTTTTAAAGTTTTTTTTTTCATTTTTAGGAATGTTTCAAATCTCAAACTTAGAGGAAATGGGAAGATAATAAGAAAGAAACAAGCCCTAATTTTCGAAACAAACATTTTTGAAAACACCAATTGTTTGGGGGTATTTTTAAGTGTTTTTTTTTTATTTTTAGGAAATTTTCAAAACTCAATCTCATTTAAATTTATTTATGTACGTGCGCAAAAAATTCTCAATTTTCTCTCGAAAAGCGTTAAAAACAAAATCATGCAATCCAGTCGTGAATTGTTCTTGTAGCAATTTCACTGAAGGTGTTTTATCTCAGTTTTCAAATGTCAAATTATTCGAAAGATTTTCTTTAAGAAATTTGTCAAAAAATTAAATTATACGAAATTGATAAGGGTGATCAATTTGAATTTAGTTTCAGAAAAATTAAAATCTAAACATTATTTGAAAAATCTTGACTTCTTAAAATACATTAAATTACGTTTTTCAACTGCATATTTTTAGGTGCTTATAAAAGTGAAGTTCTTGCACGAGCTGATAAAATCATTATTGCATTGCCAACTAAATAAAAAATAAAAAAAACTCATCATCAAAAAAACCGCAAAGAATTTCTCTTGTTATTAAGTTTTAGAAATTGGAATCAATATACAGCCCAAAGGAGACTTCTGTCTATGTTTTTTTTTTTTTTCAAAAGAATTGCAACATTCAAACCAAAATACAATTTTCCTCTAATTATTTCAACACAAAATGTCTATTTTCTAAAAGTTGTAGTTGTAGTTGTTTTTTTTTTTTTTTGAAAGTTGTAGTCTGTATAATTTGTATTTTTTCCAATTTTTTTGTGTTAACACTCGAAATAACTCTTTTACTCCTTCAGGCAGTTACACTCAAGTTTATAGAGTGAACCAATTTACCTTGTTTTCACCATCACTACTATATACAGGGTAAAAGTAAAATTCATAGCAAAATTAATTCAAATCAATTGAACAAGCTCTCACATTCGATCAAACCTATACATAAATAAAAATATCCATATAGAGTACTCGCTGGTCCTGGACTTTGGTGAATCCTGCGGTCCACTTGCACTGTCATCGAATGTGGTCAGAAAATACAAAAAGACAAAAAAAACGAAAAAAAAAAGAACAGGAAATGAAGCTGCACATTTGAATATCTATACACGTACACAACAGAATCCTACACAAATACACAGGTTATTCGATTCGAGTGCACCGGATGCGGAACAAGAATTCATCTGTTTGTCCAATTAAACTCGAAAAAAGCAAATCAATCGATGAATGGACATAAAAGTAAAAATTTCAAGTGTAGAATGCGGATGAATGGATAAGTGCGCAAACTATGAGTATGAGTGTATACCAGTCTGGGATAGTCTATGTATGTATGTGTGTATTATAAAGGACTCTCAATACGAACAATGATCATCATATATCCTCGGGCAAACAAATTGATTTGGTTTTCATCGTTTTTTTCTTTTTTTTGAATGAATTCTTCTACATTGCTCACTCTTGTTCCAAAAAGGAGCGACTGTGTGTCCTTTTTTTTTGTTGAACGTTTGGCTTGGAATAAATTTCAATTCAGTTTTTTTTTTATTTAAAATTTTTTTCTTCGTCCTTTGGAGATGCATCCTCAACTTTTCGTTTGATTTTTTTTTTACTTTTCTTTTTTTTAAATAAATTCTTGTTGAGTCGATAGGATGTAGTAGAACTTTTGACCCAAAGTTCATTGCAACGATGCGCACCGCATATTTGTGTGTGGATTGAAGCATGAGGTGGGGGAGGATGCGTGGGTGATAGAGCAAAAGGAGGCAAGAAGCGAGGCAATGATGTGACTAAGCCGGTCCGGGGCTGAAAGGATACTTTAATTTGTTCGTACAATTGAACCTTTTCACTTTGCCGGACTATTGAGGATTCGAAGTTTGGAAAAATTGTGCATAAGTTTTTTTTTGCTTTTTTTCTTTTTTACTTTGGTAACTTTTTCATTCTCATAGTAAATACTGCAGAGTTTTGTACCATGCAGTGGTTTTTAGTTCAGGTTTTTTTCTATCTCTCTCTTTTTGACTGAATAAAAGTTAAAATGTTAGTTTCTTGAAAATTTGCATAGAATTCTTTTCGAATGGGTTAAGGTAAGGTATGTGTGTTTGTGAAAATTAAATTCAATGTTCCTTTGCCTTGTACCTACGACCTTTGGAGAGATGCAATCGTAGGTATAAACTGTACACATATTGATTTATTTTTAATTCAGTTTAAGAGATTTTAGAAATAAGAGTAAAAGTTTATGTTTTATTGTAACAAGTCAAGAAGTCAAATAGAAAATATTTTGAAATGCTGGTGAGAAAAATTAAATTCTAGGTGAAAGTCATAAATTGATCCACTTTCTGTGATAGACCTGTGACCTTTGTAAATGTCAAATACCAATTAACTTATCGTGTCAACAAGCTTAATCGATTTAATTTATTAATACGTTTTTTAAATTTATAAAATTTTTTCAGTTTATATTTGCAAATAATCTACACGCTTTTTATACCTTTTATATTAAATATTCCTTTCATTACGATAAAAAATTATTTAACTCAATTTTTTAATCCTATATCCAAATATATTTTTTATTTTAGTAATGAAGCCGAATTAGTCTTTGAATAAAAAATTATTTAACATAATTTTTTGAATATTTTATAACTCATTTTGGTTTATCACCGAGCTATGACAGCTAAAAACTGTCAATTAAACTACTCTTCACTTTCACACACATGAAATGACTGATGAGTCCAATTTAAATTGACCATAACAACTTTTAAATAAAATAAACTGCTGGCAATGGGTGATTTTTTTTTTTTTGTTGCTATTTTATCCGCTTTTATGATTAACCGAATAAATTAAACAAAAGCATTTTATATTAAATTACAAAAAAAAAAAAAAAATAGATTTTGTTATTTTATTATAAAATAACAATAATTATTGTGGTGATGTGTGCACGAGGGAGACTATTTGGGAATTATATATCAGAGTTTTTCTTTTTTGTTCTGTTGTTAGTTGCACATTTTGTACACTGGCAAAAAAGGATGCTTGGGGCAAATTGAATAAAAAAAGAATAGTACATTTTTTTTTAATATTCAACATGAAACATAATTTTAGGAAATTTATTTTTCAAATATTAGAATTTGTTCCTGTATGGTTTTTGTTCAAATAAAAAAAAAAATAAAAATAAACATTTTTGATAACAAAAATTATCAAAAGAAATTCAGTAAATAAAATTTCGTATATTCTGTTATTAAAATGTTGAATATAATCATTATTAGTTTTACAAGTCGTTTTAAACCATTCTCGCTTTTAAGCTTAATTTGTTTGCTAAAATAAAACGAAATATATGTATACTTATTTTAAAAAGAGATCTTAACAACTGTACTAGTTATTTCATCGTACGATAAAAAAAATAACAAAAACATAAAACAAAATTTACTTAAATTTTTTTTTTCAGAGATTTGAGTATTTTAAGGCATTCGAATCTTCCATTCGGGTTTTTGCATTGATTTACATACATTAGCCTCAATTTTGTATCAGAACTGATCTTTCGAACAATAAAGTGACGATGACTGATTAAAAAAAATATTTTTTTTTAAGTTGTAAAATTCCAAACTCAAAAAATTTCCGATGCGGCAGGGGTAGTACTTAATATTTTTATTACCTAACCGCTATAATTTTTACAGGATTTTTTTTTGTCATTTCCAACAATATTTTTGATATACCTATGAACAAAAAAAAAATAATTTTTTTAATCAGTCTAATGTACCTACATAAATATTAAAAAATACCAGTTTTCAAAAGAATCTGTGTTAGTGTATATTAATGTCTAAGATTATGCACGCATAATAAAAAAGTTTCGTAAAAGTCATGTTACCAAAACATAATCAGGCCTTGAAAACAAAAGCAGAGTTGTAAAAATATCAATAAAGGAAATTGCATTTGAAATAAAAAAAAAAAAAATGTTATTGCAAATACAAAATTTTCTGCATTAAAAAAAAACTAATGTTAAATCGTCGGATTTCTATTCTATTTGACAACACATACATTCAAATTTAAACAACAATATTGAAACCCATGTAAAGCCAAATAGTCAAATTGTATGAAAAGTTTAAAAGATTAAGGGCCGGTTTGTTCACACTCGATTATCTTTTAATCAAGGAATTTTGTATGGAATAATCCTTGATTAAAAGATAATCGACTGTGAACAAACTAGGGCTAAAAGTTAAAACAAAAATACACACATTTAATATTCATTTTTTTCCATTTTTTCTCTCTCCAACTTTTTTGCATCATCATTAATAGTTATGTATATCGTTTTTCCTAAAGCTTTTTCAAAAACAATTACTACTTCAAAGGTTGTGCCAATAGTTCTCGAGCCTAGATAACAATGTACATAAATCAACTCGTGTATTTCCAAAACGTTAAAAAAGTACGTATACACCTCAGTGAACCAACTTCTTTTAAATATCTTGAAAATAAAACAGAATATTTTCCTGTTCTTATTTTTTGTACAGTAAGTAAAAAAACTCACAATCAGTTTTCCTCAAGCTTACTTACGTGATTATTAGTAGTTTTTGGTGACAGTAGAAATTATAATATTAACAGATCATTCTTTATTTGAGACCCTTAAGAAATTTTTTTTCGAGTTGTTGCATTATTCTATTTAGGTATTTTTATATTAAAAAAGGCTCCTATGAATTCAAAATAAAAACAAATTATTTTCCCGTTTTAAGAGAAGGAATATATTTGATAAAATTTTGCAAACAAATCTCTGAACTGTTTATAAGCAAGGAACGTAATTTTCTGTCATTTTTTATTCATCGTAATATTACTTTTTGAATAAAAAACAAACTCTAACGTATTCATTTGACATAATTTTTTTCTTCAGTGTGTTTTTTTTCCATCCTATATGATCTATTTTTTTTTGTGTACTTAGTTTTTTTTTTCTGCATATCTCTCATAATTTCACTGGGCTTCATTTGAATTTGTAATCATCAATTATTTAAGGGTCGTTTGGTCTTTTATTTTCATTTTGTTGTTTTTTCTTTATTTTTTGTCTGCACAGCGGTTTGTGGTGAATTGTGGTTAATGGAAATGTTCAAAAAAGGGTATGGGTACTTAGTTAATACTTTTATTACTTTTGCAATATTTTAAATTATTCCACAAATTCAGTTGGGGAAAGCCACAAAAAAACATAAAAAAATAAATAAATAAATTAACATCTAAATGAGATATCATTCAAATAGAATAAAAACTGTATTTCATTAATATAGACAGTTGAAAATTTATATAACGAATTTTATAAAATGAACCATGGTTCAAAGAATGAAATATTGCAACTATTTATTTATTTTAAAGGTTTTTCATCAGTCAAATCAAGTTAACTTTGGGTAAATCAAAAACTGTCTTAACCCTTTTCTTCTCGTTTATTTACTCAAATCGCTTTCAAATCCTCCGATTATTCTAAATTGCCCAAGTGTCACCGCTGTGTGTCGCACACGTGCCGCTCCGTTTAACCATTTTCTTAACTTACTATAAAATTTATTACCTCATTCTCACACAAAACAAACCCCATGCACCCCCCATCAGCTCTATGTCTTGTTTTTGAAAATAGTGCTCTATATAACAACTTAACCCAATCCACCCTATATTGTGTGACATATTCAAAAGAACCAAAGTAGGTAAATATAAACTCGACGCTTTTTCGTGTCTTAATTCAGGCGCGTGAGAAGCATTTACAATGTCTCTATTTCACTTGCTCACAACAACATCCAACACAACAAACAAATACACATTCTATAGGTACATAAACAGGAAGGCTGAAAGGCTCTGATGGCAGGCAAAAGGGACGTTGCGCCGACTAAGACACCTTTTTAGATTATTTTACCCACCCAACACAGCCAAGCTACCACCACCTGTGATAATGGTATTGATGGTGGCACATGGAGACAAATTAACAACACGGAAAATTCAGACATCACCAGAAGACTTAACCTGTAAATGTCACTCTGCCATAGGATAGTAAAACGTTTTTAAAATTATCCAATCCTCTGCACTTGAGAGATCCTTTGATTTCAAATGTATCTTTCTATTCTATAGCGAGGATTTTCCTTCACAGTTATATACATATACATCTAACTGCCTAACCAACCAGACGCTGATTCAGCCCTGATGTTAAAGGGGGATTTCAATCCGTTTCACTAAGCTCGCTGGAATGTCACAACATCAGCGATGTAAGAGCAGCAGCAGCAGCAGCAGTAGCAGATTCCCTCTCAACAGGACAATCCAAACAAAACACAGGGACGACTCGACTATTTACATCGCAAAGTGTGTACTTCTTCGCTCCCAACCAAGAGGGAGCAAGGACGATACTCCCTCTGCACTCCACATTCCCTGTCTTTGGTCCTGGAACAAAAGATTACGTTGGCATCTTGTTTAGTTAGCAAAAAGTACCAGGATGAATCCCTTAGATCCCGTAAAGGATTTTACCAAAAGGCAGGTGATAAAAGGATAACACGTGACAGAATTAAATTTTCTTAACCAAACGTCACGATCTGAACCTAGTGCGCCGTCAAAACTTACTCCCCCCCCCCACTCACATTCTCTGAAGGACATTTATTCGCGGCAAAGTGGACTCTGTATGAGAATATAGCAATGGGTTTGGGGTGGTTTGGAATTGGTTAGTTGACGCAATGTTGGACATCGCTCTTGGCATTTGAGTGACTCTGTATACATTTTCAGAGCACTGCAGCGTCACTCAATAGACTGATATATAGATAAAAGGGAGAGAGAGAGAGCGAGAAATAGTCCTGTGTGGACTAGCGACGATGTTCTATATAGGCTGTATATGTATATGGGAGCCACTTAAGCCCCGGAGATACGGTCTTACGTGCTCGAGACCGAATTTGAACTGATTCGATTAAAAGTAAACAACTGATTTAAATTCGAGAGTGAAATACATTTGATGTTTTGATGGCCTCTAGCGATTGAATGTCAATGAAGTGCAGTTAAAGCGTTCGAACGTGACATGTTTTTTGAGAAGATTTTGTATTCCAGTTTCAGTTGAGTTCAGTTCAGTTCAGTTTCAGTGTTCGGTTCAATACAGTTTTCGGTTTATTTTGTCGAAATATAAAAAGGATGCTCCCTTTCCAATTTTTTTTTGGGAGGGAAAAATTTCAACATGCATACAAACATAATACAACTTTGTATAGAATAATGTATCTATGTATATTTTGTTGGATTTTGGAATCAGTTTTTTTTTTTTTTTTTTGTTCTGATGGAAAACGAAAAACCAACGAAAACAACACATACGTTATACGACTATGTACGACTTTTGGAACAAAAACGAATGGCACGAAATTTGCGGTGCGTTTTGTCACTTCGATTTCGTTCGTTTTTCGTATATTTCGGATTTAATTTATGTGTATTTGCTTCAGTGCTCGGAGAGTTTTGTTGTGTATTTTTGGTTTGTTTTGCTATCCATTTGGGGGATGTATTAACATGGTGTTTGTTCACCGAATTTTAATGCTCGTTTACGGTACGTGTGTGGATTGTTTTTCTAAATATAAATCATCACAAAAAACATCGGTTTTTTTTTTCTTTGTTCCACCAAAGAGTATATTGACATTTTATTGTCAATGATGCACCAATATCGTCAATATCCATGGGGTCCATTAAAAAAATAAAAACAAAGATTTGTTCAGTAAACTTTTTTTTGAGAATTTTCAATTATTGAATAAAATAACATAACCAACCAAAATATTTATATAAACACTCTGGTACTAGTATGGAACTTAAAATAAAACTTTATCGATAACATGTTTTTTTTTTTCAAAAAATATCTAAAGCTTCTTTTTTTTATATTATATCACATTCTACATTGAACCACATTGACTATAGTTGTCCATAATAAAACAAAATTACATAGCACATGCACACGTTTCTATCATATTTGGAAATAACTTCATTGGCAACTTTCCATATTGAAAATTATTCAAAAAGTAAACAAATCAAAAACAAACTTCATTAAACTCCATAAATTCAATTATATAGTCCGAGATGTGGAATTGTCTTTTGGAAAGAAAATGCTACCGGGGTTGTGATATGAAAGAAGAGAAATTATCAAAAACCTTATTTATAGAGGCTTTGTTGTAAAGACCACCACCAAGTTTTCTTCAAAATTCTAAGAGGATCTGAAATTTTCTAATATTTTGATACTTTATCAAAAGGTGCTTTGTTATTCTCCTCCTTTTATTTTTGAAAACAAATGCAACTTATTTACTTTTTTTTTAATAAACCTTTTTAATAAACCTTTGAAGGTTGAATTTAAACTTATTTACTTTTTGCAGCTCATTTAAATGGTGCAGAAAAAATTATAAGATCACAGTTACGCTCATTAAATTAGTCTTGTTTAAGTTAAAAATAAGATAATTTGATCTTAATGAACATAATTGTACCACGCGGGGCCTATTGCTGTGAGCCTAATTATCTTGGGGCCTCTGTTATATTGATATAGTGGCCTGCAAAGTTCTTTAGCATCTTTTAAACACTACACCAGGGATGGTTTTTAGAGCCTTGTGCCATTTAAAAAAAATATTTATTTGAGGTGCCTTCGGCGTGCCATACAGTTTTGATCTAGTTTTTTTTGTGACCACTAGAAGCAAAAATAATTAATTTCAAACTACGCAGCGTTTTATTTATAAACACACCTATTAATTTAAATTTGAAAATAACAGATTATAATTATTATTGTAGTTCGTTTTAATAAAAAAAAAAAAAACATTTCAGATTAAAGGTATAACTAATTGCCAATTTTTGCAAAAAGTTGCAGATTTACAAAATTATTATTTCTTTATAGCGCTAATTGTTTTTGAAAAAATCTACAAAAATTATTTTTGGAACCAAAAAATAAGCTTTCTGCATCATTGTTTCAAATTTTACGTTCCGAAAAACTGAGTTGTTGAATTTGAAATTTTTCACTTTTCAATTTTTAGATGTACCTCAACAAAATAAAACAAAAAAATAAAAAGTGAAAGAAATATTGTAGTATGACTTCTCTTGTTGTGAACTCGATGCCAAGTAGTTTATATCAGGGCTACGTTTCGTCACTTTAAGCAAAATGCAGGCTGAACTGAAAGATAAAGTTGGAATCATCTGACAATCTGCTTCTAAGCGAATCTTTAATGTTATTCATTTGGAGAAATTATGACTCACAGGCGTAAGTAGGTAAAAATATTGTCAAGATATCAGACTTTTCCAATTTCATGTTTCCATTAATTTGGAATTGTTCGTCGTATTGCCCTCCACCCTCTCTGGTTTGATTGATTCCAACTCTTTCCTCGTTTCGACAAATTTTTCAGTCGATATCGGACAAATTCGTTCAGCTACATTTAAATTTCTTCAATTTCCTACCAGTAAAATTTAGACATGTTAAGTTTATCAAAGGATGTCGTATCAGGGTCCATAGTAGACCTAGCATTTCCGATAATTCTTTAACTGAAAACCTAATTACCTACCGATAAAAAAATGAACAGTTAATTTTACTTCGTCTGGTTTTTCATGTAAATTCAATCCGTTTTTCAGAACGTGAGTATCTTTTTCTGAGAAGAATAGATTTTTACAGTTTTACAAAATCTCAAGAAAAAATTTACTGGAAAAATCGTTGAATGTCGCTCAAATGGCAATTGAATTACTTAATTGGTGGTGTGCCGGAAATATTTTATGGCGTGCCACCAATGGCACGCCTGCCATTGGTTCGCCATCCCTGCACTACACTCTTAATTACAAGAAACAATTCAGGCCATATTCGAGCCCCTCTATACCTTCTTTACTAAAGAAAACACCATTTTAAATGATTTTGACTACAGAATGAAGTAGATATGGCTTTTAATTTCTTGTATGAAAATGAGTTTTAAGGAAAAACAATTAAAAATCACACAATCATAATAAAATGAGTTTTAAAGAAAAACAATTAAAAATCACACAATCATAATAAAAATATCTTTTTATATAATTTTATAAAATTAAAAAAAAAGTTTTAGTGATTTTTGTAATGAAAATATTAATCAAACTTATTAACGAAATTTCAAAAAAAAATTCATCAATCCACTTTCAAAAATTGATTTTGAAAACAAAATTATAGATCCAAAAATGTGATTTTTTTTTCTCCCAAACCCGCTTACGGTTTAGGAGAAATTAAAGAAAATAAGGTTCTCTAAAAACTGTCAAAAAAAATAAATAATTTTTCCATTTAAAAAATTGAGTCTTATTTACTACGCACACAAATTTTAATGAAAATCGTTAACACTGTTTGAAAAAAAAAAACTTTTCTCTTTTGATTATATCGCAATTTTGGTAGGTACCAAAATTTTTTTTTCAATTTTCCATCTAGGAAATCACCGAAAACTGTTAACTAGAAGTTTTGAAGAAAATTGCTGCAGTAGTTTAGTAGCGAGTAACCAGTAGGTATAAACAGACAGAATCTATCTGATAAGCAGGCAGAGAGATTGCGGGATTCACATTTTTGGCATTCTTTATCATCGTAATGTCATGTGTGTAATTTTTTTTACAAATCCTAAACTTGCCCTTAATAAATATCACAATTTAAAACAGAAATTTAAGATTATTCGTTCAGGAGGCGTGGTAACCGCCCATTTTCACTGTCATCGTTAAATATAAAGCTTTTCTGGTGATCCTAGAGCTTTGGAATTTATTGAAATTGTAGTGCTGTTACATATCATATACAACGGAAACATTTTTCAAACTCGAGATTAACATATCAGGGGGCATGGTACCCTTCCTTTGATATATGAAATACTTTTAGATACCAAATGCAATCACACAAATGCTTTGAAAGAAAACCGCAACAGTTTGCTCTCCGGCCCTACAACGGATGCCATGCCAGGGTCCACGAGAAATTATTTAGTTAATTACACGGTGTAACACTCAAAATATACGCGGGCGGAGACCTATCAGGTTTTGTAGAGCTAGTCGCACTGAATACGAAACGGTATTTTAAAATCCCCTAACACCCCCAAAATCTGGAGTTACGGGCAAAAAACGGTTTTTTGGACCTTCACCCATTGAAAAAATTCTAGCTTCGACAATTTTTTACCCATTTTCGATTTTTTTACAGTTTCTGATAGAAGATAAATATACCTTTTTAACAATGTATAAAACATGTAACTCGGTTAAACCACTTAGAATTTTTAAGATGTCAAAGTTCAAAAATTAAATTTTTTTTGTCATTTGCCCAACTTCGGCATCAATTTAAAGTATATGTTTTCAAAACAACATGCTATTTAAAAAATATATTCTAAAACTATATCTATTTCCCAATTGATCGAGGTATTTTTTATGAAAATCACTTCAAAATTGGCTTAGAAAAAAAAAATTTTCGATTTCAACCCAGATACAGAAATTCGAACTTTTAGGTATAGAACAAAAATGTTGTTTCGGCACGTAGTAGGATAAGTTGGGCGCCAGGATTTGATGAAAAGTGTTTGTGGAGGAGCGCAATACAAACATTTTTTTTCTTTGGGAGGGTGGTCTATCTCCCCCCGTTTAGGTGGGAGGGGCATTTTTCTAAAAAAAAAAAAAAATTATTAAAAAACAACGGCAACACTTACAGTAATAAATGATACCATTTCCAAAAGGCAAAATTGTGCATTTGATTCTTATTTTTAAATCAATATAATATTACCAATAGTTTTTGAAATAATCGATTTCAAAGTTAAAAATAGGGGAAAATTTTTTTTAAAAACTCATTTTATACTATTTTTGCCCAGACTGTGAATTTTAGTAAATAAATTACTTAGACAGAAAACTGCCTCAATTAATTCCTTATCAAACAGTGAAAACTGTATGTTTCTATGTCTTCTAGTTTTTGGGAAAATTGAAAAATTATTTTATCAGATTTTTCTTTTTTCAAAATATTTTTTGTTTTTATTTGTTTTTATTTTTCAATTTTCTCAAAAACTAGAAACGGGGGAGATAGACCACCCTCCCAAAGAAAAAAAATGTTTGTATCGAGCTCCTCCACAAAAACTTTTCATCAAATCCTGGCGCCCAACTTATCCTACTACGTGCCGAAACAACATTTTTGTTCTATACCTAAAAGTTCGAATTTCTGTATCTGGGTTGAAATCGGAAATTTTTTTTTTTCTTAGCCAATTTTGAAGTGATTTTCATAAAAAATACCTCGATCAATTGGGAAATAGATATAGTTTTAGAATATATTTTTTAAATAGCATGTTGTTTTGAAAACATATACTTTAAATTGATGCCGAAGTTGGGCAAATGACAAAAAAAATTTAATTTTTGAACTTTGACATCTTATAAATTCTAAGTGGTTTAACCGAGTTACATGTTTTATACATTGTTAAAAAGGTATATTTATCTTCTATCAGAAACTGTAAAAAAATCGAAAATAGGTAAAAAATTGTCGAAGCTAGAATTTGTTCAATGGGTGAAGGTCCAAAAAACCGTTTTTTGCCCGTAACTCCAGATTTTGGGGGTGTTAGGGGATTTTCAAATACCGTTTCGTATTCAGTGCGACTAGCTCTACAAAACCTGATGGGTCTCCGCCCGCGTATATTTTAAAACCTCATTTTTGTAACACCGTGTTATTTATATAAATAAAATTTAAATCAGCGAACAGAGCTATATGAGACCTGTCTTTTTATGTCTCACTCAATGGATTTGAAGGAAATTTTTCAAATTGCATTTTTTTTAAAGAGGTATCCCTTAAATTTTTTACGAAAATCTTTTTACTTGAATGCACAGGCCTGCACTCATATTTGCACACTAAGTGCCATTTGCTGAATCGTAACTTAAATAATTTATGTTGAACATAAACTGTTATTCCCTACTTTTTCGTCTGCGTAAACTGTCGCATAATTATTTATGTAGAACTTAAATGCTTCAGTTTCGATTCAGCAAACGGGTCTAAAACATGTTTTGAGACTTGGTTCCTCTGACACTAAGAAAAAAAAAAATATTTGGATGCAGATAACTAGCAACCAGATCTCCAAAAATCTTTTGGTTTTAAACTATGAATAGAACGTAAAGAGAGACCTTTTAATGTGATGGGTTTGGAGGAAATATTTCAAAACTAATTTTTTTGTGGCAAGTGGTACCTACCCCTTGAATTTTTTCAAAAATCTGAAAATTTTAGATTTGTGATATTTTTAACCAAACACTGATTTTGATTGATTTTGCGTTGAAGACGAAAATTTTAAAATCAAAGTAGAACATTGTTAGTTTAAAGTGGTTTACCGTTATAAAACATCTTTAAATCAAAGTTGTTTCAACTTAAAAAAAGCATCAATTTATTAAAAAAAATAGAAAAAATCGGCAGCCGCTGGGTTTGGTTTTAAATTTGTATCCATTGAATTTTGAGCATTTTTTTGGGCAATTTTTCTTATAAGTACCAAAATTTAAAGTTTTTTGAAAACTTGTGAAGTATACAATCACAATTTGAATGCTAAAAAAATTTAAACTAATTGCAGAACTTGTTACACTTTTATATTTCAGTGACCATTGTGCGTGACATAATTTCTACATAAGAGAATTTGGATTCTTTTTCATTATCATGTCTTTTTTTTTTAACTTTCTCGTAAACGAATTAATCATTTCAATAATTATATTCAGACGAAGTTGGACCTGAATTTCAATTTTGTGTTGGCTTAATATGAGAGTCCTTTTTTAATTTGTTACAAAAATAAATTTTGTCTGATCTTTAAGTTTTATATAAGGTTATGAATAAAAATGTATTATCCTCAACAAATCTCACCCAAAAAAAAAAGATAGTCAATTCAGATACATTTATTTCCAATATACCTATCAATATAATATTTATTAGAATCTAAAACTAGTCAAGTCATCTGTTGTTCTAAACTGTAACATTTTCTATATTTTTGAATTTATGTCAGATAAATTATTTCAACTTTACTTTCCCAACTGTTGGGCTTATGACAACCTAATGGCATTTTCTCTACGTCTATACTCAAATTATATAGAATTTTTATTTAACAAAATAAAAAACAAAAAAAAAAAAGAAAAATCTGAAAACAAAAGCCATATAATACATAATTAACCAAATATTAAATTAATATCAAATATAGTTAATCAAAATCTGTGCTTTTTGCAGCTCATTAATTTCAATTAAATTATAATAATTTAAACAGACAACAACAGATGCACTTTGAAATTCAATTCAAGAAAAAAAAAACAAAATAATAATAAAATTATTTCTATAAACCGAAATTTGTATTAAATGAACTTGTTATCTTTATGAAATTATTAGATTATAAGTTATACACATAAAAGGGATGATAACGATTTAAAATAGATACACAAATTCAAGGTCGATGAGATAAAGACACGAAACTGATGGGACACAAATATTTGCATGACGCGCTTTTAAAAAAAGTCTATTTTCGAACCAAAGGTGTTTCAAACAATTGAAGTGTTTATTTTTTTGGTTCTTTTGTTTTTGGGGAGAACAACAATTTTAAAATAAAATTTCATGAAGATGATTCATCAAGAAAATAAATTCGAATTAAAAAAAAAAAAAAATTTAGATATACGTACATTTTTGCGTTTCGGGTTTCGTTTTTCATCACAATTTGCGTTAGTTTATAATTTATTCAGTTGAAGTAGAATTTGTAAAAAAATTCCACTTGGAAAAGTATTTTATTGATAAGAACTTGAAATTTTACTTAGAATGAAAAAAAAAAAACACCTTATCGCGTTTGATTTTCTAGGAAAACTCCGACATTCGCGAATATAATTTTTACCCACTCGAATGGATAAACAATAAAATACTAAAATTCATCGAAAGCTTCTCGAATCGGAAAACCCATCTAAGAGCAGCAGCTGTTTCGCGAATTCGTCGTAGGTAGGTATTCGGATTCGGATCTCACCGGTGGCGGCAGGCAGCAGCAGCAGCAGCAGCAACAGTGCTGCTGCCTCATGATATTCACCTATTTGTATATATGTATAACAGAAAGAAAAAAAATAAGATAGATACACTTGTGCTCTATGGTAAGCGTGCATAGATAAATCTACAAATGGAATCTGAGTCAGCAGCAAAAGATACAAGAGTACTCTCGTATTTAAGAAGCAGAAGTAGCGGCTCACCTAAAAACCGCCATCACTCATACTAGATAGTGGTATATGGGTACACCCCACTATGTCTGCCGCCAGATCATAGATTTACCAACATCATCTTCGTCGTTAGTCGTTTCGACTCGACTTCAACGACGATGAGCAGCACCAACAACTGCAAAAGAATATTGTATCTTTTTTAATATGCGTGCATCTTGCAGATATACTTTAATGCTTTTTTTTTGTTACTATTGTTGCCTTGCCATTGCTTTCCCTTGAGGTTTTATTTGTTTTTTTGTTTCTATAATTTATACACATAATACACTTGAGTGCATTGATAGTGGTACCGTTGATATTTCATATAATGGTTGCCACTTAACAAAAATTATTCAGCTTACATCTTTACTTCGTATCTTTGAAACCAGTTATTGATGAAAAAGCATTCTTCATTTGGAGGTCAAATCCGTTTTATATATTTTAAATATTCATTTTTAAGAATTAATTGTATGGTTTATCTTTTTTTTTCTTAAACTCCTTTTTAAATAAATAACAAATCGTCAACTATAATAACACTAGTCTGAAAGGAAATATTCCTTTAAATAAAACTATAGGTACTTTTTTAAAAGATTTTTGTATGCTGATTCCGAATCCGAAGTCAGAATTGACCTAGCACATCATGTTTTTTAGATATTCCCGATAAAAAATCTCAAAAACCCATTTTTTTTTGTTGTTTTCGAAGAAATATTTTGGCATAATGTAATCTTTTTCAATTAAAATTGATACGGTTTATGAAAGAACTTATTTTTTTCTTTCAAAATCAATTTCAATCTTCTCAATATCTCTTTTCGGTCAGTTCTGGTTTTTGAGATAGGTATAGTACTTTTTTTGAGATTTTCTAAAAAAAACTTAATTTTGTGATACCTTAATGCGAATATCTTAAAATCCTGACGTGATAGAATTTTTTTGAATTTGTATTCTAACTTAGCACATCAAAAACTATAAGAAAAGTGTACTATTGTTTCTAGGAGAAATAAATTTGAAGCTTTACAAGGCAGTTTATCGAATGGTTTATTACAAATAAGATATTTCTAAATAGAAAAATAGTATATAAAATTACAAAACACGTAAAAATTTTGTTTAATTTATTTTATTTTGGTTTTCTTTACATATTTGACTTTTTAAATATAATGGGCATTGATATTTTCCTTAATTAAGGTGCTTTTGTTCATGTAGGATTTACTAAAAAGTAAAGGATTTCGAGATGTATGCTTTTATTTGTCAATCCGTATTTTAAAAAAATGAGTAAACATGTAAAAGAACATATTTGGTGTCAATCGGTCATATTATGAAGAATAAGTCCTCTAAAGTTGAGCTCAATGCGACAAATAGTTTTAATTTTATACAAGTTCAAATGAATCTAAAAGGGTGATTTTTTTAGAAACTACTCACATTTTTCAAAAATCATATTTACAAAAATGGTACCTGATAGAATTTTTCTGAAACTAGATTTAGATTCAGGAAAGTCTAATTTTTCATAACATCAAAAAATTATTTGAACGAGAAAAAAAAAGTTAAATTTTGCAGACCAGTGTAATTAGTAAACAATAAATGACCATCTTCGTTTTTTTTTTCACCAATCCTGCATAAAACAAAATAACTACAACACATTAACTGAATTCCTGAGCATTTTGTTATGAGAATATTTATAGAAAATTAAATTTTCCATTAAATGAATACCTTTAAATAAAAAAAAGTAGAAAAAGTTAGAAAAAAAAATCGCATCTAAAATACTTTCAGTGCAGTGGTATCTGTGTTAAAATTTGCATTCTCGAGTTAATTCGAAGTCGAAATATTGATACATAGCTCATAAACTGTTGAGTCCATAGTTTTCATAGGTACACTGCCATTTATTTAAAAACTATGAACATGTTTTGAAAGCCCAAACTCAATTTTTTACTAAGTTTTCAAATTTAACTATACTATAAAAAATAAAAATTCATGTGTGCAATTCACACGTGGTAGAAGTGAAACCTTAAAAATTATTTTTCTTGCATAAAATAAAAATCGAAAAAATGTACCTTTTTTTATTCTATCACCTTTAAATCCATATCTTTTATATGACAACCCTATAAATTAAAAAATAATAAATTTTAAATCATCTGAAAGCTTATTATTTTACCTTTTATTTGGCTTTTCAATCATGTTTCTACCATGCCTACAAAAAAGTAAGAATTTTTTAAAGTCAACCATTTCGAAATTTAAAACTGATATTACGGTACTTCCTACACTGGTGGCTGGTCATCGGCAACAGATCTTCACAGGTGTTTTAAGGTATTTTTCATTTTTTCGATTTAAGATTGTGTAACTTGTAGAGTGCGTACCGTTATGTGTGATATATCAAATAAAAGGTTATGTTATCAGCATGCGTAATAAAGTTAAATAAAATTTATATGTGCACTAGATCAAATGATATAACGTGTGTAGGAAAAGAACATCTTTTTACCGTTATCTCAGAATTTTGAATATGAAATTAATTGAAACTACGTATACAATCGTAATTTATTTAATTACCTATCTACAGTACAAATTTCATTCATCTATCTATTAAAACAAAAAAGTTATAACAAGTTGAAGTCGTGTCGCGTTTTCGTTTCAAATTGTTTCAAATCACTACGATACTAAAGAAGTTTTCACTTCAAAAAAAATAATTTCAAAATCAAAATAATTTATCAAAAAAAAATTGAAAAAAAACATTGTTGGCAAAATTAAAAAAAATGTCTTTAAATTTTCCTTTACTGAGAACAATTTCTATTTTAAATACTCTACCCCAGCATTAAAAAAAAAAAACAGTTCCAAAAATGTCATTTTATTTTTAAAGAAAATCGAAAATAAACTCAACTTCAAAAGCGTTTCGGCAAGGTACGCTTTTGGAGTTGAGGTCACTTGAACTTTAAAATTGAATTATATTCAATGATCGCTCCACTTAAAATATAAAAATAATTTTTTGTTTCTTCGTTATCACAAAATCTAATTTTGGTCTAAAAACCAACTTATTTTTTAATCCCAAAAAATGGAGGATCATGTTTCCTCTTCCAGATTTTTTCATAAAAAAATTCTAAATAGTCAAAAATTTAAAATAGTTTAAATTTTGTATGAATGTCTTATTCGACAAAAAAAGTTTTTTTAAGTACATTTTTTTAATCTACACCTGTAGTATTAGACCATAGTAGAATGAAACCCATTGGAAAAGGAGGTCAATATGATGAAAATTAAAGGAAAAATAAATTACGGGCGAGTCGAGTTCGGGAAGTGGGTGGGTTGAGTTTTAAATGGTAAAAAATGGTATATCTCGATTTCTGGCAAAACTACAAATCCTATAAAAAAAAGTTGTAGGTAATAAAAAGATCTACAACTTTTGTATCAACAATTTTTTTACATAACCTCAAAATTTATGTGAAAAATTCAAAAAACCTAGTTTTTGGTTTTTTATTTTTATCTTTTTCAAAAACAAAAATTTTTCTACGAAATTTGGTGAAAACTTACCTTATTATGTCCCAAATACACTGTAATTTATTTGATTTAAAATATTTATTTGTTCACCTTATTTTGACTTAATACCAAAAAAACACCCTAATTTTCAATCGAAAATTCACGTGTCAAAATATCAGCTCTTTTCAAAAAGTCGGTGGGCATTTCGTTCGTTAAAATGTCTATTTTCTGATGGTGTAAAAAAAATTTACATTAGTATACTATAGAACATGTTCTAGTAAAATTCAAAAAATGAAAAAAGCTTGAATTCGAAAAAAAATGTATCATTGTTTACAATTTTGGCCTGTTTATTCAAATTTACACTTTAATTACTTAAAAAACGTAAGATTTCATGTACCTAACATTGATAAATCTTACGTAAAATTTTTGTTTTTGAAAAAGATAAAAATAAAAACCAAAAACTCGGTTTTTTGAATTTTTCACATAAATTTTGAGGTTATGTGAAAAAATTGTTGATACAAAAGTTATAGATCTTTTTATTACCTACAACTTTGCCATTCAACTTTTTTTATAGGAACTTTTAGAAGGCCAATATAATGTTGAGCCATATGATCTGCAGATCTGCAAAAAATATTTACTGCATCTCAATAGCTTTGGAAATAAACAACAAAAAGTCGTTGATAAAAAATATAAAACTTATTTTTATAGCATTGTTTGTTTGTACATAATTTTTGATCAAAAACAGAGATTATAAAAACAATCATCAAATCTGAGAACATTATCTCTAACAGAAAGATTTGAATTTTATCGTTTTTTCTAATTGAATGGTGATATAAAAGTATTCATACAAAATTATGAGCTTAACTTTCTTATCCTTCTGCTTTCTATTTTAACAATGATTAATTTTTGCAAAGTTATTTTGCTGTTAGCCACAAAATTTTTCGTTCCCGATTAAAAACGCAAAGAATGAAATTTTGGTTCTTATATGTAAAATTAAAAATAAGTGGTTATAATATTAGGTAATTGATCAGTTATAATTATATTCAATATTCAGTATTTTAAATTTGAACTCTTATGATCATTCAGTTTTAAAGTAATTAAAAGACTATTTTCCCGACGACGTTTCGTTTGGTTTTTTGTAAACAAATAAAATAATAAAATACGTGTTTCTCAAAAGCCTTTTGTTGAACCAGCATTTTATGATCGAAAACTTCGGAAACTTGAGAAGTGTGGTTGAAATGGGTTTTGATTTAGGTATGTTTTGAATATGTTTGCTATAGGATTGACGTTTTGACATAAAAAATTATAGATAGTACTGACAAAAAAACGATTTGCCTAAAAGTTAGAAAAAATTCAAAATTTTTAAAAATCTTAAGAAAATAAAACTTAATAATAGTGTATTTTGTAAGCCCCGCTCAAAAAATTTGCCAGAGTAAAAATTTCAAAGTGGCAACCATCGTCGACCTCATCCCCTTACTTATTTTTTCAAAAAATGAAAATGTATCTCTCTTTCCAAGACAATTAAAGATAAGTGATGGTTCCAATGGATTCCCATAGAATAACTTTATCGTAACAGAAGATAGCGTTATATACTTTTATGTGGAAGATCTCACTTCTTGAGGAAATCGTAATACAAGAACAATGTCGGTACCTTGAGGAATAATGGCTCCCAACGAGAACGTATTGCTTTGCTTGTTGTGCGATACGTTTGAAGGTAATTGATGACAATTGTCAGCATATTTTTGTATTTTATTTGAAACATAAATACAAAATGAAAATGCGTCGCATGTATATACAAAGTGAGTTTTATCGTAAGTGGTTTTATAGTTCTAATGGGATTTAAGTTTGATAACAGTTTAATGTGATGGATATTGAGTTCATGTATAAAGTAAAAACTCTATACAATATTTCTGAAAACAAAACAATTTCAAAAAGTGCCAACAAAGTTTTCCACTAGAAAACTTTCATTACAAATTTTGTTTTAAATAAGAAAGAATTTTGAGTTTTGAGAGAAAATAAAAAGCTTCAAAATATCTATAAATTTAGAAACTTATATATGTATATAAAAAACCATAAAACCACAATTACTTGATTATTTAATTTACAATTGCAATAGAGTTTATTTCTCCGATTCGAAAACAAAAATCATTATACACCACAAAAGAAGTCTAATAAAACACAAAGAAAATAAGAGTGAAAACAAAGAAAAAGAGATGTAAAAATTTGATGATGCTCTAGTTGGCAAATATTTGCCAGACGTGTTCCACAAAAATCTGCACCACATATATTTTTTGCTTTTCCTCTTTTTTTTTTTTTGTTTTTGTTAACATTTTGATTTGGTCTTTTATCGTTGTTGTCGTTGTCGTTGCCGTCGTCGACGTCGTCGTGTGGCTTTGTCGCACTTAATACTTAAGTTTTAGTTGCATAGCTAAGGGGGGTTTTTCCAATGGTTTCCTCATTCTCATACTCGAATTGATGATGGCGCACATTATAAAAATAGGCGACATCAGAGATATATGGATAGATATGTTTATAGATACATTACCAATAAGGCAACTAACTATAGCAGGAGGTAGTTCATTAATTAGGCTTTGGCTTAGTCTTCTAGTAATTTGTTATTAAATATTTGTTTTTTACTTGGTTGGTATTTAATAAACGTTTAAAATACTTTTAACTTGGCCAACTAATACCATGAACTGTAGGTGGTGAATTTTTCAACAACAACATTTCTTTCTTCAGCCAAACATGCACAGTGGGACAAAATAGCCTAAATATTTAATAAAATTCAAAAATCGTGTACATTTTTAAGGTGACCCATTTCAATATGGAAAAAAACTCTACCTAATTAACAAACAAAAAGTAACATTTTTTCCTTATTTTACACTTAATGAACCCCACTGTACCAGTGTCGATCGATTCTTGCAACACAAACGAAGCGCCTAGATTATGCGCCCGCCATCCCTATTGAATTGCTGACATATTCAATTGAAGATTCATCAGATAAAGATTTGCACTCTTGATGTTTTAATAGGTCAGATGTGAGGCGAGACGGTTTATAGATGAAAGATAGAAAAGTGTTTTTTTTTTTTTCTTCTTGTTTTACATTATGTGGTTTGTGTGTGTTTTAATTGATTGTATAGTTGTGGTTTTAATGAAAGTGCCAAAATACAGGGTGTATTGATACATTGTATTAAGTTTGGATAGTTATTTGCATCTCTAGTTAAGAAAATATGCGGCTTGTAAAAAATATGATAGGTATATAAAATATGAACATAGAGTATAGAACAATGCTTTTAATACTGATTTTCATTAAATTTTTTAATTTTTATTCTACTACATTAACCCGGTTTTCGATATTTTACCATAATTTGGTATTTTAAAAATTTATAAATTAGAAATTCTGTATTTTAAGATTCTCTAACTTGAAAATTTTGTAAAATGAATTCTTACTATCCATTTTTTCCCCAATTTTCCCATAATTCTGAGTTTCAAAATTCTGGATTTTAAAATTCTGCATTATTCTGAAATAACAGAATTTGAAAAATTTTAAGGCAGAATAATCGAATTCATACAGATTTTTTTTTTAAATCCAGAATTTTGGTCATTTTGAATTATTTCTTTTAATCTACCAGAAATAACCGTTTATTTTGGCTATTAAGAATAATCTTCTGAAGCTGAAGTTTCAATGAATTCATGGCCAACAACGTTTTTAACCTAGAGTCGTTGTGAAGAAATTATGTATTAATCGACAGGAAACAAAAAAATCAACAAAATTAAAATGATTTAAAAGAAAAAAAAAAAAAAAAAATATGTGTTTAGTTTATGCCTTTAGAAAAATTTCGACAAAATTGGTCGTTTACCTATGAAATATCAGAAATAAGAAAACGACAATCATCGTTACAATCTATACCTTCACAAAAACTCAATGGCTTAAAAAATAATAAATATCAGATTTTAGAACATATTTTTTACCAACCAAATTTAAAGTCATTAAAAGTATGTATAATGCCAGTTAAACTTGGAAAAGCACTTTAAATGTCGAATTAAAAAATTAAAAAAAAAAATGTTCTAAAAATAATGTCAAATTTCTTTATCCTCTTTGTACAAATGAACACCCAATGACCTTATATCAAAAGTTTGTTTTCTTAAAATTGTATTATTTTGTTTCGAATATTAGTCTGCACAAATACATGCCTATATTTGAAGAAAAAAAAAAAAAAAAAAACACGTATACACCACAGTGTACCAAAGAGTTTTTTTTTTTTTTTTATTTCAAGGAAATGCCAGTTTGTTTTTTCTTTCATGATTTTTAATTGTTTTTAAATTTCTTTTACTGTTGACAATTTCATCGGAAACGTACGATCAAAGACTGATAAAACTTTTCATTTTTAGAATATTCATATTTCTTTTTTTTTATGTTACTTTCTACATGAGCATTCTTTCATTATTCAATAAGTATAATAAACCAACAAATTGCAAAAAAGTTATCTTCATTAAGACTTAAAAAAAAAAATTCTCGTTAAATTTTCTGTAACCATCATTCTCGATGTTTGCTTTTTTAATTAATTCACAAACAAGAAAAGCAATTATTGAAAATTCCAGGGATCCATCTATTTCGAGTAAATTTTAACAAAAAAAAAAAAAAAAAAACAGTTAACCTTTACTCAAAGTTCTTGCGCTTTCCAACGAATCCGCACGAACAAAAAGAATTCAATTTTTCATTCTATTACCTTTTCGGAAATAAACGATGAAGAAAAACAAAATGCAACACTTCAAATTGATTGCAAGACAAACTCATACATAGAGCGACAGCGAGCCAGATAGATAACAACAACAAATAAAGAACAATCAAAAAAATAAACAAACGAAAGAAAATGCAAGAAAGTAATACCAACGAATAACAAAAGCATAAAAAAGACAAATAAAAAAGAAAAAGAACAAGATAAAACGGTCCAAAGGCGAAACATTCTAGATGCTCTTCCTGTGATTGGTTTACGTGCTGCACCTCCGGTCCGGTGACTAATCGCATTGATTGCGATTTTTCTGTTCGAAAAACGATTGTAAACAGCATTGCTTTACAAACTCACAAAGGAGATCGAGAAGAATCTCGGTCCAAGGACTCATCGATTAAAGTGCACATACATTGTGCCACCTGGGCGTATACGTAATATTTTTTTTTTTTACTTGTGTTTGTTTGATTTGTTTCATTCGGTTTCTTACCTGCATGTCTGTAATATAAAAGGTAAAAGTATTGTTACCAGGAAAAAATATTTTAATGTAAAATTCAAAACTAAATTTCAATTATTTCATTTTAACATGTAAACGATACAAACTGTTTGTCAAAAATAACTTTAAATTAATAGGAAATGAAAATAGAAATATCATAATTGAATTCCATTCAAGGGACTGTATGGATTATTTGTTAGAAAATGGAAACACATGAACATGAAGATATCTTCCCAGATTTTATTGATTGCTTTCTTGTGCAATTTAAAATACTCGTAGCTTTAATTTTAAGTATCATAAGTATGAAGAAAAAATGTTTGGGAAACTTTTCGAGGAAAAAAGGACTATACAATTTCATTAACCATGCTTGACAGGTGTTTGAGAAAATATGTTTTTGTCATTTTTTTTAGTTTTCAATTTTTCAACTTTACCCATAAAAATAACAATAAACGCATGTGATTTCAAGACATTTTTGAAGTATTTCAATATTTTAATAAAAACTTAAGAATATAAAAAATAAGGTTTTTTTGATAAGTACGATTTATTATAAAATTAAAACAAAAACTTAAACAAATAAGCACATTTCGAAAATTTTTTTTTTTTAATTCAAAAAGTGGATACTTCAAAGTTGCTGTAAGTGGAAACTGTTTAAAGTTTCTAAATTTTTAAATGTAGAAACATAAAATTAAATTAAAATAGATAAAAAAGTATAAAATTTAATTACTTTGTTAAGATTTATTGAAAAGTCAAAATCTTTGGAGTCATTTTTTGAAAAAAAAAAAAAAAAACAAGAACGATTGATTTGCTATTTTGTAGCTACTATTTTTCAAGACCTATAACCATTATTTCAAAAATAATCGATTGTTAAATTAAAATAAAAAAAAAAAACAAATTTTTGTACAAGTTCAAAAATTAAATTTTTCGTATCTTCAACACAATTTTTTTTTGTTGGAAATTGATTGCTGTACAAAGAAGGTCCACTTTAGACTTTAGTTTTTTTCATTGATCTAACAATTGGAAGAATTTTCGAGTTGTTATATTTTACTTTATATTTTTTCTTAGTTTCCTAATTTAATGAAAATTTATTATAAGGAAAGACGTAAAACATATTTTTTTAGGAAATTAAATGTTCTAGAAAAAAGGAACTTTGCTAAATAAATAGTCGATTTAAAAAGAAGTATGATTTGTTTTATTTATGACACTGAAATAAAAATGGAAAATTTCGATTTGGAAATTGAGTAATAGTTCTTATTACTAGCTTATACTTGTTGACTACGTTTAAGAGAATTATTGGTCATGTTGTGTTTTTTTTTTCAAACACAGACGATTTTGTTAAAAAAAATTGACACGAATAACAAAAAATAAAGCCAATTCAT
The DNA here is from genome assembly GCF_945859705.1 of Episyrphus balteatus. Lineage (NCBI taxonomy): Eukaryota > Metazoa > Arthropoda > Insecta > Diptera > Syrphidae > Episyrphus > Episyrphus balteatus. The sequence continues at coordinate 32,497,850 of NC_079135.1, forward strand.
AGAACTTTTTTGGTAATTTCTTAAGTGTTCTCTAAGATTTGCCTCACAAATTGCCTCACAAATTGTGGCACAAATCTCCGAACTAAAATCATTACGATACGATCATCATTAATATAAATCATTACGATGATGGATAAATCTGAAAAAAATTGGTCTTCGTCATTTCGTCTGTCGGTCTGTGCATCTGTTCATTTGTGCATGTATACTTCCAATTGTGCACATTACTTCTACCCAAAATTGTGTACGGATTTTCTTCAAAATTGGTACAGATGATTTTTATGAAATTCTGAGCTTGTTTTTTTTTTCTATTTCGCTTTATGAAATCCAATTAAATTTTTTAGAGGTAGGTACTGCAATTTTCACGAAGGGTTCTAGCGATATAGAATAGGTACACTTTGCACATTAGGGTGGCCTTTGAACTTATTTTTTTATATAAATTAGTTTACTTTCTTGTTAAAGTATTCTTAAACAACAAACTTTTGAATTTAAAGAGTGGCATAATCAATTTCATGCAATGTCACACAGCCTATATCTAATGGACAAGCAAGAAGGTTCTAATAATACCTCATTTGTCAAAGTACGATGAATAGTTTGAAAGTTACGATGGCACATATATGAAAACACATGCATACATATATACCGGTTAAACACATTGACCTTTCTTTAGTTTTGCAGTATTCAAGTAATAACGCTTAATATAGTATTTTGACCAAATCAATGAGCCAATTTATACGACAGCAAAGTGAATCATTGCGTCTATTCTTTCATGCTATCAGATTGTTTTCGACATAGTTTCTAACAGAATACGTGTATAGATCTCCTTGGTGAGGTGAGTTTGGTTTACTTTTTTCAATTTTTTTGTGTGCCATAGTGTCTTGGCCAAACTATTATTATTATTTTCGTGAAGATATTTTCAATCGGCTTCAAATCCACGAGATACTATGGCGACGGATGGTAGTGGTAGTGTAGTAGTTGATGATGGCGTTTCATGAACGACAGTGAATGATTCAATTTGCTGACCTCGAGTGAACAAACAGAAGAAACGATGATGTTGACAATATACCTACGAATATTTTTTTTTGTTTTTGTTTTACAACTTCGTGTCCTTGGAAGTGAATGAGTGGACTTCTCGGACTGCATTGTCTAGATTTTGTAAGCTCTATATTTCTTCTTTCATCCTTTTGCCCACTATCTTCTTCATCGTCATCATTTTTGTAGTTGTTGTGAGAGTTGGCAAATATGTGATGAAGAATCAAAACGGAAGTAAACCTCGGGCTGTTTGTTTGTTGAAATTTAATTGCGATAAATTACAGGAAACTGCTGATGCAGGCTGAATCATTTGAAAATCTTGTTGCTACGACTTCTACCTTCTCCTTCTTTCATTGTCCGCATTTATAATAGATACCTTTGATTTGTATAAAAGGAAAATGGTGTTGAGGGTGAGAATTGATGATATTTTATATTTATAGCCATTGGCTTAGAAGGGGCGCGCATGCATATCAATTAAGTTGACACATTAAATCAGCGAAATAGTTTGTGATTGTTAGTTGCAAATGTACTTTGTGTTTTTTTTTTTCACCAGGAAAATATTGGGTCCCTGTTTGCTTTCACTCTCAATGTTCATTTGAATCATTATATTATTCTTGAAAATGATTTGGAAGTTTCAAATTTTCCCATTGTTTTGGCCTGAATTTCAGACTCACTGTGTTAACATAATTTATTTTTGAATTTTAGTTTAACATTTTGGATTTTCAGAAACGCACTTACTGGCTTATTGTATTTAAACCACATGTAATCACACATTAAGTAATTTAACTTAAAAGGACATTTCTAGGAATTCTAACAACGAAGACTATGTCTAACTGAATAGAATTTCTGCTATTTATCTTAACTGTAATTAGATGCATATATTGCTGAACGAGTATGTGTTCAATATTTGTGTATTAAATGTAAATTTGCAATATAGGTAGAAATTATCTAATAAGCACGATGGCTATTTACATATAAATGCATTATAAACTGTTTGTAATGAAACAATGTGTGGCGGAAATTTGAAATTGTATAGAGTATGAGGATTATGAACAATAATTAGCAGAGATATAGTGTGTTAGATGTGCCAACTGACAATGGCAAGCTTAATTGACTGATTGATTGATTTTCATAAAATTAGATGGAATGGCGCAAACTCTTAACTGGACTTAATGTCAGATGAATTTATGAATTTAAATGAATTTTTGTATAAAAGCAATTTAAAGAAATTGATGTTATTTAAAAAATGAAAAATCAAAAGGCAGATAGTGGCAACTACTCGTTTGAACTAAATCTGACTTTTTTCTTTGATCTTATAAATGCATGAATGCATTTTTTTAAAGTTTGTATTTTTCATAAAAGGTGTAAACGATTCTTCTTTTTCAAAAAAAAAAAAAAAGTTTTAAACTCAATTTGTCAATGCATTGACATTGACAAATTGAGTTTTCAATGTCAAAATTTTGAAGAAAATAATTTTTGGCTATTTTACAAAAAAAAAAATCAAAATCTTTTTAAACGGATCAAAAAATGTTGTTGATTTATATTTTCGTTATATTTTTTTTCTTTTTTTAATGTTTGAAAGCTTTTATAGACATTATGTACCTAGGTATATGTACCAATATAAATTTTATTAAAAATCGTTTCCAACAATTTTCAAAAAAAATTCTAAAAATCTTTCTTATACAAAAAGATTTTATGGCATACTTCTTTTGGATCTAGGGTCAATGTGGGAAAAGTAAACAGGGGTAAATGAAAACATGGCTCATAATAAGCTTCAGTTAAATCTCTTTGATGCATACATAAGTACAAATCGCGGACGCATGTATCTTTTAACTTATACGTCAAGCTCGTGAAAGATAATTTTTTAAAGTGCCAAACAAGTCGTTAGTCTTTCAGAAAAATTAAATATTTTTGCAGATTCAATTACCTAAGTCAGTATAATTTGCAAAACTATTTTATTTTTAATTTTGATGTAGATTTTTTGTGATACAAGCAAATTTTAAAACAGGACATTTATATGTCGATTTGCATGTGTTTACATTTACCCCAGAATATTTTTCATAATGGGTAAATGTAAACACCGTATTCTGGGGGTAAATAAACATATATCTTTGCTGAAATTATTGGTTTTAATAAAAATAACGTATTTTTAGTCAATTACTATTGCTAAAGTGCCGCGGAGTCACATTTTAAAGTAGCCAACACCATCATTTTCATTGGTTGATGTGTGCAAAATAGGTCTTTAACGTAAAAAAACAAAAAAATATTGGGCGCCTATATAAAGAATCAAAGGAAGAAAACAAAAACTTTTATTGGAATTTGAAAAAGTTTTTGTCAAATACCTTCTTGAACGTTTTTCAAGTTGTTATCCATATGATAAAGAGGAAATTCTAAATTTTAAACCACCGTTTACATTTACCCCGAATTTGTAAAAAACACAAACATGGTGGGGTATTTGTAAACATGCCATATTTGACAGTAATGTAAACAATTTGGGAAATATTTGTTTATATTTATAAAGAAGAATTGCCATCATTTCATATTTGCATTTGAAGATACCATTCAAGTTGTTCCGTGAAAACATATAAAAATCTAAAGTCGAAAGAAAAAAAGACATGAAATTGTTTACATTTACCCACATTGACCCTAAGTACCTTATTACTGCAAAAAATATAAATTCAGCTTTGAACAAAGATATGAAAAAAATAACTAATTAAGAAAATCGGATTTCTTAAGAAAAACATTCTTGTTCTTCTGATTTACATAGATATACCTATGGAATATTCTCAAAAATGTTTTACTCTTTTGACATGAGAACTAAACACGCTTCTAATGAAATTTAAAAAATTTCGTAGCAGGTACATTTTTTTATACCGAAAAAAAAACCAATATCAATTTAACATTTTTTAAATATCAAATTAACATTTTTTAAATATATATTTAATGTGTACCAATTTAAAGGCGCTTTGTGTTTTTTTCGAAGTAAAATGTATGATTTACTGAGAAAATTTAATCGGCAATAAGACTTTACTTCACATAGTTTGGGAGAAAATAACAAAACAATAATATCACCCATAATAGAAAAAATAATATCATTACTATTTTATAAAGAATAGCTATTCACTTCCATTAATGTTTTGTTTTATTTTAAAGAAAAAAGAAAGAAAATACTTAAAATAATAAAAATAATAAAAAAGAAAAAGAAAGAAATATCATTATAGCCCAGTGTCGATAATTTTTTAAACCAAAAAAATCATAGTAGGATGAAACCCATTGGAAAAGGAGGTGAATATGATAAAAATGAAACGGAAAAATAAATTACGGGCGAGCCGAGTTCGGGAAGTGGTTGGGTTGAATTTTTAATGGTAAAAAATGGTATATCTCGATTTCCGGAAAAACTGCAAGTCCTATGGAAAAAAGTTCTATGGCAAAGTTGTAGGTAACGAAAAGATCTACAACTTATGTTTTAACAATTTTTTCACATAACCTCAAAAATAGAATGGGCAAATTTGTATGGAACGCGGACGTTGCGCGGCCAACGATGATTTTGACATTTATTGATGTAGTTAAGTCATAAAAGTATTGAGCAAAAGTTTTTTCCCTGTGACGTGCTTAACAAATGGATACAATGCATTTTTGCATTTAACACTTTTTATGGATTTTCTCAGTATTACAACTGAAAAGTGTATTTTAAACGCTAGATGCTGATGCTCTGACATTTTCCCTGAGCCTGAAGACCCTAACCTTGAATATCCGTCAAATAGAGACCAAAATATAACATTTTTAAAACCACACTGTTGAGTATTTTTGTTCAATATTTTGTTAGTTTGAATCACATGAAAACTCTCAAAAAAAGTCTCAATAATGTTGGTTTAAAAAGCTTGTATTAAGATTTCTATTGGTCGGATATTCAAAATTAATGTATTCACTATCAGGGAAAATGACAGAGCATCATATTTTGAATTCAAAATCAATATATTATTCACTTTGTCTTTTTCACATTGCACATTGCACTACGTTGCAGCAAAACGTCCATAGTAAAAATTATTCCTAAGTTATAGTTCTTTCATTTGATATCAATTTCATAAATGGCCGCCGAACGTCCAAAATGCCCATTCTCCTTTATTTTTATCTTTTTCAAAAAAATATTTTTTTCTACGAAATTCGGTGAAAATTTACCTTTTTATTTCCCAAATACACAGTCATTTATTTGATTTAAAATATTTATTTTTTAACCCTATTTTAACTTAATATAAAAAAAAACACCCTAATTTTCAATCGAAAACTCACGTGTCAAAATAAAAGTTTTTTTCAAAAAATCGGTCTGTATTTAGTTTCTTAAAATCTCTACTATCTTATGGTGTAAACAAAAATTTACATTAGTATACCATAGTATACATGTTCTCGGAGAATGCAAAAAATGAAAAAAGCTTAAATTCGAAATTTTTTTTATCATTATTTTCAATTTTGGCCTATTTATTAAAATTTACACTTTAATTACTCAAAAACCGTAAGATTTTATGTTACATTGATTAAATTTTCATTATCCACTTAAATTAAAAAATGTCAAATTGATATGATAATTATATCAAAATTGATATTTTAATTATTGTTGGACGACTTTTGTCACTCAAAAATGTTAATTTGATAGCTGTTATTATCAAATTTTTTTTTTGATATATCCTGTAAAAAAATTGAGTACCTAGTTGCGTAAAACAATGATACATATTTCCTTTAAATGTGATGCAGGTATGTTTAAATTTTTTAATAAAATTGTTAGCAGGGTTTTTCAAGGTTAGGTTAGGTTAGATAGGAATGGTTGTCAGGATAACGACTGACACACTTAGACCACTTATTGGTCCGTTGTGATACCATTATTTTGCAAGGAAATTTCTCACTAATTAAACCAGTTGGAGCTTATAATGAAGCGGTGAAGGTTGAAGATATCAGTTTTAAATAGTTCACTAGTACCTTAATTCTAAGAAATATTTTTTCAAGTATAATTTACGTCTTTTGGAAAGGGCAAAGAAAATGTTGGATTGTTTCTTCTTCTTCCTCACTTTCATTCACAAAGCAACTTTTACAGAATTCGTTTGAGACTATACGCCAAGTCTTATGGCGTGTCTACCTATGAGGCAGGGTGTTGTTAGGACACCTATTACAGAGCTCATTTATGCAATCTGCTCAGAGACAATACATTTTTTGAACGTTTTATATCTAGCTTAGGCCAGATCTGCTTGGTCATTTGGCTTGTTATAATGTTTGACCTCTATAGCTTCTTGCTTCAGCATGAGTTTGCACGTTTCGATTGATGTACCAATATTTGCTTAATTGGGTAAAATTGGTATTAGAGTTCTATTTCCAGCGAGTTCATATGCTTCGCAGTTTCTCTCATATAGTGTCAAACCTACGAATTGACAGATCAAAGTTTCAAAAACTGGCAGTTTTATTTAAAATTCCACTCGTCACTTTGACAAGACGATTGTTAGCTCCACAATGATTTATTCATAATATAATTTGTTTAAAAAGAGTTTGCCTCTAGACTAAATAAAATCGTAAATTTTGAAATTCTTAATATTATTAAATTGATACAAACCAAGATTTTTAAATGAGGTTATCATAAATGGTAGCCAAAAACTTACCTGAAAATAAAAGAAAACAAAATTATTAATTTATTATGCATACAAGAATGAATCAATAATTATTTTTTTCATTGACACATTAAAATTTCCTTAACATACATAAACTAAAAGTTCAATGAACACAAAAGTAACTAATCTAAAAAAACAACATTATTCTATCAAAGAATTGTACTCAATTCCGAAATGTGTTTATAGTTTTATTTTATCTATTAAGTTAGTTGAAAACCGAATGACAAAGTACCTACCTTTTACTCTTTTAATCGTTCATTTCCTCAAAGTGCCCACTATAATTATTAGAATTATCAATGCCTAACTATTACTAATCCAACTATACCTGCCTCAACTATATGCTAACTCATTCTTTGTGAAACAATTCAAACCAATTTATGAGTTAGAAATGAAAAACCATTTATTCAATTGGTCCTCACTCAATTTCCAATAAAATCGAACAATTAACTAATTAATTTCCGGACTTCGCTGCGGTAGCCTTAGCATGCCATCACCACCAATGTCCTTTTCTATTTGATAATGGTAAACCTCGTATAGGTACTTTATTGTGTCGGTGTGGTACAACAAACACAACATCCTGTGGAAATACACACATAGAAATGTCGAATATATGAAATAATCGCCAATAAGGACTGATAAACTTTTAATTGTTCAATAAACCGGATCCGGAAAAACACAACTATTTTGCCTCCATTTGAACAATCATCATTCATTAAAAATGGAAAAAAAAAAACTATAGAAACAATCTCCCAATAGGCAAACATCGCAGCGGAGAGTAAAAGAGTGAGAGAGAGAAAGAAGCGGCCAATAATAATAATTAAACGAACTGCCTGCCAGATCGAACTTTGTGTGGATGACAGACGAACCGAGGACGCCTTCTCCAATGGGCCGGCAAATTAAAACAAACACAACTATGGACAGAACAATTTGCCACAATTTAACCGCCATTCATTCATATATCCCTCGTATAATTTTGCTCTCTCTCTCTCTATAGCGCATTGGATTACCCTTAGCACCATTGCCAGGAGGTATATATTCCAATCCGGTAATTTTTTGTATAGACCAAGACTATAACTTAGGTTCTTATACATTAATATAAATATATTCCCTTGCCATTAGCGTTGTTGAAACGGAAACCATAAAGTTGTGCGTTCGGGGTTCTGTCTTGAACAAACCGAAACCACCTTACGAACTTTGAGAAATTTCGTAGTACCTATACCAAAACTGAACGGCTGGCTGAGAAGATTATCCTTCGAGACTTGGGGCCACCCCCGTAAGTCGTAAAGTATAGAAAAGCTATTGCAATAAGTAATTTCTGCCGTTATTGTAATCGACATTTTGGTGTAATTCAGTTGGAAATAAAGGAGAAGAGGGGGTATAGAAGTGAGTTTGTTCAGCTTCGACTTTGGCTATAAGGATAAACGGTTTGGCAGGAAGTCGATAGTTATTGTAGCACTCCTATGTTGTTACTCTTGTTCGATATGATATGTTTGTGCAGACCGACGTCGGGTGTGGTTTAATGGCCAATATAACTGGACAAAAACAAAGAGGTTATACCAACTGAACTGATGTATAATGTACCTGCAATGCAGCGCCACCATTTATGTTAATGAGAACCGCCAACCATGATGATGACTTTGGCAACTGAGATGTTGTTCTTAAGTTTTATATGTTTGGCAAAACAAAACAAACTTTTAATGCAGAGGTATAGGATATTTCAGTTTTTATGGTTGATTGGAGAATTATATATAGCGGAAAGCAAAAAAATACAAAAAACAACAGAGCTTCATACAGTTTAAGGAGCAACGACTATTAAAGCTGATAGAAAAGCTTGATGTTAAATATATTTTTTTTTTTTTGTTTTCCAAATAGAAACGCTAAGAAAACAGAACGGCATCGATTTCGGAAATGAACAATCACAGAAGAAATTTCCCTTTAATTGATCTGGTGACTAAATAATCACTGCATTCGAATAATAAATGCAAGAAAAGTTCTGAAAATAGCACGGGTCTGAAATGGAAATTGGTTTTGAACGAAAGCATATTTTTAAAAAACGCAGTTTTTGTGTATCTTGGAATTTTATAACCATTATTTTATATGTTTGCCAAATTTCTTATGCAGTCTCAAAAAGTTATATATTTTGTCGTCTAATATATATGTATATTAATTTCTTTTCAAAATGAATATTTCACTCAAACTATGGAAAATAGAAATTTATGATAGCTATTTAAAAATCTTAGTGGTTAACGAAACTAACGGTTTTTTGAAAGAAATTTCAATTTTTTACTCTTAATTTTAAAGCTTATAAAGAAAACCTACAACATGTCGCTTATATTGGTATACATACATATAAAAATCTAAAGTTTTCTTATTATTTTTTTTAAATCTGCACCTAACTTCGTTTAACCTGGAAAATTAGGACTTTCGGACATGGGATTTTTTTTAGATTTTTGACATAAGTTATAGATTTATTTTTATTTATTTATTTATTTATTTATTTCATGATAAACCTATACACATTAAGACATATTGTCTTATAACTTAGGTAAGGGCTACAATTAAACATTTTAAGAAAGCTAGGATTTGACAATTTTGTTACTTAAATACATTCAAAAGAAAAAAAAAATTATACAAACAAAATTAAAACAAGAAAGAAAAAAAGAAAAAAGAGGAAGAGAGGAAAAAACTAGAAATTTGTTATTAGTAATTTGATAATTAATAAATTATTGTGAAAAGTGAAACTTCATTTTGGTCTGTAGTTTCAAAACATCGTCTATTTCTCTTATGTTTCGTGGAAGAGAATTCCATAATCTAATTGAATACACAAAAAATTGACGCTCGGATGTGAGAGAGGTATAGCGCGGGTGAATAAGCATTCGCGTCCTTTGCGAGGATGGCATAGTTATAAAATTACTGAGATATTGGGGTTCACGATTGAGGAGTATCTTTGATAGTAAGTTTAATGCTCGGTAATTAAGGAAATTTTCAAAAGTCATATTTAATAGGTTTTTGGAAAATCTAGATACACTGTCATATCTTCTTAGGCCGTAAATATAGCGTACCAGGCTGTTAAAAACGACATTTAGCTTTCTTTTACTGATGGAATCGCAACATGAATAAATTTCGCAACCATAAATGAGTGTAGGTAAGACCAGCGTTCTCGCTAATAACATCCGCACTTTTATGGGCGTAAAGGATTGTGTTGCCCACATAGTTCGAAGGATGCCATATGTTTTACCGACAGCTATGTTTATGTGATTGTTCCAGGTTAGAGTTCGGTTGAAAATCATACCTAGATTTTTAGCGGTTTCAACATATTCAATTGGGGAGTTTTGTAAGAGCACCGGAGGAAAGTAAGAAAGGTCAACAACTTTCTTTGAAATCACAAGGCTTACAGATTTCTTAGGATTTAATAGGAGACCATTTTTCTGTGACCAACATACGATTTTATCAAGATCTTCATTGAGACAGCTTACACCGTGTTCTATAAGCCCTAACGGGCAACTCAAATAAATTTGCACATCATCAGCATACATGTGGATTGAACTATATTTTACCACTGATGGTAACTCATTTACATAAAGTGAGAATAACAAAGGACCCAGAATCGAACCTTGTGGAACACCGCGAGAGATTGGGAGGAAGTCGGACAAATTGTTGTTTAATTGAACTGCTTGCATTCGATCTGTTAAGTAAGAACGCAAAAGCTTCACAGCACAGAACGAAAAATTAAACTGTCGAAAGAGCTTGTCACATAAAAGTAAGTGGTCGACCATATCGAATGCCTTCGAGAAATCTAGGAGTACCAAAAAGTTAATTTTATCTTTATCTAATTCTTGTCGCAAATCTTCCGTTACTTTAAGTAAAGCTGTGATTCAACTATGACCTTTCCGAAAACCAGATTGTTTAGGTGTCAGTAAATTTGTAGAGCCGAGATATGTGGTCATTTGATTTTGCAGAATTCTCTCGAAAACTTTTGACAAGAAAGGTAAAATTGCAATTGGCCGGAATTCATCACATTTAGAATTTTTAGGAATTGGCAAAATCTTTGCCTTTTTCCATTGATCCGGATATTTGCCTGATGTTAGAATAGTATTGAAGATGTATGTTACGAAAGGTAAAACAAATGGCAATATCAGCTTGAGAAATTTTGGATACATCTCATCAAGCCCAATAGCATTAGATTTAATTGATAAGATACTAGCAACCACTTCAGTGCTATCGACTGATCTAAATGTAAAATTAGAGATATTAAAAGCATTGTTTAGAGGAGCCTCTGTAACACCAGCCGTAGCTAAAGGAGGCGCTGGAAGCGAAATAAATTTTCTGTTGAGTTCATTACAATTATTATCGTCAATACAAGAATTTTTGCTTCTGACAACACCTATTTGTCGAAGATTGGTCCATAATTGTCGACCGGTCAACGAAGGATTTAATCTGGAGGAGTATATTTCACGTTTACTTGATCGTATTGCTTGTACAACCTGGTTCCGAAGTGAGCGGTAGGTTAAGAGATGTTCATTTATACGAAACCGTTTCCAGCGTCTGTACGCATTGTCTCGATCTAGCATTAGAGACCGAATTTGGTAAGAAAACCATGGTTTTATGACAGGTGTACAATTTTTTGTTACCAGTGGAACATGCCTGTTGAAAAGCGTAAGAGTGCAATCATTGAAAAATTGAATTTGTTCATCCGACGATGGTAGATAATAAATTGTATCCCAGTTAATACTTCTCACATGTTCTTCCAAAGCACTATTGTCTATTCCGCTAAAAGCCCTGTATTGGATGGTGCGAACTACCGAAGTTACGTTGTAATCGAAAGTCATAAATATTAAATCGTGCCTTGAGAAAGCAGCAGCTGAAAGCTGATCATACAGTTTCACTTTTTCCAAGCTGCTCACCCAAAATATATCAAGTAACGTTGGAAGATAGTTAGAAAAGTGCGTTGGGTTGATGGTATTAACAGCACTTAAACTTATCGAGCTCATTGAATTGAGAAGTGATCGATCTGCTAATAAGTTAGAATTAAAATCTCCACATACTATTATGTTGGGACAGAATAAGGAGACTTCCTCCATTAATATAATGAAAGGCAAAATATCTATATTTCTATTTGGTCTATACACATTACCCAATAAAAGCTTATCTCCCTCACCTAAAATCTCAACGAATAGATATTCGATCGCACTATCTACTTTTGAGGTGCACTTTAACTTGCACTTAATCTCATTCCTAACATAAACTGCAATACCACCACCAACACGACCTTTCCTGTCCAAGCGATAGATTTTATAACCCCTCAAGCAACACAATGTATCACTTAATCCCTCAACTAGCCAAGTTTCTGTAACGCAGATGACGTCAACGTTAGAACCTTCAAACAGATCACGAAATTCATCGATTTTAGGCATTAAGCTTTGAGCATTTATGTGGCAAACTTTAAGACCATCCTTTTTAGAACTCAGAACCCTTACCATTCCACGCAAAACCCCACTTCCGGCCATGTTCTATTTGAAAATACTTTATATAAATTAAAAACAGCAATTTAGAGAAAGAAACGATGCAAGAGGCAACACCAAAACTAATAAACACTCACGTAAGTAGCAATATAGGGGATTCCAAATATATTTCTGTTCTTTCTTATCTTTATCTTTATTCTCTTCAATTATCAAAACAAAAAAGAAAAACTTTGAAAAATTAAATATTTAAAAAAAAGAAATTTCTAATAAAAAAAAATGAAAAAAAAACTAGGAATTTAATATAGTTAAAAAGAACAACAAAAAAAATAAACTAAATTTAATTAATATAAGTATAATAAGTTTGTAGAGATATTTTTTAATAAATATTATAAATTATGTATTTTCATTATCGAATCTGGCAACTCCTTCCAACTTTTTAATGCAATCAATAAGAATAGCTGAATCATTTTGGTGACGTTTAACATAAACAAATCCTCTTGATGTATGAACAGACACAAGTTGTTTACGTTTTTTCATTTCTAAAGCGCATTGTAACAGGTGTTTGTTTACTGAAGATAAGCTTTCCCGCATATAGATCACAACATCAGAAGAAAAACCAGCATCGCGCAAGCAAAGTTGTCGGTTGTGTGTTTTACGAAAAGCCGCTATTTTAGTTAGAATATAATTTCGATCGTAGGCTGAGAAGAATTTGACCATGATTGCCGTGTCGTTTGAAGAATTTTTTGCGCGAGTGCGAAATATACTCTGTAAATTTGGTGGTTTAATGTTGATGGCATTACAAAGTGCGTGGAAAATCTGGTTCAAATCTTCTTTGGGCGAATGCGGTATGCCGAATAAAAATGCATCACAAGCTACCTGTCGATTTTCTTGTGAATGAAGTGAGCTTTTTATTATTTTTAGATCGTGGGAAGTCGTATCGTAATCGTTTTGTAGTTGTGAAAGTTCAGTGGTTTTACATGTAAGCTCTGCTTTAACGCCGGATAATTCGTTTTTTACGAGTGCAAGTGATTTTTGTACTGTCGAGAGTTCGGTTTTCATTGCTTGCATATCAGAATTAGTGTTTAACAGTGAACTTTCCATGTTATTAACTTTTTTATTAATATCGCAAATGTTTTTCTTTATTTCACTTATCTCGATATCAACTTTTTGTTTTATATTTGCTTCACTCTGAGACATTTTTGTGGCGAGCAAAGAGATAATAAACTCACTTTGTTTTTGTAGTTTTTCGTCCATTTTTTCTTCCCATGTTTTGTTGTTGTCCTCCATGGGCTTTGAAGCAATTTTGCGCGTCGGTGAGAGGGAGTTATTTACTGACGAATTTTGGTTAGTGTGCGGTACAGACCCAGAACCGGTGCGTTTAGATGGAGGGGAACTAAACATAGTTTTTGAGGAGAGCACAAATAAAACAAAGTGTTTAAGGAGAGCACGAAGTAAACAATTTGGAATTGGCACGGTATGTTTTGTCTGATTTGATTTAAATTTTTTGATAAGGAAATTAATCGATTGTAATTTTCTCTTTTTAATGCTTTTAAAACAACTTGCACTTAGAATTTGTGTGTCTATTTTGTAGGATTTTTCTTAATTCAGATTTTGATAGTAACACAGTCTTTAATTAATGATTATATGATCGTTTACAAGATTCACAAGTTGCCGGATAAAAAAAGACGTCTACTCGCTAGCTTTCATACTATCGTTTTGTTAAGTTATAGATTATCCAAAAAAAAAGATAAAAACAAAAAAAATGATGTTTTTTAGTGCATATCCCAAAATTTCCCCTTTCCTCAAAAAATACCGTTTTTTTCATAGATTTGAATGTTTTTTTCACTGTTTTGATTCATAATCATAATGGATATGAAAACCTTCATGCAAAATTTGGTTCCTCTACCATAACTTTAAAGGCTTTTGCAGTAGTAAGTTTTCAACTGTTATAATAATATGGGTTGACAGATGAAAAACAGGTATAACTTTTTTCAGAGTCGTCAGATTACCTTGATTTTTGATTTTTTGGAATCAGCATTAAAAATATATCTTAAAATCATGTATCATATGTGTTATATAATACCATCGTCTATTTTTGCTAGTTTTGAAAATCTCCATTTCGGGCTTTGACCTTTAAAATCGCGACTTGCGGACATGAGATTTTTCTAGATTCTTGAGGTATGTGATAGAATGCCAGAACGAAGGTATTGAGCATAAAAAATTTCTATTAGCATTCATTCCGAGGTTAAACCCCTATTTGACTGGATTAATAAGTGAATCTCAAAAACCAGACGTATGAGCTCTACAAACAATTAAAATCACATTACATAGTTTTTGTTTGCCCCGAATGATTTTTCACCGACCAGTTCAATATTTGTAAAACTTAAGTGTTTCCAAGATATTGTGTAAATTGTTTAAGTTGCTTATTGATGGTAGAAGTGGCAGCGGGCCTGAAAACTGGAGACAGTACCTAAAACTGAAAATGTCTATACACAATTCCTAGACTGTCTTTTCGGTTTCGAAGATTCTTAGTTATGACAATCAAAGTAAACCGTGCCTTGTATAAGAACCAGCTACCTGATCTCATAAACTATTTACTGCACTGCACTGAGTACCCGACATTTAATCAGCTGACTTACTTATTGTAGCTTTTATAAAATGTAAAATATTAAAAACAAAGTTTCTATGGCACCACTTAGTCGGTGTGTGTTAGAAGTGTCAGAAATGCTTCTAAAGGTTACATACAATTCAACTGATCCAAAGAAATAATAGTAACTCTCATGCAAACTTGTTCTTTCCACTTTTTGTTCCAGTAAAAAGAAAAAAAAAAAATCATCTTGTAATCAAGTCATATTTTTCTTCAATCCAACTACCAATTGCACTTAAGTTAAAAGAACATTTTTGAGACCGAAAATAACTTTTATGTTCAATTTCTCAAGTCACACTCACACGAGTCATAGGAGAAAGAAAGTCTTCCGACAACAAGCTTAGTAGGCTAAAAACTTTTTTGGCGACAAACAAAAAGCATACCAACCAACCATTCCCGCATCATACAACTTTAATTCCACAAACGCAACCACTATTTCTTCCTACCTCCAATATGAATTTGGGTGGTATCCTTTCAAGGATGTTTCCTCAAACCCTTTCTTATATTCAAACTCCTACACTTGGAAGCCATTTGTCATACATGCAAATAAGGAAAGAAAGAAAACAGAGAATGTGCACAAATTTGTCATCTGATTGCATTATGAAAATTTGAAAAAATGATGGTGAAAATAAGAAGAAGAAAACTAAGAAATCAGAAAAAAGGATTCTATATTTTTTTTTTCTTCTAGTTTGTCCATATACCTACACATTCTTTCTACCTTTTTTTTCACATTTTATATGCTAGAAAATAGGTTGGTTAGGTTGTGTATGTGGATGAGCTAGCATTACATTTCTGATGCCGAGCATATTTCAATAAAATTGAAAGCTATATAACATGCAGAGCAATTTTTCCATTTCTTCATATCTCCATCATAACCGGGAACAAATGTACCAAGATGTCGGCTGACAGGCGAAATATGATTGTCGGGACTATTCTTTTGCGCTATGGCTCCCATATCCGACACACATTTTGATGGTTGGTGCCATCAGCTTTAGAATAAAAAAAACCATCAGACCAAAGGAACAAAATCACACCCAACTTCAGTTTATACCTATGAGAGAGACGAGAGACCTTGCGCTACGATACGAAATCCTTGTGTTTCTTTGGGAATTGTAGAAGATTAATATTTTTAAAAGGATAAACACGTGTATGGAATGGGCTGAAGTGCAAGAGATATAAAACATTTTTCTTAAGACATAAAAAAAAAAAACAAAACAAAAAAATATACAACACAGAAAAGAATTACTTACTTAGTCACTTTTGGGAAATTTTTAAGGTTCTTTGGCGAATTATGTTGCTTGTTGTAGGTATAATAAGAAAAAGAGTTGAAGTGGGTTTTTGTGTAGAAAGACAGAAAAGTTATTTATGAAGCAACAATTGTTTGAAAGGTGGATATAAAAAAGAGGAGAATATTGCTGAACTAGACTTGCTTAAGCCTAGACTTTAATGGTGGCAGATGCAATAAATTTACCTTTAAGGTTATTGTACATTACATGGTGCCCGTGTATGGTTGTGGATTTACTGTTTGGATCTGTGATATAGAAATATGCAAAGGGTAACTGTTTAAGGAATGGGGTTGGAATCAAAATCTCGAAATGCATAAAAAGAAGTTACAATATGGACTCAGGTAAATCCCGAAAAATTAGGATAAAATGGAAAATTTGGGAAAAATAATCCTAAGTTTTATTTTCGGGATTTTTGCCCTTCTGATTTTTAACTTTACAGGAATTTGGGCTGTCGCACAGTGGTGCCATTGGTCGTTTTTGGCGTCAAAATTCAATTGCACGGCCATTTCTGAACATAAAGTCACAAAATTTGGTACACTGAATGATAATAGTACGGAAAATACGAAAAGGCTGCCAACTTTTTTTTATTCAAAATGGCGGAAAGAATGAGCGTTAAAATAGAATTTTTATTTTCAAAACAGTACTATACAGGGTGTCCC
This sequence comes from Episyrphus balteatus, assembly GCF_945859705.1. Taxonomy (NCBI): domain Eukaryota; kingdom Metazoa; phylum Arthropoda; class Insecta; order Diptera; family Syrphidae; genus Episyrphus; species Episyrphus balteatus. Next base: position 32,514,584 of record NC_079135.1, read on the forward strand.
AAAAATAATGGTTCAAACGAAATATGCTGATAGGCCAACTTTAGGGCTAAATTCATGACAAAAAGGTGTCAGATCTTTTTTCTTTTTTAGGATTCATATTTTTAAAAAAATAAATTCTCAGTTTTATTGAACATTGAAACTTTTCATTATATATCATGTTTTCTATTATTTACTTAAAAACATAGTTGGCAACCATATAACCGCAAAATTTTCAATTTTCTTATGAAACATAAATAGAAGAGATCTCAAAATTGTGCTTATTTAAAAAAAAAAACCCATGAAATAGCGTAATAAGGGGTGTTAAAGTATGTTTTACTAATTTGGCAATTTTTGGACTTTGTTTTTAAAATTTTTGATTTCTTTTTAAGAATCTAAGAATCTAAGATCTGACACCTTTTTGTCATGAATTTAGCCCAATTTCTAGCTTATATACTGTTTTGAAAATAAAAATTCTATTTTAACTCTCATTCTTTCCGCCGTTTTGGAGCAGCCATTTTGAATAAAAAAAAGTTGGCAGCCTTTTCGTATTTTCCATACTATTACACTGGTCGGCAAGGAAAATAGAGCAGGAAGCAAACCCTACTTTTCTAAAGGATTTTTGTGTGCTGAGTCCGAATCCGAAGTCAAAATTTCACTGGCACGTCAAGCAACGGCGTATACAAGGGGGGGGGGGGGGGTCACGGGGTCATGACCCCCCCCAAGAACTCAGAACTTAAAAAAGAGTTTGTTATGTGATACTGAAATCTCTTGAGTAAGATTATTTTCAAAATGTTGAAGTTTTAGAACATGAACGAAAATTAAAAGTAAAAAAAATTTTTGGTATTCAAACAAACTATTTTACCATATTATTTTGGGGATGTGGTCATATTTTTAGCGAACGCTATGCTGGATTAGGATTATTTTGATTCGTTCGATAATATTAGTTGAGCTGTGCTGTAGAATTTTGTATGGAAACAAAATTCGGATAAGTATTATATTCAAAGCTTTTTAAAAGAAATTGAATCTGGTAGGTACACAAAAATAATATCTTAAGGGCAAGACACTGCTTACCAGCAAATAAAAGAAGCAGCCATATCTTCTATTTTTTTATATGATGAAGTGAATAAAATATGTTTTAAATAGGGAAGCTTTCTGTGGCCTTGCTGTGTGGAGGTCAATTCTGTTGATAAAATTCGTCATCGGCAAAATGTTAAAGAAGGGTATCATTTCTCAAATCTTTTTAGTTGTTTGCAATGTTCCAGTTCAATACATTCGTCTGATAAAATTTGGTGAATTTTGTTTGCTTACAGAATATAACAGTATTTTGTACATACTAAATTTGCTAGATCTGTTGCATTTTTTGAAACAACTATGGATTTGTTAATCATCAATGGCCAGCCAATTATAGAAGCAATGTAAGCAACCTTATCTAAGGCAATTTAAATATTATTATTAAATATCACTTAGGGCTAATTTTTTGAATAGTTAGATAAACCTAAGTTAGAGCTTATTCCTAGGAATAAAAGTTTTTTTTTATAGTGACATTTATTCTTCTGATAGTCTATCTGACGATTGAATATGCAGGGCTTAATCTAATAAATACAACTGAATGTTTTTTATATTGTAAACCGCTGATTAATACCTGAAAACGGACGAATCCCAAAATATCGCCAAAATTATTCTTTTTGTCTTTACTATTTTAATAGAGGTATTTTAAATTCCCATACAATTTTAAAACAAAATTTAAAAAAAAAATATATTTTCAAATGCAATTTTTTTTACAAAACTTTGCGATGCGTTTGCCTGAGGTTAGGAAGACTTTTAATTCAAAAGTTAAAAACTGTTATTAAGTAAAAACTATTTTTATTTTAACTTTCTGGGCTAGCGGAAAACAATGAACAGTTGTTTTAAGGCAAATTATTCAATCGAAGTACTCGTACAGTACATTTTATTTTTAGGAGAGGATAGCCTCAATTGGTCAAAATTAAAGCCTAGTACGCTGCTGATAAGAAACGAAAAATCCCATACAAAAATGAAACAACGAAATGGTAACCCGAAAATTTTTTTCAACTTTTCGTTCTGTAGTACGCTGTTCGGCACAACGAAATTGAAAGTCTAAACTTCTTTTTCGCACACAAACAATTGCCGGGGACATTCATTGTGTGTGGAAAAATGACATTTTGAGTTTTTTTGTTTGTTTTTGTTGTTCATTTTGTCATTGCATGTCTTTCTGCGATGCGTGTTTGCTTTTTGTTCATTTATGTTTTGCAATTTTTGAGTATTTTTCGGTCCAGTTTTCGCAAGCATTTCGTTGTCCTCGTGGAGACCGACGAAAAATTTCGTTTCACATCAGCAGCGTTCTAGGCTTTAAGTCTTAACGCTAAACTTAAACGAATCTCATAACGTTTTTGTTTGGTTACTTTTAGAACTACATTCGGAACTTTTCGATTCGAAATGCAAGACGCACAAATTTTAATGTTTAATAATTCAAAAAGCCCATTTTCAGGTTTATGCCTGCTATCAAAACTTTTGAAAAAAAAAATTGGCATGACCCCCCCCCCAAGAAGCAAACCTGTATACGCCCCTGACGTCAAGTTTTCGAAATACTTGAATATTAACAGGTCAAAAACTCTTTTTTTTGGGTACATTTGACGTCAAATTACATCACCGTTAAGAAATTTTTTTTGCAAAACTACTTATGCAATCTCAAAACACCATATTAAATCGTCGTTAAGGTACTTATTTTTTTCAAAATTATTTTTTTTCTCGAAGATATTGAAAAAAGAAATTTATGATAAATACTTCAAAATCTTGCTTGTTTTTTTCCAAAGTAATGAATGGTTTTTTGAAGCAAATTCCAGTTGGCGTCCTCTGATTTAGACTTAAAAAAAGCAACATATTACGGAAAAATATATATTTTTGACTAAACATCAAAAAGAACTTAATTGAAAATTAGTTTTTGGGAGTTTATAGCGAAAATAGTGATCAGTGTAGCTCAAAAACTAGACGTGATAGAGTAAATCTGTAAACAGTTTTGAATTCAGCACACTGAAGTCAATTAAAATCACCTTACAAAGTTCTTGCTCCCGACTTTTTTTTGTTTTTTGCCGACCAGTGTTATCATTCAGTGTACCAAACTTCATGACTTTTCGTCCAGAAATGGCCGTGCAAATAAATTTGGACGCCAAATGGCACCACTGTGTGCCGGTTTAAGGGATTTTAAATTTTCGCGATTCTGAGGTTTCGGGATTCTGGATTTTTAGGATTCTGGGGTTTCTGGATTTCGGATTTTTGGAAGTCTGGGGTAACTGAATTTAGAATTTCGGAATTTTGTACGTCAACTATAAGCTATAAGAATCAATTTCTCGTTATTATGATACTTAACAAAATTTAGGTATTTTTTTGGGTAATAAGTAAACTATCTTGGGAGTCAATGACAACTTTGGCAAGTGCCTATCCTGGCAAGTTGCTATTATAGTACATGCATGCATCTAGTCCTCTAGTTATCTATAGTTTCAATGTTCAACTATGTTCATTAACTTTATGAGCATTTCCTATCAACAGAAGTCTCAAACCAGTTATTAAGAATGTCCATGACGCATAGGAAATTAATAAACCCGCACAGACAAGCTTATCATATCATCTCTTAGAATATAATTATATTTGACACTAAGTAGTTCAGCTGCTGTGGAATGGTGAAAAGAAAAATATCCTGACAACATTTTTGATCGATGTCAAAGCCAGTTGTAGAGTAGTAGATTCCAAAGTAGAACGCATCATTCTTTGGTATATTTATGAGAGTAAAAAAATAAAAAAAAGTGAAGAAAAAAAACAAACAGGAGAAGAAACTCATCTCCTTACAAAGAATAATAATTCAAGCGTGTATCTTGAAGGAAACCATCATTTTATTCCCTTTTCACTTGCATTCTATATAAAGTATTATTATTATTTTTTTTATTTTTTTCAAAAAAACTAGAAGTATCTATCTATAAAAGGACGAATAAAAATGTTGTCGGTGGCGGCATAAGAGGTGTATCCATAACATTCTATAAAAGTTATATATATACGATGACTACACGACAGCTTCAGTAAAAAAAAAAAAATAATAGATTTCCCGCAAAGATGTAGTACCGTTCTATATACCGTCCTATAGTACAGCTATCTATAGATAGGTACATTTACTTCTCGTGGAAGAACATCACATCTCTCTCGCTCGGCTATATAAAATATTCCCAGAAAAAGCGTAACAGATCTACAACAAAGATAAATGATTCGTTTGGTTGAATCTCGGTTGATAAATGAAACCATCACGAACATTATACTTTATAAATGTAATAATTTAATGTTTATGGCAAAGATTAATGTTGCCGGCACAATAATTGGCAAAGTGGAATCATGTTCTCGGCTCAAAAGAAAAACGGAACTCATGCATTTTTCGTCGGCATGAACAGTTACACAGTAAGGTGTTGCATATTTTTGGCTATTCGAATAAATTCAACCAAGTAAAAATAGTGCCGAAAATAAATCCTTAACTGTAAGATGCTTTCATAACTTGGGCCTCATGCCCAATTTCATAAAACTATAAGTCTAATAATTTTAATAGCGAATTTACTAATATTTTCTAGTTTTTTTTTAGTAGAATATTGGGTATATATTAGAAAATTCGCTAGATCTATTTTATTATTATATAATAAGTTTTTGTAACAAGTCAGTACGATTACCTACTCTCAGAAAAGTTATAAAATAACCGAATTCCATGTGAAAACATGATACATTGATGAAATTCGGGATGGGGGTTTAAGAAGAAGCAGACACAAAGAATCCATAAATTCCTTAAAAATATTTTTGGTTAAAGGGTGTTTTTATTTGAGGTGTTAAGATTTGTGTGAGAAAAGTCTCATAACTGCTGACATAAATTTTGCTTATTTTGTTTAACTTTGTGAAAAAGTCGGTGCCGTGAAATAACGCCGAGCGAAATAACGCCGAATTCCAATATTCGGCGTTATTTCACTTTACAAGAGCGAAATAACGCCGAATTTCAACATTCGGCTTTATTTCACAATGACAAAGTGAAATTACGCCGATTCGGCATTATTTCACTTTTTTAGTGGGGCAAATCCTGCTAAGTGGACAAATTTCAATGTAACCACGTGTAGTCAGTTTGGTATTGATATGCCATATTCTTGGCAAAGGGACATAAGGACCATGGACATAACAGCCGCTTTTTATTTGTGGGACTTAAGTCCGAATTGAGTAAGACATAAGTTCCAAATTAATTGTGGGCCTTATGTCAAAATCAGGTTGGACATAAGACCCACAAATAAAAGATGGGCGTTATGTCCCACTAACGAACAATTCACAAATTATAAAATTATCTCCCAACTGGATTTGGGATAGTTACAAAATTCGATTTTGCACTTATGTCCCACCCTATTGGCACATACGCCTATCCAATAGTGTATCCAAAGCAGGACAGCATGTCCCCAGCCTCTAAACATACTTCACTGTTTATACGCCTAAGTCCTGGGTATTATTATTGTATTTATGTGTATACCAAACAACAAAGATACACTCCGCGAAATAATTATAAGGACAAATTTATTTGATTCGTGTTAAGATATGTAAAGGATATTATTTTGTATTTCTTTTATGAATAAGGAGATATGTATATGGGGGATTGTTTCCCACCATTTGTTTTAATTTAATTCATTAGAATACAATAATACAGTTATTTTTTCCGGGTCTGGAGCGAAATAATTATAGGGACACATCTGATTTTTGCACTAAAAGTGAGGTTTAGCGAGATCAAATGTAAACAAAAGTAGGCAAAACAGTTAGAAAATGAATTTAAACCCATTATGACCATTTCATAAGTTAAATTTTTCGGTTATTTTAAAATAAGGCGTGAAAAATCCTTGATCCAGGCAGAAATGGGCAAAATCGAGGCCTACCATGAATAGGGCTTGTGTAAATGGGAAAAACTGGAGGATTAGAAACGTCCGATTGTGTAATTGATAATTTAATTTACAAAGGTGACATGTATGTTTAACTAAAACGATCAGGGAGGAATAGACCAGTGCCAATAATTTTTGAAAATAAAAAAATTATTAGCAGCATATGGGTGGTGGGAAAATTTAGGATAAATGGTATATGAAAGGGGAAAAATAAATTGCCCACAAATAAATTGGGGGAAAGGGGGTGGGTGGGCGAAAAAGTGGGGTGGGTGTCAAAAATCATGGTTTTTTACGATTTCTGTCAAAACTAGACGTCCTACCAAAAAAATTCAAATGCAAAAGTTGTAGGTAGTATAAATGTCTACAACTTTTACTCAAACAATTTTTTTCTATAACCTCAAAAATATTGGAAAAAATGCAAAAATACGATTTTTTTATTTTTTATTTTTATCTTTTACAAAAATGGTTGGATTTTAACAAAACTTGGTTGAAAACTACTTTGTTATGTTTTCTATCTATTAAAAAAGTTTTTTAAGCAAAAAGTGAATTTTTGGATTTTTGACGAATTTAATTCGAAAAAATAGCCTATTTTTCAATCAAAAAAGTTACCGAAAAAATTTTTGATTTTTGAAAAGTTTGAAATGAAATTATTTAGATTAAAACCTATTATTTAAGATTGTGTGGAAAAACTATACTTTTGTTTTAGAAAATATTGAGAAAAATGAAAAAAACAAAAAAAACGATTTTTAAGATCGATTTTTCCGTAAATGACAGTAATACTGGCGAGAAATAATTTTCCATAGAAACAAAATTATACTTTTCTAATGGCCTTTGACCTTTTTAATTTGAATCTAGCATTAGAATAGCTCTAACGTGAAAAGTTTTTGAGATATTGAATTTTGAACGTCCAAAACACTATTTTTGTGATTATTTGCATGGTAATATCTCAAAAACGTGATGTGATAGAATTTTTCTGACTTCGGATTCGAGCTCAGCGCACAAAAAACCATTAGAAAAATATACTTTGATTTCTATAAAAAAAAAACTTTTTGACTAGTGAATTCGAACAGGGAAGAAAAAATCGAATGCCTTGTTCGAATTCACTAGTCAAAAAGTTTTTTTTTTTATAGAAATCAAAGTATATTTTTCTAATGGTTTTTTGTGCGCTGAGCTCGAATCCGAAGTCAGAAAAATTCTATCACATCACGTTTTTGAGATATTACCATGCAAATAATCACAAAAATAGTGTTTTGGACGTTCAAAATTCAATATCTCAAAAACTTTTCACGTTAGAGCTATTCTAATGCTAGATTCAAATTAAAAAGGTCAAAGGCCATTAGAAAAGTATAATTTTGTTTCTATGGAAAATTATTTCTCGCCAGTATTACTGTCATTTACGGAAAAATCGATCTTAAAAATCGTTTTTTTGTTTTTTTCATTTTTCTCAATATTTTCTAAAACAAAAGTATAGTTTTTCCACACAATCTTAAATAATAGGTTTTAATCTAAATAATTTCATTTCAAACTTTTCAAAAATCAAAAATTTTTTCGGTAACTTTTTTGATTGAAAAATAGGCTATTTTTTCGAATTAAATTCGTCAAAAATCCAAAAATTCACTTTTTGCTTAAAAAACTTTTTTAATAGATAGAAAACATAACAAAGTAGTTTTCAACCAAGTTTTGTTAAAATCCAACCATTTTTGTAAAAGATAAAAATAAAAAATAAAAAAATCGTATTTTTGCATTTTTTCCAATATTTTTGAGGTTATAGAAAAAAATTGTTTGAGTAAAAGTTGTAGACATTTATACTACCTACAACTTTTGCATTTGAATTTTTTTGGTAGGACGTCTAGTTTTGACAGAAATCGTAAAAAACCATGATTTTTGACACCCACCCCACTTTTTCGCCCACCCACCCCCTTTCCCCCAATTTATTTGTGGGCAATTTATTTTTCCCCTTTCATATACCATTTATCCTAAATTTTCCCACCACCCATATGCTGCTAATAATTTTTTTATTTTCAAAAATTATTGGCACTGGTCTATTCCTCCCTGATCGTTTTAGTTAAACATACATGTCACCTTTGTAAATTAAATTATCAATTACACAATCGGACGTTTCTAATCCTCCAGTTTTTCCCATTTACACAAGCCCTATTCATGGTAGGCCTCGATTTTGCCCATTTCTGCCTGGATCAAGGATTTTTCACGCCTTATTTTAAAATAACCGAAAAATTTAACTTATGAAATGGTCATAATGGGTTTAAATTCATTTTCTAACTGTTTTGCCTACTTTTGTTTACATTTGATCTCGCTAAACCTCACTTTTAGTGCAAAAATCAGATGTGTCCCTATAATTATTTCGCTCCAGACCCGGAAAAAATAACTGTATTATTGTATTCTAATGAATTAAATTAAAACAAATGGTGGGAAACAATCCCCCATATACATATCTCCTTATTCATAAAAGAAATACAAAATAATATCCTTTACATATCTTAAGACGAATCAAATAAATTTGTCCTTATAATTATTTCGCGGAGTGTATGTTTGTGTTATAATTTAGCAAACGCGAAGCGGAAAAAAATTTGCTTACATGATAATCTATTTAATTTTCAGAACCCAAACGCGAAGCGGAAAAAAATTTTGCCCACGGGAGAATCAATTTTGAGGTGTGAAAATAAAAATTCGCGCGAATTTTTATTTTCACACCTCAAAATTGATTCTCCCGTGGGCAAAATTTTTTTCCGCTTCGCGTTTGGGTTCTGAAAATTAAATAGATTATCATGTAAGCAAATTTTTTTCCGCTTTGCCTTCCACCAATTAAAACAGGTGGGATTTATTTGTTTCTTATCTTTGTATTGTGATTAATTTGACCGCTCTATTCGTGAGATAATTTTTTTATGTCCCACTCAAGTGGGATTTAATTCTTAAATATAAATGCATAAATAAAAAGTGCGCGTTATGTCCTTGGGCCTTATGTCCCTGCGCCACGTTTTTATCACATCTTGAAACTAATCTAGGAAAATGAATAATTAAGACGCACATAAGAGCCAAAACTTTTTGGGAACCTATACCTCGATGGGATGGACATAAGTCCCAAATTGGTATTGGAGCCATTGTGCCCTAATAAATTTGGGCCTTATATGCCTTTGAAAATAAGAAAAAGGGGAACATACCCTTTAACTTGCGTTTGCTTTTATGCTCACTTTTCTAACATTCGGCCTTATTTCTCAGTTGGGACTCGGCGTTATTTCACTTTGACTAAGTGCAATAAGGCCGAATGTTGAAATTCGGCGTTATTTCTCTTTTGTAAAGTGAAATAACGCCGAATTTTGGAATTCGGCGTTATTTCGCTCGGCGTTATTTCACGGCACCGAAAAAGTCTTCAAAATTATCTTGAGTGAAAGGGTTTTTTTTTAAAGATGAAATTCAAAAAATAAAAAAAAAATAACACCCTAATGACAATTTTCATGCAGAAGTTTTTAGTCACAGAGTGTTTTTTGTTTTTTCAAAGAGGAATTCAATTATGTTACAAGTCCTTAAAATCAAAAAAAAATTTCTGATTGGGGTATTTTTGAAAAACCAACATAATCAGTAACGATAAGTTGATACCTGTGCAACATTTTTTTTCACTTAATTGAAGCCTCAATAAGGCGTACGAGCAAGACCAAACAGAATTTATTTTTATATGCATTACAAACACAATAACCTTAAAACCAAAAAGAATTTTTATCGAATCTATAAATTTTGACAGAAATCTTTGGAAGAATTTCTTTACGAACACTACTTGCACTAGTATATTTTTAGACAGTCAAATTCTGTGGTATATTCGCTTTGCAGCCAAGCTATTGTGAGCCAGAAAAAATTGCCTATCTCCTTGCTTGGGACAGTTATTAGTCTGCTGAACTCTTGTTCTTCACTTCAATGCAAGAAAAATAATATTGGCAATAGAATACTGGATGTTATAATTATTATTTCAACATCAAATATCAACATTATCTTGTTAATTTCAAAAAGAAAACAAACTATGTGGCGTTGTATGCGGACAAAATTTTAAATCCAAACCACCAAACCCAAATTCAATTTTCAAAAAAAAAAAAAAGACAATAATATTTTCAAAAAACAAGAAAAATACCTTTTTTTCCACTGTAGGTAAGATTATTTATTATTTATTAATAAAAACAACGAATTCTCTTCCATTATCTTTTTCCTTAAATAATAATTTCGTTTGAAGTTTGCAAAACTGTCAAATTTGTAGTGCGTGTTAAAATCAGTGTAAAAATATGAGTAATTCGTATTAAAAGACGAAAAAGAATCAATTCGTCGGCAAAAAACATCAATACTTTTTCCGTTGGAAAACGTTTGAGAAAAAACTATTGCCGGCTCGTCGACGGTACATCAATGTTTTGGTTCAATGGAAAACGCCATGGTACAATGGTTTTAATTTGAATTGCGAATTGCTCTCGTATTTAAAGATTGACACATAAAATTCATTAAATAACTTTTAAAAAAATTGTTTTTCAAAAAAAAAAAAATTTATTTTTTAAATCCAAAAATAACACCGGCACACAAAAAAAAAAATGTCATGTACCAGGAACCAGACCTATCTTTCTATATGTTTTAGGACCCGCTGAATTGGAATTTCAAGTCTGTTTGGCCTTGTCACCCTCCAGTTTTGAGTAAAATGCAAAAAACTCAAAAAAAGGAAGTTTTTTACCTTTTTTGGGTTCATTTTTGCATTTTTCTCAAAACTGGAGGGTGACCGGGAAAAACGGACTTGAAATTCGGATTCAGCGGGTCCAAACACATATAGAAAGATAGGTCTGGTTCCTAGTACATACAACTTTTTTTTTGTGTGCTGGCACTGTCGCGACATGTTGCTGTCATCACACAAAAAAAAAATATCCAAAATAATTTTTTTTTTTTAAGTTTTCTTAGTTTTAATGTCAGTATAAACCTTTTTATGTAAAAATTTTCATTAAAATCGGTTGTGTCGTTTTCATTAAGAAATCGGTTCTATGGCAAGTAGGTACCGTTAATAACGGTCCAAAAAATATTTTTCTTCTTTCAAAAGTGCGGCCTTATTTGCAGCAAAACATATTTTTTTTCAAAGCAAAATCGTTCTCCGTTTTTGAGAAAATTGCAATATCTCGAAAACTTTATTTTGTAGATATCCGTTGAAAAAGAGACATTAAAATAAAAAGGCAAAAAATAAAAAAAACGGCTCTTGAAAATTACGTAGAAATCGTCTGTACCGAGTTTTTAGCAAATCTATCAATCCGTTTGAGCTCTTTTTCCAATTCTTCTAACTGAAACTTATAACGGATACAGGGTACCTACAATTATTGGTAGTGGCAACGATTGATGTCTCGATGCACGTATTATTGGCACCCCCTTTACTTTATATGAAACGATATATTGGCACCCCTTTTTAACCATAACCATTGCCTTTAAGCCAACCATTGTACTTATTTTACTTACCAAAAGGGCCCCAAATTCTTGTGTGCCCAAGGGCCCCAGGATAGTTAAAGACGGCCCTGTAAACGATCACATTGCTCGCCTAAACGTATGCACTTTTAAGATGTGCTACGTTCATCGAGTTCGGAGAAGAAAGACTAGTTACTACTTATCAACATTTTTTAAGCAGCTGCAATATTAATTAGGCGAAACCGTTTTTCAGCCAAGAAAGCTATCGTCATTCTTGTTAAAGCATTGAAGTTTTACTCAAGACACTGAAGGAGTTTCTTATTCAGTGTTGATACTGTAAGTACCAATAATTGACCTGACCAGTATCCAACAGTAACCACTACGAAGTTGGAAGTTGCTGTAACTGGATTGTCAAGAAGGTCTTGTAGTAAAAGGTAACCTTTATTGACATAAAAATTCAAAGAAAAATCAAGTTTCCTGAACTACTCAGAAGTTGTAACTTTATCCCCGAAAAAAAAAAACAACAACTGTTTCGCTCCTCACTGTTTCATCGATGGGTATATGCCTTCTTTTTTGCCATAATTGTCGTTGTCGTCAATGTATTTTTTTTCTTCTCTTTTTCTTCTCAAAGAATCCTAGAGTTCCTAGAGTCCTTGATTCAAATGAATGATCGATTTATGTTTAGATTTTGTATCTTTTTTTGTGTTCCTCTCTGGCATCTGATGGATGCCCCACTTGTTTCGAATAATTCATTCCTTTTTTCCGATACACCAGTCAGTATCAAGTTCTTCCTCTGGTTTTTTTTTTATTTTCATTTATTGTTTGCTATTGGTTTTGTTGTGTTTTCTTTTTTTTTTTATAAATATCTAATTATATCTATGTTTTGGGTCGAGTTCTAATTTGATATGGGTATTGGGTATTATAGAATAGAGAGGGCGACGCAATGGATCTTTTTGTTGGACCCATGAATAATTCAAGACATGAATGAATTGAGTAATTTTTATTCGTCTTAATTAAGGACTTTTTCGTTGAGGGTCATTTTGTCCGATTTTATGTTGGATGTGGTTATGTTGTTTATAATTGACCGTTCAAGCGATACTTATTCGAATATAAAGCGAAACATTGTCTGCGGTATAATATAGTACCTATATAGGTAAGTAACAATAAAACATGGTGAAAGGAAGGCGGAACGAAATTACCAAGGACATGAAGGCGGCTACTATATGGTAAAGAGTCATTAACACTGTCGTGTTTGTGTGTTTAATTAATTGGCCACGGCATTAACAATTGTATCGTTTGGTATATGTGTGTTTGTGTCTAGTATATGGGCCTTCTTGTGGTTCCTCTTTTCTGTGGTTACAGTCTACGGATATTAGGCACAGTGAATATCATTATGGCTTCTTAATTGTGGTAAAGTTTTGAAAAGAGTTTTTATGTTTTGTTTTTGTCTTGTTGTTTTGAGTTTTGAAACTTTTGGATTATAATTACACTTACAAAGTTTTATTGGTGAGGATATGGTAACTTGCTTTGTAGACTTCTGACCAGTTATTGACTTTTGTTTAAGAAAAGAATTTTGGAATTATTATTAAATTAAGAAAGAAAACTAAAAATTAAAAAAAAAAAATTAAATTTACTGCAACTTTAAAAATAATATATACCTACCTAATATAATAAAACAGAAATTTCCTTGATGGAAACTTCATAAAGATAGTTGACTGATTCTATTATCTCAAACATACCATGTGTATAAGCTAAGTGAACCTAATTAAAATAAAAAGAGGCAACCTAAAAAATCTAACTAAATTGTATAATTAATTATAGAATTCCTGTTGTAAACTATGCACTCATTTTATTCCAAAATACACTGCATTAGCATTTTAATAGAGCTTCAAAAAATACCACAGCTAAAATCTAATTTTTTTTTTAGATGGTCAAACAATATGAACACTGACCAAGTGTATTTAATTCCCCTTTCCATCTATCCCTCTTCGCTCTCATAAATACGAAGAGTAAAGTTACCACTTTAACGCAAACTCTTGCATGAGTAATTTTCTAATTTTCATTGCAGTAAGTTTGAATTTAGTTTTCCCATAATTTCAATTAAATTTCAAATAATTTTGCTTCGAAAAATACACAGTTTTTTTTTTTTTTTTTTGATTATGTAAGTTTTGACTACATTTGAGTGTTTTTATATGAATTGATAGTTGATTTTTTTTAGTTGTTTTAATTTTGTAACAATAATGAAAAAGAAGAATTTTTAATACACATTTTTTACGTCTAGGGTCAAGATGGTTTTTAAAACTCAGTTTTCAGTGTAAAGGTAAACATAAAGTTCAAAAAAATGATCACGACACAATTCCCTTGAATTAAATTTCTCATCAGATAGTATTTAAAGAAATCCAAGCATCCTTTTAAATTTAAAGATTCCAATAGAACTAAATAATTCGTCATTTTGAGTGAATGGAGTATCTCCGACTTCATTATGGAGAGACTCCTCCATGCAAATATTTTTCAAAACTTTGATTTGTAAAAAAAAAAACACTGGTCAACAAAATTTGACTTTTTTTTTTGCCACAAGAACCAAAATATACTTTTCTAGTATTTTTCGGGGTGCTGAATCCGAATCTGAAGTCAGAAAAATTTGATTGGCGTCCGTTTTTGAAATATTACTGTTATAAAATGATAAAAAAATGTCATTTTGGCTGTTTTCGAGGTTCTGTTTTTATGTGGAGTAATTCATCGAAAACAAATCTGTAACGGTAATTATAAGAACAGATATTCTTCTTTCAAAAACTGTTTAAATTTTCCCGACATATCTTTTATTGCTCGAGATATCTTATGTTTCAGTTAAAGATTAAGTCTCTGATCACAGAATTTTTGCCACAAGAACCAAAATATACTTTTCTGAAGGTTTTTGGGTTGCTGAGCACGAATCCGCAATCAGAAAAATTCTATTAGCCTCCGTTCTTGAAATATAACCGTTATAAAAAAAAACCTTTTTTGCACTTTATAACGGTAATATTTCAAGAACTAAGGCTAATAAAATTTTTCTGATTGCGGATTCGAGCTCAGCAACCCAAAAACCTTCAGAAAAGTATATTTTGGTTCTTGTGGCAAAAAAAGTTTAATTTGGTTGGCCAGTGTTGTTTCTGATTCAAAGACCGCTGCTTAATTTTTAAATATCTCGGGCAGTAAAACAGATATCGGAAAGATTTAAACATTTTTTGAAAGAATAAAATCAGTTCTTATAGCCAGCGTTACAAATTTATTCACAATGTATTACCCCACATAAAAACATAACCTCGAAAGCAGCCCAAATTACGTTTTTTTACATTTTCTAACGGTAATATTTAAAAAACGGAGGCCAATAACAATTTTCTGACTTCAGATTCGAGTTCAGCACATCAAAAACTACTAGAAAAGTATATTTTGGTTGTTGTGGCAAAAACCTTGTTGACCAGTGAAATCGGAAAAATTTTGGTGAAAGTTGAATGATTTACTCGGAGAAAAAAGACCACCTAAAAACAAGCGGATTTCGTATTAAATTAAGCGGATTTTTGCATGATTTTTTGCCAAGATGACTTCCGTTTCAAATTAAGCGGACAAATCTTCTTAATTTATTTAATGTACAAATTTTTAAGAAATCCTCTTAATTCAAGCGGAAAATCTTCTTATTTTTGTGTTGAAAAATTTGAATGAAAAAAAAGAAAAAAAAAAATGGTAGCCATTGGGGATCGATCGTACAACTTTTGGGTTACTAAGCGAGTGCTTTATAATCAAGCTATATCGAAATAATAAGTATGATTAACTGCATCAGAGTAATTCCATGTGAAAAGAATATACGAAAAATACTTATGTCATAAAATCTTTTTGTGTTATTTTTTACCGGTTCCTTAGCTCAAAATATGAACTTCTGTATATAAATAATCCCCCAAAAAAATTAGCAAGTGAGTAGAATGAATTAATTCCCTAAGTCACTCAATTTTTGAGAGAAAAAAAAACATGATCTTAAATCACTTTTTTGCATATTTCTTGCGACTTTATACATAATTGAATGAATGTTTTTTTGAATTTGTAGGGTGATATTTAGACTTTTCCAAAACCGTTATTAAAAATGAAATTAGTCCATTTTAAGCTGATCTTTTACAAAAAAGGTGAAAAACACATTTTATTTTTTTTCTAAAAAACCCATTTTTTAATTTTCTTTTTCAAAACTGTTTTTGAAGTAAAAAATTATGATCTTTTCAATAAAAATAGTTTCGTGATGATTTTTTCACTTTTAAGCTGTTTTTTTGCAATTTTTTATTTTGATGATTCAAATTTTTACATAAAATGATAATGAGGCTCGGCACGAGTACGATAACTTAGGCCACAAGAATGATAACGGTATTTTGTAGAAGAGTTCAATACAATTATTTTTTACTATGGGAGGGGGGGTCTATCTCCCCTCGTTTAGGCGGGAGGGGCAATTTTCTAAAATATGACGTAAAATACTAAAAAAATTATTAAAAATCAACGGCAATACAGTTATAATTGATATCTTTCTGAAAAGCCAGAATTGTACACTTAATTCTAGTTTTTAAATCAAATTATTTCAATTAATTTTTCTCGAAATAATCAACTTCAAAGTTAAAATTTGGGGGAAAAAGTTTTTAAAAAACACATTAAATACTATTTTTGCCAAGACTGTCATTTTAAATATGAAATTAATCAATGAAATAAACTGCCTCAATCAGTTTCTTATCAAATACTGAAAACCAGATGCTTCTATGCCTTCTAGTTTTTGAGAAAATTGAAAATAAGAAAATTATCTTTTAATCAGATTTTCATTTTTTTGACTATTTTCGCCAATATTAATAGCTTTTTAAATTAAAAGTATCATTCCTGTACCCCTTCGCGGGTTCTCAGGATTTTAACTTCCTTTTTGGGTCCTCTGTCCAGCTTCCCTTAGGCCATTTGAAATTGGTATTTAGAATCTCGCAATTTTTTTTTATAAAAATAGTAAAGGTATGAAGTTCAAGGCGTATCAAAGTGAGATGGGTAAGGGGGGGGCATGCTGCCACCCTGCAACCCCCCTGCTTGGGCACACTATACACACAGAAAAATAGACCACATAAAATAGAACAAAAACAATAAGATTTCTCTATGGTTTTCATCCAAGAAGGAAACCTTATTAAAACAATCGGGGTTTCCGTTTTGTTCTACCACCTGAACCAACCTAACATGAAAATATTGATAGCGATTTTTGTTCTAGTGCTAAGTTGCAAAAAAAAATCAACTTTTCAGTCAAATTTTAATATGATTTTCTCTATAAAAATAATAAGAAATCTCCTTAAAAAAACCTTATTAATCGTTGATTTTAATAAGATTTCCTTATGAAATGTATGGACGAAGAAACAATATGGCAATCTGTTAGTTTTTATCGGGTCATATTTTTCTCTGTGTAGGATTTGGGGTGGGGTCAAGGTTGGGTATGTACAAAGTTTCTTCTGGATTCGAAGAAACTTTTAAATTCTGAAGAAAATTTGCCTACACCCAAACTTGCACCCACCCCAGTCTTGGCAAAAATAGTATTTAATGTGTTTTTTAAAAACTTTTTCCCCCAAATTTTGACTTTGAAGTTGATTATTTCGAGAAAAATTAATTGAAATAATTTGATTTAAAAACTAGAATTAAGTGTACAATTCTGGCTTTTCAGAAAGATATCAATTATAACTGTAAGTATTGCCGTTGATTTTTAATAATTTTTTTAGTATTTTACGTCATATTTTAGAAAATTGCCCCTCCCGCCTAAACGAGGGGAGATAGACCCCCCCTCCCTCAAAAATTGAGTGACTTAGGGAATTAATTCATTCTACTCACTTGCTAATTTTTTTGGGGGATTATTTATATACAGAAGTTCATATTTTGAGCTAAGGAACCGGTAAAAAATAACACAAAAAGATTTTATGACATAAGTATTTTTCGTATATTCTTTTCACATGGAATTACTCAGCAACTAAAGCTAAAGTCTATAACAAAATCCAATTTTAAAATTTTTATTTTTAGTCGGGTTTTCAAGATGAAAATTCACATTAAAATGAAAAATGATATGAAGTTCACCTTAAATTTAACAGAATTTAAGCGGATTCCACCTATTTTAAGCGGAAATCCTATAGTTTTAATATGGTGGGATTTAAAGTGGGCATCATCTTATTTAAAGGTGCCGGTCGTTTCTTCTCACTTTCGATTCTTATTAAATAACTATGCTTCGCAGGATTTAAATCCGAAGGAGTTGACTGGATTCGCATTCAATATAAATTGCGAATACCAAATAAATTGAAGATACTTACTGTATAGAATCTTTTTTTTAATTTTGTGTTATCTTTGAAATAAATCAAAATATTTTTTTTTTTTTTTAAAACAAACAAACTTTTGAAAAAGGGCATTCATTTTTTTTTTGGAAATTTTGGAGGGTAAAATTTTACGTTGATGCAAAGTTTAAACATTTAAGGAACACATTTTTTCTGACCAACAAGAAAATCATATTTTTCCTGGGCTATTAAACTTGTTCAAAGTTCAATAATTGTTTTGTTTAGCATTTTGTTTGTTCTTTCAACAAAACAATACAAAAACTCGCACAATCAATTTCAATTGCATATAGCAAGTTCCATTTCAAAGTTATAGATGCTTGAGTTATAAGGTGCAGAAATACACATAAAAAGAAAACAAAATAGGACGAAAAACTAAAAAAAAAATAACGCTTTGAAAAACTTTCGCCGCATTCAAGTGGTAATTTATTTCGCTAAAGTCTCTTCGCCAAAGTATATGTATCTACAATTTTTAACTTCTAGACAAAGAGATACAAAATTGATATCCATTTTCTTTTTTGCGTTTCGTTTTATCCGCTTTTTGTTGCACAGAGTTTTGTTTTTTGTTTTTTTTTTTTTTATTATTCTTTTTGATTTTATTTAGAACACTGCGCGTTTCTGCAGATGAAATAAAAATTTCTGCGAACCGAATTGTTGAAAAGAACAAAAAAAAAAAACTAAGTTAAAACTAAAAGGAAATTATAAAGAAAACAAATAAACTTTCCAACTAATAGATTAAAATAGCAACAGAAGAAAAAAAGACGACGAAAAAAAAAACAAAAGGAATTGCATACCGCGCCATCTACTCTTCATCTTCATGGTTGGGATCTTATTTATTTTTTTTTTTTATAATTTTTTTGTTTTGAATTTTAAGTCCTAGTTTCTGTGTGGATCTGGACAGGGACATTATTATTCCTTTTTAGCGCTCTGGATGAATTATTCCAGTCTTCAGGAGGCCAATTAGCCAAAATAGCTTCGCTGCCACCAGAGAGAGAGTTCTACAATATAAAGAAAGTTTTTTTTTTTATATAATTTTCTTTTCTTTTCTATTTTTTTTTTTTTTAAATTTTTTTGGAAGCAAAAAAGTGAGAAAATGGTTTTGTTTCAGTTGGTGCCACAAAGAAAAGTCAAATGGCACCCAAAAGTCGGAACGAACTTTTCGAACTTGCGAATGGTAAAAGAAGAGTGAGTTGAACTTCTCCGTTCTCTTTATAGTAGATATGCGGCTAAGGCAAATTGCTTCCAAGGGCCCGTCCGAAAGAACTGCTGCAGCACAGCACCAACCCTCTCCGCAATCCTACCCCAATATTTCGCGCTAAGTGTGATAATTTTATGATTTTATTGTTTAATTTAGCAGTTGGTCGGGTCTGTTGGAGCTGCCGCCATGGCACAAAGATGGCGTGGTTATAGCGGCAGCTTCGGCAATGGCGCGGAGTTGTCGTCACTGTATACTCATAGGCGAGGTATATGTATAGATTCGTTTTAGACGCGAAGGAGTTGGTGGTATTGTGGGACGGGTTGAGCAACAGCGAAAAAGTTTATCTGCGGATAAATGGATATTTCAACTAAAGCTGTTATTTTAATTATTTTTTTACCAGCAATAGTGTCTTAATTAACTAATGCGGTGTTGGAGGATGGAATGAGACAGAGAGAGAGAGAGAGATAGAGAGAGTGAAAGAGCGGAATTGAATGAGAGGTTAGATTCTCTATAGGAATCTGGACCGTTTTGAGTTTGCAGGGTTATATTGTGGCACAAAAAGTTTGCCACCACCTCGATGGCATAGACGTCCGGGGTTAGTCCCGTAAATACTTAGGTACAAATGGCCGACATCATCTACAATGGCGGTGACGTCACCGCCGACGCCGCCAACGCCACCATCCGGTATGAAAAAAAAATTCAAGATTATCATGATGACTGCTTATAATTGCAATATATTTTTTTTGAAACATTTTTGTTATTGTTAGCGACTGACCCCATGAATAAATGTTTAAATTATGATTTTATGCTCTACTAGGAGAAGGACTTGAAAATTCTTTTAAGGTAATTAGGATATTTTTCAGTTTTCGTTTTGAGTACAAGAAGTCCAATATTGTTTTTTTTTTTTAGTTTTATGTGGGTCGTAGTTATAAGGTGCTTGTCTGAAAACCTATATCAAATTAACTTTTCTTAGTGGAAAGGATTTATTTGTTGGTAGGGTTAATGGATTTTTTTTTACTTCAATAAAGTTATTTTAGTTGTCAAGGGTATTTTGTTAAATATGATCCTAGCAATTATTGTAAAATTGAAATTTTCAAAAAGAGTACCTACCAACCTAAACAAAAAAATTCGTTAGCTGAGGTGAATTTTATGCTATTTTAACAAGTCAAAAAGCAAATTACTCGAAAACGTTTTATAAACGTTCACGACATTTTTTCACGAGCTGAAAAACCTTTATTAATCATTAAAGTAATGGGGTTTAATACTAAATTTAGAAAATCCTACTTTCGAATTTGCCAAAGATTTCGTTCCAAGGGACAAATCGAAGATAATATCAAGCGTTGTTTTTTGAAGTGAAAACTTCTTTAGTATCATAGTGATTTGAAACAAGATGAAACGAAAACGCGACACGAAAATTCAACTTAACTTTTTTGTTTTAATAGATAGATGGATGAAATTTGTACTGTAGATAGGTAATTAAATAAACTATAATTGTACAAAATTAATTTAATATTCAAAATTCTAAGATAACTGTACAAAGATGTTCTTTTTCTACACACGTTATATCTTTTGATCTAGTGCACATACAAATTTGATTTAACTTTAATACGCATGCTGATAACATAACCTTTTATTTGATATATCACACATAACGGTACGCGCTCTACAAGTTACACAATCTTAAATTGAAAAAATTGAAAAATACCACAAAACACCTGTGGAGATCTGTTGCCGATGACCAGCCACCAGTGTAGGAAGTACAGTAATCTCAGTTTCAAAATTCGACTTACTTTTTTTGTAGGCATGGTAGAAATGTGATTGATACGTCATATAAAAAGTGAAAAAAGCTTTCAGATGATATAAAACTTATCATAGGTTGTCATTTAAAAAAATAGATTTAATGAGAGGAAAAAGATTGATTTTTGTACTTTTTTGATGAAAAAATTGATTGGGTTCAAAAAATTCTAGTTCTTTTGTAGATGTTGTATAGACATGGTCGATATAAATATTTTGAGCTGAAACAATAAGCTTTCGGGTGATATAAAATTTATTATAGGTGGGTGGATTTAAAGGTGATAGAATAAAAAAAGGTAGACTTTTTCGATTTTTTTTTGCAAGAAAAATAATTTTTTAAGGTTTCACTTCTACCACGTGTGAATTGCACACATGATTTTTACTTGCGATATAAGTACTATATATCAAGTTATGCATTCGTACAAAAAAAAAAGTTGAGATAACATTTTTCCATGACATTACGATGATAGACAATGCCAAAAAAGTGGGTCCCGGAAGTCCGTCTGTCTGTCTGTCTGTCTGTATAAGGAACTAGAGCCTAAACGGATGAACCGATTGACTCCAAACTTGCTATATAGCAGTTTTTTGGGACTTTTCAGAGGGGTTTTTGGAATTAATTTTTTTGGACCAAAAATAACGGTACCTGTCATACAAAAATTTCGGAAAAGTTTAATTTCACGAAAACGGCTCCAACGATTTTGTTAAAAAATTCAAGTGTTAGTTTTTAAACAAGGTCTATCTTTTGAAGAGAAATTTTTTTTTGAAAATCATTATTAACGGTACCTGCCATAGGACCGCTTTTTCCAAATCGGATTTTCTGCAAAACTACTTATTGTATTTCAACGAAATTTACGAAACATAAGAAAAAAATAAAATTAAAAAAAAAAAATTTTTTGGATTTTTAAAAAAAATTTGAAAATTTTTTTTTGAAAAATCGAATTTTCGAAAACGGTACATTGAATTTTTTTGAAATTTTGTTTTTAGATGTTGATTAGTTATTTCTACAAAATGGCATACCAATTTTATTTTTAAACTTTTTTTTGAAAAAATTATTTATAAAAAAAATAGTTTTTTAAAAAACGGCTCTAACGATTTTGAAATTTTTTTTTCCTAAAAATGCACCTTAATATATCAAATAAAACTGCGTACTTGTTTTGTGGGGCGATTTGATTTCAGATATTGTTTTGTTTTTTTGAAAAATGAATTTAATTTTTTTTTTGTTTTTATATACCTACAGTTCCCAAGTTTCTGTATAAAAAGTCTTAAAAATTTAAGCAACTTGAACTCTAAGAGCAAGTTCGTGCATTTAATTTTTTTCTTTTTTCGATTGAAAGTTACGAATGAAATAAATGACCAAGAAAATAACTTCAAACAAACTTACATAGCGAAATGCACAAGTACGCACGCTACACCTATTGTTTACTTACATTCAAGACTGGTCCCTAATTAAAAAGTTTTTAATCTAATTTTATCGAACCTCAATATCCAATCTCCTACAATTTTCTTGGTAAACCAAATTGAGATGATGACGGTTAATTTCTCTCGATACGAGAATAACTTCTCGTTTAAATTAAAAGTTTTTAATTAAAAAAATTTGTATGTAGCTAAAAATAGTTCAATCATTTCCATCATCATCATAGCACTATTTTCTATCTACCCATCATTATTTTTTAGTAATTTATTATTTCTTCTCCATTGTTTTTTTTTTTGCAAAAAGAAGGATTTTAATGTTCATCATAATATTTAGCATACTCATACTTCTACTACTTATTCATTTTACACAAACAACTGCAAAAGCATTGTTTAACGATGTTTTAATGGAAATAACCTTTAGTGTGTACAATATAATGGGTAAAAAGCGGTCCTTGTTTGTTTTCCAAACACAAGATAGCCATATCCGAGGCTAACTGAAAAGTTTCTCCGCCTTTATCCTTCGGATGTGAGGGCGATTATTATATAGATATGTAGGATGTATCTCTCTCTCTACCAACAAACATATTATACTCGTAAATCATGAGATAGAGTCGGGGCGAATATTAGTTGGTATTATTATTGTTATTACTTTTCGGTCTGAAATTACAAACTATTATTATTATTATGTGCCCAGGTCCGCGCACCACCTATTCGTATGATGATTATTACACAGAACAGAACGGATACAATGGAGAAAGCAACAATTTGTTCCTTTTTATTGAAAACAAAGGGCAGGTTTAATGTATAATGGCGGCTGCCCGGCCGGTCGACGCAGGTGAATATAGTGAAATAAATAATATATATGTAGATGAACAAAGTATAATAACGGAGTAGTATGAAGGATTGGCGATTGGGAATATAGCTAGTATATAGAAGGAAGAGGTTATTGTTTTGCAAACTTTGTAATTAGTTACGAAAACCGTTGTGAAGTTATGCAGATGGTGTACTGTTTTGTTTGTGTTGCTGTATTCATGTTTGGTAAGAGTCAATATAAGAATAACCTTATCAAATCTTTCGATTGGGGAGTTTTTGGAAAATTGGATTTAAAAGTTTTTCAAACTAAAAGATAATGAGCTTATTATTATTTGACGGAAATCGAACTCTTTTTTAACTTATCTATCTAGATTTTGTTCTGTATAGAAATAACAATCTTTGATAATTCCTAGGCACCTTAATTATAACTTTGTTTTAGTAAGAACTGAAATTAAATACCCGTCTTCTTTTTTTTAAATACAAGAATTAGTCCGGTCAATTTAGACATCCGAGGCTACATTAATTCCCAGCAAGCTGAAAATTGATAGGATTGTTGGAAATATCATCATTAATTAAATCTAAAAAGTCCTCATCGATCCGAGACCTGGAAAAAATTTTACTTGGGGTCAAAGGTCACAAAAACTGGTTTTTCACGATTTTCAGCAAAATGGTAAGTCTTATCAAAAAATTTTCAATGCAAAAAATGTAGACCAGATTATTATCTATAAGAAGTGTCATGACACTGTTTTTCCTAAGACCCACCGTTTCTTAGGTATAACGATTCAAAAAGTTGAAGTTGAGTTGTAATCGTCATAATCAGGCCTATTCTGAAAAAAAAAAAACTCTCAACTGAAAAGTTCCTGATATTTCATTATTTTTTTTAGCTTGAATTTCGTTCTTCAATGGTTAAGAATATAGGTGGCCAACTTTCTTAAAAATATTCTGGTCTAAGGGAAATATTTTTAAGGAAGTTGGCCACCTATGTTTCTATAGATTTATTTTATACCACAGGTGTTAAAATTTTGTTTAAGGAAAATGTGCAATAGCTATGAAATTTTAAAAGTGTTTATGTACTCATCCAACTATGTATTGTAGAAAATTATAAAAAAAAAAAATATATAAAATTCTTTAATTCGTGGTTGTAGTGAACGAAAACATAAGATGATAAAATTTAAAATGCACTGAACGAAAAAAAGCCAATATTTTATAAACTGGTTGGGATAGAACTTTTTTCTATCTGTTTTTAGAAAAGTCATAAGTGTAGCTATCAGCCGTTTAATTGTTGTCCATTCACTATCGGACACCCTGAATTGTAGGTATTCGGATCTGTTCTAAAAAAAAAAAAGAAACGGTGGGTCTTAGGAAAAACAGTGTCATGACACTTGTTATAGATAATAATCTGGTCTAAAATTTTTGCATTGAAAATGTTTTGATAAGACTTACCATTTTGCTTAAAATCGTGAAAAACCAGTTTTTGTGACCTTTGACCCCAAGTAAAATTTTTTCCAGGTCTCGGATCGATGAGGACTTTTTAGATTTAATTTATGATGGTGTTTCCAACAATCCTACCAATTTTCAGCTTGCTGGGAATTAATGTAACCTCATCCCCTTATTTTAGTCTAATTTTGACCGGACTTAATTTTAAATTTAAATCATACTGTATGTAAAACGTAAATGACAAAGGAAGAAATTAAAAAAAAATAAAATTTTTTAAGTCGCTTAGGTCCCGATACCTGGAAAATAACACAGCCACAAAAAAATAAAGATCTGACCTGGGGTTGCGACCAGTGGCGTATCCAGAAAAAATTTTGAAGGGGGCTGTAAAATTTTTTTAGAGGGTAAATGTGCGAAAAAAATTTAATTTCTTTTTATTAATTTTTGATAGAGAGTTAAACGCTGTGCTGCGGTACTGAAAGTGGTATAGTAGCATTATACTGCTCTTGACAGATTCGTACTACTGTCTCCTCCTTTCACATTCAGAGTAGGTACCTAGTGCTTTTTCAAAATTCTTGTGTCCCAAACGATTTACACAAACAGCAAGGAGTTGAGTCATCCTTAAAAAAAAAAAAAAAACACTTTATTTCGTTCGAACTTTGTCATGTGCTGAATCAAAAAATGTTTACAGATTTATTCCTGTCACGTCAAGAGTTTTTGAGCTAAACTCATCAATATTTTCGTAATATACGCCCATGTTCCGCAATTCGATCGAAGGTGAATTCAAATCACTTTTCAATTTCAAGTGAAATGAAATATTAATATTCTTCATTTCGATCGGTTTCGAAAACTTCGAAATTGCTTCTAACTGTCAAAACTGAAGGATCTTCCATTTTTATTTTGTTTCTAAAGTGAAATTACTGCAATTGCAGATTCATTGAAAAAGACCCAAAAATTCACGAACAGTACCTAACATAGTGAATTGAATTCGATCAGAAAATCTAAATGAGTGAAAAAATGCAGAACACCTATTCCACTTTCGGCAAGTGAATACGCAAAAAGTGAAATGCAGAACGTGAAAGTCTCAAAAACTAATTTTGAATGAAATTCTTTTTGACGTTTAATCCGAAATATATATGTTTTTTCGTAATATGTTGCAGTTTAAATCCAAATCGGAAGCGAAAACTGCAATTTTCTTAAAGAAACCTGTTGGCCACTTAGATTTTGAGATATTAAAAATTTCTATTTTCAATATCTTTGAGAAAAATATTATTAAAAAAAAAAGTAAATATACTTAAGACGATCAAACACGGCGTTTTTAGATTGCATAAGAAGTTTTGCAATAATTTAACGGTGATGTAGGTAATTGGAAGTCAGAATACTAAAAAAATGATCTAAAGAATTCTGAATTTATTCCAACAATCATCGTCAGCTTAGGCTCTTACTCAAACAAACCCAAACAGCCGTTTCAGAATTTGTAGGGGGCTCGAGCATCTGTGGTGCCTCTAAATCTTTAAGATTTACTAACAAGTTTCAGTTAATCATGTACATTATGATGAAATCAGCTAAATAAAAACATGATCTTGAAGGCTTGGGGGGGGGGGGGGGGGGGGGGTTTGAGCCCCCTGAGCCCCCCCTCAATACGCCACTGGTTGCGACTATGTTTTTCATTTAGTTTTTGGGTCGCTGAAAACGAATGAAGTCTGTTTTGCCTCCTCACGTCAGGTTTTTGAGAAAACCTCAAAAAATTTCACGATCTGGATGTGCGAATATGTCAATCATATAGTTTTGGGCCGCTGAAACCACGTCAGGTTTCCGAGATATCCTAAAAAAAAGTTCAAAACCAAAAAAACAAAAGTGCTTATCTGGGGGTGTGAATATGTTAGTCGTATGTTTTTTGGGCCGTTAAAACCGAATCCGAATTCTATTTTGCCGTATCACGTCAGGTTTTTGAGATATCCTCAAAAAATGTCCTCAATCCTCAAAAAATGTTTTTTTTTAGAAAATCAAAATCTGACGTGAGGGGGCAAAACGGACTTCGGATTCGGGTTCAGCGAACTATATGAAAATCATAGTCGCAATTCCAGATCAGAACTTTTGTTATTTTTGTGTGGCTGTGTTATCTATATAAAAATATTTTATGTACAATTTCGATTATATAGTCCACTTATACATTTCTTCTACCTAAGCGATTTTACTATTAGGTAATACCCATCGAGTCATAACTTTTGTTCAAAATCTAATGTATGATAAGCAACCATTTCTTAAATGTCCTTTCAATCAAATTATATTTCCGCAAAACACCTTCATGCATTAAATCCTCCCACATCTTTATTCACACTTATTTTTGGTCAACAAAACCACTATCTTCAATTCTGGTGTATAAGCGCATGACGTGGGTTCTGAATCTCCTTCAAGGTAAACTGGGTAATGGGCTTAAGGCAAACCTATAAGCCCATCAATTTGTCAGTTAAATGACAGTTACATTCAACAATTTGATTCCCACTCAATTGTTTGAATCCTTTAAAAGGATAATGCTTATAGCTTAAGAACGTACCTATATGTACTATGTATGTAGTAAAGAGCATAATCTCTACTTAGGCAAGCTCATATTATGATGGTCTTTTCTGTTAGCCTTAAAGGAGCCAAGGAAGTAGAGATGTGTGTTCCCTCAAGTGTAGATGGTGAATTATTGTTTATGCAACAGCAGGTATCAAATGGTAGATAAATTTACATAAAAACTACAGTGACAGTGGCAACATCCTTATATCGATGCATATAGTTGAGTTGGGGTTGGGATACCAGAAAGAGGTAAATGGTATAGAGTTATGGGTGATAACGAAAGAGTTGGGGACGCGACAACACAGCTTCCAGAGGAATATGGTCCTTCAAAATATTTTGTAAAGTATTCACCTCTTTAGTTCTACTTTGCAAAGTAGGTATATAGAATCCATAGATATAGAGACCCTTTGCAACAAAATACATATTTGTTACACATCAGAAGTGGAAAAGCAACATAGCAACCAGCGCCATCGTTGGGGATAGATGTATATGCATTTGAATAGAAATCCCGATGTGCACTCTATACAACGACATATTATCCCGAAAGGAGGAAAATAAATTTCAAGTCCTGTTATTTTATATCCATGTGTGTGTGTGTGTATAGATTTGAAATGTAATAGCGAAGCAAACACAACAAAAGCCAAACGAGAGTTATGCTCAAAATATTTAAAATATGCAAATACAAGCTAGTTTGTCATAATGTTTCACTTTGAATCTATGTAATGGTGGTTTGCTATAGAATAAGGGGGGTTTTAGAAGGGAGAGGGAGGTGGTGAAAAAAAATGCAAAATATTGCAAATATGCCATATCTCCTTTTTCTTTGTGTGGCACAGAACGAAATAATATTGTAAATGTTACAACATTAATTCTGTTCGAATTAGGGTTACCTATGAATGGTTTTGAAAAATAGTGTAAAAATAAGGAATTTAGGGGAAATACTCACAATGAAATGGGGATCTAAAATTGGAAAGATTTGTTCTTATTAAAAAGGTAGTAGATTTATTTCATATTTGTAAGCTTCTACGATTTTCAAAATTGAAGACGAAGTACTTGTGAAGTCAAGTTACGGAAATGAATTCGAAATGTTTAAGTTTTTAAAGGCTGAACATGTGAGAGTAGAGTAAAGTGGTAAAACAAAAGTATAGTTGAAATATTTAAATGAAAACGTAAATGCAGCAAAACCAAAATGTGATAATAACTACAAATTTCTGTAGATTTTTATTTTGAAAATTGAAAAATAATAAATTTTGAAATAAAATATGACATTGGCAACCCTTATCATGATACATTTGTATAATATTTGTCCATTGGACAGTTGTACTTTTGAACATTTCTTCCAATCTAATAAAAACTTTAATCTCCCTAGATACCGGTTTTTCTTTGTGTTCTGTAGGACATAGCGGACAAATTTTTGTCAAATATTCTTTATTTTATTAATATTTGTATATTTTTTTAACTTTATTCGTCAAAAAAAGTTTACTTTAAAAAAAAAGAATAAATATAGGTACATCATATGTGAACGTGAAATATTTTTATTCCTTTTTTTTTT
Organism: Episyrphus balteatus; assembly: GCF_945859705.1. Classification (NCBI taxonomy): domain Eukaryota; kingdom Metazoa; phylum Arthropoda; class Insecta; order Diptera; family Syrphidae; genus Episyrphus; species Episyrphus balteatus. The sequence goes on from NC_079135.1 coordinate 32,543,060, forward strand.
GTTTTCTTGTTTTTGTTCGTTTTGTACATGGTGTGGTGATGGTTTAACGCTAGACATGAACCCTTGGGAAACGTGACACTATTTATTTTCACCATCTAAGAGAAGAGTTATGTCCTTTTTATAACATTTTTATTCTTCGCACTCTAGAGTTCTTTTTTTGGTTTACTTGAATTTTGTTGAAAAAAACTGACAAAAATTCATTGCAATTTGCAACAAAATCCTTGCTTCTAGTGTGTTGTTTATAGAGATTTTTTCTTTGTTATTTTTAGTTCAAAATCTACGATAACTCTATTTAGGGTGTCAGTTCAAGACACATTAGTCACTTCGTGATATTTTGTTTAATGTAGCTTTTGTTGGAGTCAACCCAAAAAGCAGACACAATTTAGTACCTACTTTTTTTTATTTTGATGATAATAATTTTTGTAGGGATATTTTCATCTGTGATTTTTATATGTGACTGATATTAGAGAGTGGATTTTTAAAACTAATTTTAAATAAATAACGGTAGAAGAAAGATGAATTAAGAAGCGAAAGTTAGTAAAAAGTGATTTTTTCCTTGGCAGTATATTTATGTCGATGAACTTTCTTAAATTTTCAATAGGGTGCAAAAATATAATTTGAAGAAATTTGTTTAGATTTAAATCGTTTCGGAATTTTTATTTCCTTAAATTTTTCCCGATATCTTTTTCAATACCTGAGATATCTTAAATTGAAGTTCATAAGTTTCTTTGGCTTTTATACACCGAAAAAAAAAACCAATATCAATTTAATATCAAATTAACATTTTTTAAATATCAGCAAAAAAAGCTCTATAAAATGTGTTTTATGATAATTGAAATATCAAAATAATATTTTTATTATCAGGATGATATTTAAATATCACATTTTTGAAATTGATTGAAATTGATTGATTGATTTTTTTGATATTTTATTATCAATTTTTCATATCAATTCCTCATTCCAAATTATTGAAAAAATATTAAATAAAAAACTCTTAGGCCCAATTTATTCACTCTCCATTATTTTTAAAGGCTCCATTAAAAATTATAAAACTGTCAAATCGCATACAAATTTTAAAATTTCCCTTTTTTAATGGTGACTTTAAATTTAATGGAGTGTGAATAAATTGGACCTTAATCTGTACTAATTTAAAGGCGCTCTGTGTTTTTTCGAAGTAAAATGTATGATTCACTGATAAAATTTGATCGGTAATAAAATTTTTCTTCACATAGTTTGGGAAAATAACAAAACAATTAGGTACATCACCTATTTATAAAAGAAAAAAAAATATCACAACTATTTTATAAAGAATATTCATTTGTTTGATTTGAAAGAAAAAAGAAAGAAAATACTTAAAAAAATAAAAATAATAAAAAAGAAAAAGGAAGAAAAATATCATCATAATAAACTAAAACGTAAAATCTAGTCAACATTGATATTTTAATTTGAAAAGTGAAATATTCACTATCCACCTAAAATTTAAAAAAATGTCAAAATGATACTTTTATTGTCAAAGTGAAATTTTCACTATCCACTTAAAATTAAAAAATATCAAAATTGATATTTTATCAATTTTTTGGACGACTTTTGTCACTGAAAAATTTAATTTGATGTTATTATCAATTTTTTTTTTCGGTGTATCATAGAGAAGATAAAAATGTTTTTTTGAATTTTCTACCGGTAATAATTCAAAAACGGTAGCTGATCACATATTTCTGACTTTTGACAATTTCTTTGGATTCTCAGATAATCTGCAACAATTTTGGCAAGACATTACAATGAATTATAATTTAAGAAATAAACATCTCAATATTTTTAACATTTTATGTATTATTTATTTATGAGCATCAAATTTTTTACATAAAATGTTAAAAATGTTGAGATGTTTATTTCTTGCTCTCACAATTGTTCCATATCATCGATAGAAGTTTAAATAAATCGATTTGAAAATAAAAAATGTGTTTTGGGGGAGGGGGTATGAATTTAATAATTTATGCAATGTACCCCGGCATCTAATTTTACTGTACTGTTTTTTAACGACAGAAGGATAAAGACATTGTGAAAGAATTTTTTTTCAAAATCAACCCACCATGGCCTTAAATTTTCGAAGTAATCATATTGATCTTTAAGCAAATATACAGTAAATCCTTGTGTCCTTCACTTCAGATCTCATTGCACATCCAATAAATCAACTTAAGTCGGCTGTCTTATAAGAATCATTCTCTCATACTCTTTTCCTCGACGAATATTTTCAAATCTTTTCAGCAAAAAATAAAATAATAATCCCAATAAAGTCTATCTATTCACATTGCAGTTCATTGATAAAACGCTCATCAATTTTAATACTTATTTTTTTTTTTGATTATTTTTTTTTCCAAAATTTTCTTGTTGTCTTCGTCGTCATCATTATCCACCAATTAAGTGCTCAAATAATCCTAGAGAATTTTGCTTCCAATAAAAATCCTCCATACCCCAGTTAAAGATGGCAGAAAACCCCCCTCTACATTCAACCCTATATCAAAAGCAAAAACAACAAAAATAAAAAGAAGAAAAAGATAGATATACATAAGCTTTCTAGTGCTGTTTTGTGTTGTCAGATGGCACAAACTGTCATTCTGATGCTACTAATCCGCTGCTTAAAATGATTTTCATTAGATGTCTCATTAAATTATTTCGAAACATCCTTCTCCATTGTCATTGTCGACTGTGGTTGGTCGGTGGTGATGGCACAGCGGGTGTTTGTCGGCCATGGTATATAGAAAGTGGAGACGAGAGGACGAACATTTTTGCTCACTGAATCGGAAAATTATGACTGATTATCCTTGCGAAATTATAATGTATAACGGTAGTCGTTTATATATGCTCGTACCTCGTACTCGTATAATACTCGTCATCTTGTTCTAGAAACATTCTTTTTGGCTTTTGTTTGGATTCTTTTATACATTTTTTTGTGTGTTTCCTTTTTTTTTTTTTTTTGAATTTGAGTTTGCAAAGCTAGCATAAGGATTCTGAAAACAATTCCACTCAATTTCTTAATTAAGCTTTTGAATGAGTTTGTATGTTGGCTATTTTGAAGCCTTTTTTCAAGGAGATTAAGTTCTAACAAAGGCTTAAACTCTTAAACAAAGTGGAAATGTGGGAAAAATGCAACAAGCTATTTTGAAGATGCAAACACACTCCTCGTTTATTGGAGACTTTTCAAGTTTTATGTAAAAATTCGGAACACGTCGTACATTTCGATGTTAAAGATGTTCCTTGAAGGAATATTGTTCAATCCCTAAACAAGATACCATTAAGGACCCTTACTTTTTGTCTCCCTAAAATTCCTATGTGAAATATTGGCAATATTCAATTACTAATCGAGGCACGCAAGCGAAATCAGCAATTGATCCATCTCCACAATGCATTAGACGCATCAATCTCTCTGTTTTTTTTTTTTTTCGATTTGGTACTCAAGGACCTTTGGAGTACATATAGTTGCGGATATGCTTGGATGGTGCACTATACAATTGCTGCAATATATGTACAAGTGAATGAATCGATTTATTGCAAGATTCTTAAGTATCCTTTTGCTCACAGTGAGTGTTATACCTATCTTTAACCCTATACCGCCGTCGCCTGATCCGACCTCTGTCTCCATCAGTTTGAACCCTTCAATCTCCTGCTGTCGAGGAAATCGATTGAGAATCCATTTTAGAGATATCAAACCAACTATCTGGTTCTTGGTTGGTATAGAGAAGAGAGTCCTTGTGATATCCCGATCCGATGTAAAGATGAATGATAAATAAATAAAATGCACTCTTGCACTGTCTGTGTTTGCTATTTGGTTGAATAGAAAGGGAACCATCCGTTGGGGTTCCAATGCCAAGACCAAGACTGAGACCCAGGACCAAGAACAAATAACCTTCTTTCTACTACCATCAGAAGAACCAATATTGTTTTACTTATATTTTTATTTATTATTCCAGACATTGCATTATTATTATGACAATTTTACACGCTTGTTTGTCGGCTATTACTGTATGCGATTCACAATGCGGATATGGAAGATGTTGGTTAACTTTTTTTTGTTGTGTTTAACTAAATTTGAATACACAGGATGCCATTTAAAATTAAATGCAAAACTCAGTTAAACACACAGGAAAGGCTGCGCTGCTCTGCGCCGCACGCCAAAAGTACGTTGCTGCTGCCTGGAACAAAGTAATTAAACGTAATTGCATTGCAATTATTGGACTTTTTTGGTGAGGTTGGTTATGGTATTGTGTGTGTTGTGTTCTCTGTGGACAAGGACATTTGTATATGTGCATTTTTTTTTTGTTGTTGTTTAATTTGGATGGCGTTTAATTAATATGTTTGCAGCCATTAATTACTATTGTTGCAAAAGGATTCTGCATTTTCGTTGAAACACAGTCTTTTGCGGTACCTACTAACAAAAAAAAGTCATCTAGTAAAGCCCAAAGGAACACTTTAATTTTATATATTTTTTTTTAATTTTGCGGAAACCTATGTTTATTAAAGGGCATAAGCAAAATGGATTTGATTGTTAGTTGTGATTGTATTTTTTCCTCGTTTTTATGTATACTGCAGTCGTGAAACAGAACGGTCTCGACATTTTAGCAGAACAAATGTTTTTTTTGTATTATTATTAAAGCACAGTAATTTTAAAGCCCATTATGGTTTGGAAAACTCTCGACATCTCTTTGTACCTATCTTGGTCCCTATATTTATCTGTCCCTATATTTATTGGAGAACTGGAAGGAGATCATGTTCATTTGACTTAAACCTCTAGTTCTCTTAATTTTTGTGATGTAATCCCAAATTTACGTCTAATTTGACTCTAATTTTCAAGAAGAAGTTATTTATTTATACTGTCAGATGTTTTTTTTGACCAATTTAAGGTTTTTTTTAAGTTATTATTAAGATTAATGAAGTGTTTTAACTATCCATTAACATTCAAACGTTTTTCAGGCTTGAGTCACACAAATTATTTAATTTATTAATTAATTTGCTCAATAAAGTTCAAAAAGTTTCATTATGAAATTCAGTGATAATTATAGATTTTATTTGCGGTTTAGCTTATTTTAGAAATCAAAATTTGAAAAATTTTAATTTTTTTTTGAAGTTTTAATGACTTTTGGCAACAACATAGATAATTTCGGTTTTGTAAAAATTTCTTTTTTCATAATATTTGTATTAGTTAAAAATTACACTGGTTTACAGTCAAAATGGACACTCAATCCCACTATTTTTTTCTTACGTGCTTTGGCCTCAGGAACTCGGAAATCACTATAAAAAAAATTACGATGGATACGTTTTCGAGATATGATATTTCAAAGTTTTTGTCTTTTTTTTTCGCCGCATACTTAGTATTCGGGCTATATCTTGAGTAATAAACGGAACAATCTGAACAGAAAAACCGGCACGAAAGCTGAATAAATATAAGCAACAAATACTGGAATAATTTTTTTGGGTCACTCCAGATGCTTAAGTACCTATCTATCAAAACATTTTAAAAAAATCGATTTTTAAAGAAAATTTTTGGCAAACAAAATTTTTTACTGAAATAAAAAATCTAAATCTTTTGAGTCCTCATAGTTTTATATTTTTTATGTATAGTGCACTTTCTGGCAAAGATATTTTTCTTCAAATTCATGGATAAGTTCTAAAGATCAATATTTTCGACTTTTTTTGTTACTTTGAAAAGAAAACCGAATTTGAAATTTTTTAATAAAATTTTTTTTATAAAATTAAATTTCCTATCGATTTATGTCCTTTTAAAAAAAATTAAAAATAAAACATTATAAATAACTTGAGAAAAACTATTCAAAAAAAGGGAGAAAGATGACATTTTTGATGTTTTTAGTAAATAGTTTTTTTTTTATCTTTAAGAGCATTTATAGATATTGAACATGTAACGGAAAAAATGAAATACTTTATCTTTCAACATAATGTTCACAAAAATTGAATACGACTTAAATTGCATAAAATATGGACTTTTAAAATCTATTGGTTTTGGTCTTTTTAAGTGATTTTTCTGTTCAGATTGATCGTTTATTACTCAAGACTTGAAAGTCATAGGTAACTCGAAAACCTATCCATAATCATTTTTTTAGATAAGATTTTCGAGTTTCCTGGGCTCGAATCTATATGAAAAGTATAACGGCACTTGGTGTCCAAAAAGTTTTAATTTATTTTGTAAATTAGTGTTATTGTAAATTTTTACACTCGTATTTTTTTTTAAATTTATAACACCTGGCATCCCTTTGTTCTTATTTTGACTTCTATAAAAAAAAAACAAAACTGCTATGAATTTGTAAAATATTTGTGTTGGATTTTCGTAGCTAGCTCCTAGAATATTACTCAAAAATTATTTTTAAAAAATTTCAAAAAAACTAAATCCCAAATAGCTACTCAGAAATTATACTCTAAAAGGTATGAAAAACAATATAAATAAATTATTTTCCCAATTCAAAAGTTTTCTGATTTTAATTAAAATAAAAAATAAAAAAAAAAAATCATCAAAATCGGAGCTGTTTCAGAGAACTTCGAAGAAAAAACTTCAAAAATATAACAAAAGTTATTTGTTTTTCATAAATGACATTTTCATTAGAAACCTGTACTTTTTTTTTGAATTTTTTAATAAAATTTTGAATGTTTGCATTTTTTGTGAATAATTCAAAAATATTATATAAATTATATTGAAAATTAAGTAAAAATGGTACTCACCCATCTTGGCCAAATGCTTTGAGTTCTCTATCAAGAGTCTCCTTCACATTCTGTGCTGAATACAATCCCATTGGTGAGTTGAATTGCTTGTGAACAAGTTTACGTTGTTGTAATGCTGCCATTTTAAGTTTATATTTGATTTTTTTTTTTGTTGCTTTGAATTAATTTGTATGAAAATTTCTGTTGAACTTTATTGAATTTTTATTTCGCTTTTAACTCTAAATTCGAACTAATTGCCTGAAATCAAAATGAAAAATGAAAAATGAAAAAAAAAAAAAAAACTTAATTGAATCTTCTTCGACTCTCTGTGTGTTTTGTGCTAACTCGAGTGTCCGCACTTTCACCAATAAAAATGGTGAATACTTCGTTTTTGAATTTATTCGTTAAAAAAATGTTTTGTTCCTATTAATTTTTTTGTGTGTTGTTTCCTAACGAAAGAGGGAAATCCTTTTATCCGTTTGTATTAATTTTTTAACTGGCAAAAAACTAACGCGGATTATTCTATCCTTTCAATAAGAGAAAAACAAAAAAAAAAAAAACAAAATAAATTACTAACAACCCGGAACGCCGCGGTTCTATTCTATCCTCGTTTCGTCTTCGTTGCTTTGGATTGCTTTGAATTTATTCAATTTGGTTCCGTTTTCGTTCGGATCGATTTCTGTAAAGAGAAAAATAGAAAAAATTTCAAATGAGAAAGTGTGAAAAAACAAATTAGTTCCTATACTAGCTCTTGAGACAAAGAACTCAGGATAAAGAGCTTTGTTTTTAGAAATGAATATGACAAAAGAGAAAAAAAAAAAATATATCAAAATGCAAAACACGGTGTTGAAGGAAAATAGAATTCTTGCAACAAAAACAGCAGCAGCAGCAGTAGCGTAATGAGTTCTTATATTAATGTTTGACGCCTCAGGCAAACACGCCAAGGACATTTCTGCATCCTTACACGAAGTATTTCCTTTCATCAGTCATGGAGATGAGGTTTCTATTTTGATATTTTCTCATGAACCTCTTTCCTTGTTGGAATAATATACCTAACACATAGTACACCTCACTTAGAAGTAGTACCTAAGCAGAAAAAGGGTGTCCTGATGCACTTCCTTGGTATAGCTTGCTGCAAAATGCGGAAGGTTTTTCTCTAAACGGTATATATTTTTTTTTACATGAAAATAGAAAAGGGTGGTATGGGTATAGTATACCTAGTTGAATTGGTTCTTCTTTTACTCTTTAGATTGAACCACTTGACAAACATTGTGGTGTTGTCAAAGGTTAATCATTATGCAGGAGAAGATACATACCATCATGCCACAGAGCATAGGTTGAGGAGTGTACATAAGAAAGGATATGCACTCTCTCTCGTTTCATGCGCTCGTGGTGCTGATGGAATAGAAGAAGAGGTTTTGCCGGTTGACTTCAATGTTGACGATGTTGGCAGCTACAAGAGGAGCAAACCAAGATGAAGATGAATCTTTTCAACCTATACCTTCTATCTTAGCTAGATAGCTTTAGCTATGTACTTTAGACAGAAAAAGGAAATAGTTGTTGAAGTAGTGGAATGTGTTTGATGGGAAAAATGATTAATAAAAAAGGACGAAAACGATCATGATGATGATGATGAAGAAGTGAATGAGAAGAATATAACCACGACCGACGACAAAGACAACGAAGACGACAACAATATTGCTGGCAAAAACCAAGAAGTGGCTGTTGGAACTATAACCTGTTTTACAAACGTTGCTTCATATCAAGTTAGCAATTAAGTTGAACAGGCAAAATGATGAGGAGTAAAATGATGAGCCTTGAAGGTGAAGAAAAATACTAATTTAAGTTCATATATGTAGCTACATACATATTCTTTTTACAGCAGGTTAATAAGAAGATGGAAAGAATTGGTTGAAACATTTTATTAAAGTAATTTTTAAAGAAAAACAGAGAGTCTATTGTTCTGAATTTTAGCTTTTTTTCGGTAAGGAATGTAAATCAGCCAAACTTTTTGAGTGAAAAAATTGATAGACACCTTAAAACTTTATAATTCTACCAAGAATAATCAGGAATAAGTAAAAATGGAACTTATGTAACACTGTTAAGGATTGTAAGACAATTTTCATAGAAACTAATTGAATATTGGAGATAAAGCTAGTTTCAGTGCGGTAAAAATCGTGCACAGAAGTGTACCTTGAGCAGCTGAGCCCCGAGTAAGATATCAAAAGAAAGAGCTATGTAGGCTTTATTCATAATTGAAAACCACAAGTTTCTTGGAGGTTTAGTTGCTGGGTTATTTGAATCCAAATATGTATTTTTTTGTTTTTTTTTTTTAGTTTAGTTTTAGTTTGAACCAAGGTCTCAAAACAAGTTTTTCAGGTTTTTAAAAAAAATTTAAGGGTTACCCTTTGCCGAAAATTGTGTATTGTAAAAAATTCCTCCATATTCATCGAGTGAGACATCAAATGAAAGGTCTCTTTAAGCTCTATTCGTAACTGAAACTCAAAAGTTTCTTAGAGGCTTTCTTGCTAAGTTATTTTCATCCAAAAATATTTTTTTCTTATTTTCAGAAGCAAATAACTTGGAACCAAAGCCTCGATCTGACATCTAGTGAAAAAAAACTATCAATTTTTTTTCAGACTTTAAAAAAAAATCAAGGGGTATCAACCCCTTGCCGAAAAAAATGTATTTTAAAAAAAATTCCAAATTCATCGATGAGACATCAAACGAAAGGTCTCTTCAAGCTTTATTTATAACTAAAAACCAAACATTTCTTGGACATTTGGTTGCTGATTTATTTGACTCCAAACATTTTATTACTTACATTCGGAGGCAGAAAATGCTGACCAAATTCAAAAAAAAAAAAAAAAATGCATATTAAAAAATTTCCCCCGAATTCATCGAGTGAGATATCAAAAGATAGGTTTCTTTAAGCTTTTTTTCATATATGAAACCCAAGAGTTTCTTTCAAATCCGCTAAGTTAAATTTTATTTATATAAACAGCATTTCTTTATACATACTTCCTTGTGTGGAAGTTGTAGGTCGATGGCACTGACTCGGCTGCCCCAATAGTATGCTTTTTATTTAAGCCTTTCAGTGAATGCAAAAACATATCTTCTTATAGTTAAAAACAGATTTTTCCGTTTTTTTTTTTTATTTGGATAGGGTTGCCATGTTTTCAGGCCTAAATATCTTTCAATTTTATCGTTTAGGCTTTTGCTTGATATTTTAAACATTTCCTTTTATAAACAAACAACAAAGAAATGAAGAATTAAGTTATTTAGCAATGTTTCCTTTAAATAAGGGTTGCCACATGCAAGTTCCGACTTTAAATATGAAAACTTAATGCTTTTCCTTTGCTGTATCACCTTTTTTTTTACACCAATTCAAACGATTATCTCTTCAACTATTCGTCGCCCGGGAATCGTTTTGTCGTAAACGCCAATTTTTGAATTTTGGGAAATAGCATTTTTAAGGTTTGCGTTACTAAAAAAACGCAGCGATGAAGTTTTTTTCAATTTGTAATAGAATATTTTGTGGTCTTATTTATGTAGTGAAAACTCTCTTATTTTTTGTTTTGGCTTTTCAAATTTATTAAGGTTTTTACACACAAGAAAAACTAATTTCACTATTATCGGGCAGTAATGAATATTGCAAAAAGTTTTTACGTTGTAATTCAATAAATAAGATATATTATTCAAACCTACTGTTTTTCATCGTTTTTCAAATATTTTTTTAAACATTTTCAGTCTTGATGTTCGATCGATTAATAATTCTTAAAAAAATCTTTCATTATCCTTGGAAAATTATTCCCAAAATATTATAACTTTTACTATAAGTACATTAACGATACTAAGTTTCATTGACTGACTTCGTTTTACATCACAAACTCTGATTTATATTATACAATTTGTACGTTAAGTTATTTTTCAATTTGCATTATAAAACCAAAAACACCATTCTTCATTCCTCAACTTGTTTTAAATAATAAGCTTGTAAGTACCTTTATTTCTATATGCTAACAGAATAACATAACCCAAACAAATTTTCATGCTCAAAAGGATAACGAATAATGAATAAATATATGTATATTTCATTGTCTGGCACATAGATCTCATTTCCGTTTCTTAAAATATACAATATATTTTACCTTTTGCTAGCAACCATCAACCAACAACAACTTTAGAGAGATGGGTAAGATATGTACGAATATTAAACAATTTTCTCATACCTTTCTCACCCCATCCAATAAAGCACCTTTAACGAAAACCAGGAGACCATTTTGGGTTGCTTTTATATAATTTTGCCTAAACACCGTTATAATAAAGTAATAATGTACCATTAATATCACAGCTTTACCTAATACAAATCTTACAATTTAATCATTGTGCTATAAGGTATGAAGCAAACAGGACGAAGTATTTTTTTCTGGATCAGTGTTGCCAAATTATATTTTTTTCTAGACTTCACATAAAAAATGTTAAAGTATCCTTTCTTATGCTATGAAGTCGTGAAATTTAGAAAAAAAAATCAATAAAAAAGATAAACGTCGAGGTTTAAATACGTTCCCTGAACATTTTACCTAAATATGGCAACACTGGTTGTGAAAGCCTAGATGCGTAAACTAATAACAATAAACACAACTAATACCTACACACAGGACAGGAAACCAACATACATCTTGATCGAAATTCCTATAAAGAAAACAAAGTCAAATACGAACAATATTTATGTATATTTACATCTATCACACACATAACCCACACACACATACATTATTTGGGTGAATATTTTATTGATACAAAGTGCTTTACTGTGATGTGGTACAGGCAACAACCAACAAACAAAGAAAACACCATATATCCCAGACCTCTGATTTATGTTTACACGGTAAACGTGACAATGTTTAAAATACGTGCCAAATTGGTAGAAAATAGAAAAGATGGTAGACATTATTACTGCCTCTGATTGGCATGGAAAATTAGTTGAGATTTTCTTAACCGAACTAAGAATGTCAGATTTGAAAGGCATTATTTATTGAATTGACGCTGCCTATCGGTGGTTTCTAAATAACTTCTACTTAAGTTTCGAGGTTAGCTTTTTACCGAAAAAGGATTATAAGATGTGCAACAGATTTTCATTAATAGATAATCTAAATTATTTAAAGTTTTTTTTAGGAAAATCTTAAAAAATGGTTCCACTCTTAAAAACGACAAACATATCAAATAATAACTTGACACATTTTCGTCTGATGCTACTCCCTTTCCTAAATTCTTGTTTTCTTCTTGTTTAGTAAAAAAAAAAACTTTGTCAAGTTAAAGACTAGACCATAGACATCCTTGAACAAACTTCCAAAACCCATAACCAACCGCAATGCTTAAAACTAGTTAATAATTTATATTTTAAGGTAAAGTAAAAGTAACACTGCAAAAGGTAGTATTGTTGAAAACTTTCTTTTTAAACTAAAAGAAGTAAAAAAACAAGAAACTTTCAAAAAAACGGACACACAGTGCCACCGAGATCTAATTCATAATTTGAAAAGTTTTTTTTCTCTAATTGAGTTTTTCACAGGACTTGCTCGTAATTTGTTTACCCTCTAAATAATTCATGTTCAAGACGAATATTCAAACTTAAAAAAGAGTGAGAGTGTAGAATGTAGACCCTCGACGACACGACGCAGACGAAGACCATTGGCTTGAAGAGCGAAGTTTTTAAAACAAATGGTTATAATTATTATTAAGCTTTCATTTCGACTTTCAGAGACTGCATTTCATTTTCTATCAACATAGTTTGAAAGTTTTATTTTGAATCAAAAATATGAAACGGACTTGTGGTTTAGAGAGAAAAGTAATTCAAGTAATAGGAACTTATTTTTAATTATCAAATTTGAAGTAAGAATTTAAGTCTTTTCAGTTTTTGGTTAGAAACAATATTTTCTTGTAACTATTAAAGGTTTCAGATACTTCATAAGATTACTTTTAAAAGAAACTGAGCAAAATAATCAAAAATTGAGTTTTCTGTTGAAAAAAAAGTGGAACTTTACAAAAGTTGCTGCATTTTTTCCGATACTTAAATATATTGAAATTTTAATTTCTTTTAGGGCCAATTTTTCAATAGTCAGATAAACCTCAGATAGAGCTTATTGCTAGGAATAAAAGTTTTTTTTATATTGACATTTGGCAGTTTTTATTTATCTGATAGTCTAACTGACGATTGAAAAATCAGGGCTTAAAGTAATACCTTATTTTTAAAAGTATTTTGGTTGATTTATTTGTATCATAAGAAACTTGCCAATGCAGTCCATTTATTTGAAAAATTGAACGAACTTGTGGTCACTGTAGCGTATTCGTAACTTTTTTACTGTAAAAAATCTCGTGTTTCAAAGGAAAAAAATATAACCATCAATTAAATAAACACGTTTTTGAAGAAATTTTAATCAAGACCTTTAACCAAAAAATCTGTAAAATCTGTAATTGGTCCCCAAAAGCCAATGATTCATTTTATTTATGGTTTTGATGACAAATTAAACATTTATAAATAAGTTCTTACACGTTTTACGCGAATCATTGGCTTTTTGGGACCAATTACAGATTTTACTGTCTCTTCGAAAAAAACACCCTTTCACCAAATTTTTTTTTATGAAAACTCTTTATTCTTGCTTTCTATCCCAAAATCAATGTTTTTACCGAATTTCATTAGGTAGGTTGACCCATCATTTTTGTTTTCACTCAAAAAAACACCCTGTTAACCATGATATTTTTATAGACACTTAAGATTCTTGTTTCTTATCTTAAAAGTAACATAATTGCTAAATTTCAATAGGGTACCACTAATATTACTCTAGTATTTCACACTTTTTCAAATATACCCATATTTTCTTTACTTCTAGAAAAAACACCCTTTCACATAAAAAAAATGTATAGACTTACATTATTCGTAGTTCCCATGGGAAAGAGAACATATTTAATGAATTTCGTAAGGGTACCATTTATACCATTGATTTTATCGGACTTATCGCGGATTTTTCCCTATTTCCCAAAAAAAACACCCTTTAACCTAAAATATTTGTATAGACTTTTTGAGTTCTTGCTTTCTGTTATGAATGAAACATTTTTACCAATTTTCATTGGTGTAACAATTTTTCCCAGTTTTTGTGGTACTAATTCCGAATTTAATCATTTCTTGAAAAAAAAACACCCTTTCACTCAAAATAATTTTTTACTTTTTATAGATTCTTAATTCTTATACCAACCAAAACTATTTCACCAAGTTTTAAAAATTAATAAAATATAAGTTAGCTATGTTATGATACCTTTCTCACACACAACTTAACTTTTCAAAAAGACACCCTTTCACCCAAAATATTTTTAAAAACTTTATGAATCCTTTGTCCCTGTTTTATCTTAAACCTTCATCCCAAATTTTATCAGTGAAGCATGTTTTTCACATGGGTTTCGGTTATATTTTACCTGTTGAGGTAAAAAAACAAGCAAACTGGTTTTTAATCGGAAATAACTTTTCTTAGAGCAATCGTATTGACTTTATTTTTATGTCATTATATTCAGCATCAAAAAGTACCTTGAAAACATGTGCCATATGATGATATTCAACAAACAATTTTTTTCAGTATATTTTTGACTTTCAGCTCCTCCCTCTTGTTCGCGAAAAAACACCCTTCCACCCAACTTTTTTTTATAGATTTTTTTTGTACTTGGTTCTTATCCCAAAAGCAAACTTTTTGCCAAGTTTCATGAGTGTAACAATTTTTTTTTTTATTTCTTGATTTGATGTACTATTTTACCTGTACTATAGGTGAAATCAGATAAAAAAGGTTCTATAGCAGGGGTACTATTAATATTTTTTTTTTTGTATTAAAAAATAATATTTTAATTTTTTCATCCAATTTGTTGGAGCCATTTTTGAGTAAATTAAACTTTTCCAAAACTGGTAAACTAGAGGTACAGTTATTTATGCTCCAAAAAAATGTATTCAAAAAACCGGTCTGGATTTGATTTTAATCATTCCATCCGTTCTGTAGCTGTAGTTCCTTATACAGACAGAAAATTAAAAAAAAGAGTTTTTAAAAAATTTACTAACCCGTTTTAAAACCACTGATTTTTCAACAACAAAAATTAAATATTTAAAAAAAAATTCAAAAAGATTTTTTTTTTTTATTTTTTATTTTTTATTTCAGTTACTTATATGCCTGTACCTATATAGTTTTTTTAAGTTGTTAAATTTTTTTTTCGCATTCCATAATAAGGCCTTTCATTATGCCACATCACACCGCAAAATTTTAAACAATATTGTTAAAGCTGTTTTTGAGTTGTTTTTTTCTTTTCAAAAAAATGTCTTCATTATGTTCGGTATTGATGTTATCACTTTACCTGATGTTTTCGAAAAATAAAATATAATTCATAAAGTTAAAACGAACGCCGCGCTGGTAAGTATGCAACATATTGTTATAATGTTGTATAAACTAATAAACATTTAAACTTGCTCATCGCAGACTGTTCAACTGTTTTCATGTTTGATTAAATAAATTTATTCTGATTTCTTGATGCAATTAAGAGCTTCGTAATAAAATGCAATTTTAATGACTGTTCACTCATATGAAAAATCATTACCCAAGTTGTAGGAAGATATTAACTTTTGTCCTAGTTTATAATAAAAACTTATCATATTTTCGACTTCTAAGTTTGTGAGTTGTGTGATCTCTTCGAGTGACATAAAAAAAAAAAAAAATTAGCAAAACTTTTCTTCCATTATCCTTAACAACAAGCTACAACATGGTCAGAGACATTTTTTTCTTTTTTTTTTCGCTTTGCTTTCAAAAAAGAAAAATTTTGGGACCATAACAATTTGCTGCAGCTGCTCACAATTTTTCTCATTCATTTTTCACAGTCGCAACAGTCTTTGTCTACTTTTCATGGTAAAAAGTTTTTCCTTTTGTATATGAAATTTTGTGAAAGGAACACATCTTTTAGCACCTTTCTCGTGTCGTAGAAGTTAACGTAATATTCATGTTGTTTTTAGTTGTAAGGACATTGTACCTACACACCGTCTGGACTTTATTATCAAAAAAGGAAAAGAAGAAAAAAAAAAAAAAATAAAACTGAAGTAAAAGTAAAACATTCAAAAAAGATAAAAACTATGTGAAAACTATCTCTTGGAGATAAGGAAACACTATGAATTCGGACAAAGGTAAGTCCGAGAATAGAAAAGAGAGAGGATGAAAAAGCTTATTTGAGGAAATACTTCCCCTTTCTGGGAAACCATTACGGTAATAGTTTATGAATCAACAATCAACATTTATAGTTTTTATGATCTCCTCATTTTGGTTTGAGAAAAATGCTTATTCGAAAATTATTGCACATGTGCCAATAAATTTGTTATTTTTTTTTTTTTTTTGTAATAATTATTTTACCTCAAAATTTGTTTATTTTCAGTATTTGTGTTAATGTGAAAAACGAAGGCGAGAATTAGCAAACAAAACAAGAACAACCAAAAAAAAAAAAAATTATTTTAAATAAATCATCTCACTTAATTTACGATTTTCAAAGCAATAAATTTTATTTTAAAATCTTATGTTTTGAATTTAGTTCAAATTGTTATTTAAAAAAAGTAAAATTGTCGTAAGCAATTTTAGTTGGATATGATTAAAATTGAAAATTTATTTTAGATACCAATGTCACTAGAATTATCTCCCACGTAAGCACTTGTTAAAATTTATTAAAAAATCAATAAATTTATTAGTCGAAGAGGCAAGATGAAAATATTACAAGAATTATATTATTGTGGGTTAACATTTCTGATGCACTTGATTCTATGTATTCAATGAAGTTCATGGAGTTATGTAGGTATGTAGTATTTTTCTTTCCACATATTTTTAACTCTTGCACTTCTACACTGAGGGAAAAGCCACCATAAAACAACGTAAAATCAATGAAAACCACATTGATTTAACTGTAATTCGGAATGATTTTGCGTTGAAGATGAACATTTTAAAATCAACGAGGAAAAAAGGTTAATTTTTGATGGTTTCACATCTTAAAGTCACATAAATCAAAGTTGTTCAACTTTGAAACAAAGACGATTCAACTTCAATTTATTTTTTCCCTCAGTGACAGGTAATTAAAATCGTCAAAAATGGATTTAAATACACGACGGAGAAAAATATGGCACTATAAAGTAAAAAAATGCTGAATTTAAATCTAACCTGCTTAAAACAATTAGATTTCTTATAAAAATAAATGGAATCCGTTGAAGATCTGCTAAATTCAAAATTTTAACCAGAATTTTCTTTACACAAAATCGACTAAAAATAAAAAGAATTTCTTAAAAATTCTATGAGCATAGGTACTTATTAACTAACGGAAATCATTCTGTTTAAAATAAAAAGGTTTTGGTAAATGCAATCAGAAAACGTATTGTTTTTGAGTGGCTTAAATTTTTTTTCAAATGAAAATCCTCTTAGAATTAAAATGTTTTTATGTTTAAAAATAAAAATTATTAAATAGTTAATATTTATTAAACTAAATGTATTCTTTTAAATAAAAAAAATTTAAGAAAATAAAAAGATTTGATTTTCAAAGTAGAGAAGGGAATGATGCAAATAACTCTGGAATCCGTGGTTTGATAACTTTTTTAAAATTTTTATTATAGAATTTTATCAGGTACCTTATGAACAATATTTTGTCATATTGATAATTTTTGAAAGACTGTTTTTTTAATTATTTCACCTTCTATATTTAAAAATAATAAAATATTAATTTGTAAAAAATTTATATTTTTGCTGTTAAAATTAATTTTCCGCTGTGCACAAAATAATTTTTTTGAAGAATGTTTTTAAACTTTTATAAATCAAAAATAGTATTATTTTTTGTGGATTTTGTTTGAAAAAATAAAAACAAAAATCTGTTAGAGTAGTAGTATCATAATTCCCCCATTTAAGTTGGAGAATAGTTAAATATTATTAGGAGTTGACTGCAAATAAAAAACAAAAAAATCATCTGAACATAATAGAAATATTTTGGTCATCGTCACGGGTGAGACACATAGAATTTAATGTTAACCTTCAAATAATAATAAAAAAAAATATATTTTTAAAGTCACGGGTCAGGTAACTTTTTGTCACAGGTGGAATCATGTGAATTTTTTTAAAGAAAGGACTCCGCACAAAATGCATGGGTTTGAGTTCCCGGTGGATTTATCTGAGGTTTTGATTTGTGCCCGACCAAATTTGTTCACTGGCTTAAGGTTTGGAAATGGGGGGTAGTTTTCGAGATATCGTGAACAGAATGGTATATTTCAATAAGGGAAATAAGGGAAAAAAGTATAAAAAGGGGTTTGAAAATATTTTTTTTATTAATTATACCTATTACAGAAAATTTGTAGAAAAAAATTGAAAATCAAAAAAATTTGTTTTTAAGTAAAAAAAATCATATGCGATAAAAAAAATAAAAATAATATTATACACATGAAAACAAAGTCTTCAAAAAACTGCTTTCTTAAAAAAATTTTTAACTTTTTTTCAAAAACACAAAAATGAGCTTTTTGAAATTTTTTCTTAATTTTAACATTACAATTTTTTTTGTTATTTAAATCGTCGTTCACGAGAAAGTTAGACATCAAGAAAAATGTTCTTTAAACACGGTCCAAAAAATAATTTTTTGTAAAATTCGTTCAGATGTTTTTTTATTATGGAATTTCTGAAGTTGTTTTTTACGCAAATACAATTTTTAATTTCAAAAAGAGAACTGAAAACATTGTACCACAAAAACTATTATAGAAATTGTCAAAAAACTATACCAACCGAAAGACAATGAATAAAAAACTTTTTTTTTCGCTTTCTCTATCACTGAAGTTTAATGTATGGTTGTTTTACAACAAATATGAATGTGGTTCAGTACAACATTTCAACTTGGACAATTTTTCGTTCTTTTCGGAATTTCATCTATTTATTTACAAAATATACTTAACTTGAACTGAGTGCACCATTCTAACATTTTCTCATAAAATTTTGCTATTCTGATAACACAGGATAATTCTATTCCAAGTTCGTAGAATCGACAATTTTAATTTTACAAACTCTTTATACTTCCATTGAAATATAATGTTTAGTTAAAATCTCAAGTTCGCATTTGATTTAAATGATTCCACTAAAAAGAACACTCCACCAAAGTGAATATTCTTTACAATTCAACATGAAATGTAAATTAACCTTCTCTACTGACTTGCTTTTTCTAAAACGAATTATGTACAACTGTCCTCTTTGAATAATGTTGAATAACACTCAGCGCATTTAAAATAAAGTGCACTAAAGTTGCACACGCAATTCACATATTTCCATATTGGTCATAGAAACACACGCTTAAATTAATGCACACAAGAATCCTTAATCAATTCAACACTTTCAACGGAAAAAAAACTGAACTCAATTAGGATTATACGAATATAAAGTTCAAAATAAAGAGTTTGTCTGGAAATTTCTTCTTTGTATTCAAGCTACAAAAAAAGGACAACGATTCCATAAAATGTCACTGCTTATGTTGTAGGTACATTTAGCTGTCAGTGTTGCACATTCATTATATCATGTGTTTTACAATTATACACAAAGCAATATCCTTCCTTGTTCCTTCGTAGAAAAGCTTCATCTTGTTGCTTACCGCTACCGCCGCCGTCATTTTGCCAAGGCAGATGATTATGATTAAGTTTATTTGAAATGCATGATGTGACATTGCTCGGTATATTAATCAAATGGCTTATATTGCCAGTATTCCGGAGTTATATGCGACATAGCCTATATAAACCAAAGAGGCTTCATGTGTATATGGCCCAGGATTTGCAATTAACTTTTCCCCACAAGTCATAGAAAGTGGTGTTCTCTTCTTGGGACAACATCATGGAAATTTCGCTGAGCAATGCACAAGTTCGGTGTAATCAGGCGCCTATAGAAATGTCCATATGCACATTGCACATGAATGCGATGCACGTTTGGGAATTCTATATCTATACTACAACTGACAACGACGATGACTATGGACTACGACTCAGGCGACTATGTTAATTTTCAGGGCTATAGTAACGAAATGCAGAAGGCTTTCTATGCCTAGAATGCATACATAGTGTCATCAACGGACCGGTAAGCCCATCATACATCTCAAGCTCAAGCTTAAGCATTGATGACTATTCTATACGCAAATGCCCCAGATACACTTTTTTTTAAGATAAATTTCGCCAGTGGAAGATCAAATAAATTGTAAGATCGCCACCGTTTTTAAAAAACAAAAAACACGGAAGGATTTCATGGTCTTTTTGAGATGACGATGACAATATTATTCCCGTTGCGATGACTAATACCAACATTTGAAAAACGTTGCAAAATTTGTATATTTGTTTTTTTTTTTTTATTTGTGATCTGAACAAGACCTTTATTTTCATTTAAGAAAAGTTAGTTTTTTTAAAAAGTGCGTATACGTTGCAGTGAACCAAACAAATTATGTGAAGTTTCTGTACTCGCGATAGTTTTCAAGATAAACGGAGAATGATAAAAAAATATTTGAAGCAAAAAGTGCGTATACGCCACAGTGTGACAAAAGTTTTTTTTTTAATTTGTTTGAATTTTTGAACTCGAACTTTACTGGCATAAGTATTTTAAAACAAAGAGTTTTTTTTTTTTGAAAATTTATATAAATTAAGTAAATAAATATTTAGTTACATGGTTCTACATCAAATACCAGAAAGAAAAGGTTAAAAGTCATTTTAAATGCATTTCCGTGAATTCATGTTAAATTACATAATTCACGTTCTTACTAAAATCGCTGAAAAAGTTGATTTGTGCAAAAATCACATAGTCAAAAGTAGTAAATTGCAGTTAAGATAATTTAAGTATACAATCTGTGATTTTGCGCCAATCAACTTTTTCAACTGTTCTAGTATAAACTTTAAACAAAAAGATTATTTTTATGATTGATCTATGTGAGAGAAATAAAATCATATTCGAAAAAGAGTTCGACAAATTGACATTTAGGGTAAATGCTTTGTTTGTGTAAACTGTTAAGTAAAAAATGAATATTCAGTTCACGTTAAAGGTTATCACAGGCAGTGATTGTGATATGCTATTCACACGACCTGTGATTTTTACCAATCTCTAGTAGACCTTAAAAAATAAGTCAACACCTAAAACCCGACTACCTTTAAACTAAGCTCTTAAAAGTATGAAATTATTTTGGATAGGCGTGTTTCCAGATCCACCGTATACATTATTTTTTTTTTATAACTGTAGGCTATTGTTTAACTTTTTGTATACATATAACATTTTTTAAAGATTTTTCGGAAAAAAAAAATTGTGCAGTTCTGAAGAAAATATTAATCCGCACATAAAAACGAAATTTAAAAATAAATTCATACATCAGTTGTGAAAATATGGATTTTTCAAAACAAAAAATTTTAATTAGAATAATAAAAATAGGATATTAAAAACTTTTTCGCACTTATAACTTTAACAAGAAAGTTAGAAATCATCAGGAAACTATGACAGGTTCCATTAGTAACAGCTCGAAAAATATTTTTTTAATAATTCAAAAGTTATGGTCTTAAGAAAAATTTCAATTTTTCTTCTAGGGAATCACACAAAACCCCTTAGACCGAGAGCCGGCAGCATTATTTGGCAGTTTTGGTATAACCGAAATTCGAGTGTGTACATATCAAGATATGCACCACGGAAAAAGTCTGGCAATGATCTTTTTCAGCTTTCCCTTGCCAGACGCATCAGATTGCAGTAAAAATCAACTTTTGGCGTTTTGGTATAACCGAATAAATGATACAACAAAAAAATCATAAAAAATCCCCTGATTTCAAAACTGTATATACCAGAAGTTTTGTTTTCAGCATTCCCCCCGCCAAACCGCTTTAAAGCATTCTGTTAGGTATAACCGTATGATGGTAACAAATTAATATTCTATATCTATTCTAGGTCTAGAAAATATAAGTTTGAGCCAGCTATTTTTCAGTCTTCCCTCTGCCAGACGCCCTTAAAGGTTTCCCATACAGGTTTTTCTATACAAAAAACACCTAGTTTCTGTTTTTTTTTCTTATAAAATTGAAATAATATTTTTTTGTTTAGAGTAACCATATGATGGCCAAATATTAACTTTTTTCGCCTTTTCCTGATTTCGAAAATGTAAGTTTAAGCCAGTTTTTTTCAGCCTTCCCTCTGCCAGACGCCCTAAAAGGTATCTCAATAGTACGGGAAAGTTAGATTTTGTTATATTGGGTCGGGGAAAAAATCCGAAATGCATTTTGACTTCAGGGCTCGAAAGAGCATAAAGACACGAGTCTAAAATCACATTTTATACAACCGCAGCAAGAGTCTAAAACCACACTTTGTGCAACCGCACCAAGAGTCATTTTTTTTGTCCCTATACAAAAAATTGCAATTTTTTTTTGAAGTTTTTTGCCTACAGATCAAAAACGGTCTTTCAAATCGAAAAACCAATATTGAAACAAATGATGGTAGTAAAAAGATCTACAACTTTTACTACGAACAAATTTAAAAAAAAACGTTCAAGTAAAAGAGATATGACAAAAATAAGAAAATCACTTATTGACGTGTTTAAAAAAAACACCCTAACTTTTAAACCAAAGGGATAATCGAAAAATGTTATTTAACATACATTGTACAAAATAAAATTATTTCAAGTTTGTCATACATTGTTTTTCTGTAGGTTCAAAAATACGCGAGTTATGTTAAAAACTAAAATTTTTATTAAAACAAAAAAATGGCGGCCAAATGACTCTTGGTGCGATTGTACAAAATGTGGTTTTAGACTCGTGTCTTTATTCCTCTCGAGCCCTGAAGTCAAAATGCATTTCGGATTTTTTCCCAGACCCCCATAGAAAGGCTGAAAAATAGCTGGCTTAAGCTTATATTTTCTAAACCAGGAATAGACATAGTAGAATTTTAATTTGTTACCATCATACCCAACAGAAAATAAGCTATTAGGTTTTTTATTAGAAAAATGCATTTCAAAATGCTTCAAAGCGGTCTGGCGGGCCGAAAGCTGAAACAAAACTTCTGGTACCCACATTTTTGAAATCAGGGGATTTTTTATGATTTTTTCGTGTATCATTTATTCAGTTAATACCTAGGAAAACGCCAAAAGTTGATTTTTGACTGCACTTTGGATGCAAGGGAAAGCTGAAAAAGATCACTGCCAGACTTTTTCCTTTGACATACTGTGGTGCATATCTAGATACATATGTACACACTCGAATTTCGGTTATACCAAAACTGCCAAAATATACTGCCGGCTCTTAGACTACCTTACTTGAGACAGAATTGCGGAACCATTTTATTTTGGTATTCACCATCATCGTAATATCATAACTGATCATTCGATTTTTTTTACGAATCCTTAACTCGCATGTAAGAAATTAGTCTACGTCTTAAGGGCACCACGTCGTTTTAAAATTATGGTGGAACAAATGAACATGCAAACATACATACACTACACACATACCCGTCAAATAATTATGTCTAATAAACTTAATCAAAACACTTAATCAGACAGCTGTGAACTTGGTATATGACATCGGCGTTGAAAAAAAAGCGCAAGAAAAACCTGGGGCCTGGGACAATTAGAGAGAAGGAACGTCAACGCTCCAGCTTGTATAGTTTTCAATGAAACCCCAGAGAGTACAAGAAAGCTAGGAAGATATTTATAATCTTCTTATCTAATAACTTCATGTATATGCAAACTGTAAGACGTCTAGCCAGGGCAGGATGGATCCTTGACTTAAACGCTTAATATAAACTATTATGAATATAGTTATTTTATATTTATTCTGTTCCCAAAGAAATGATTGGAAAAGCATCCCAGCACAATTCCACATTTAAAGAAATTCCATGTTTTTATAAAATTATTGGTAAAATGGAATTGAAGGAAAAAAAAAACAGGGCTGGTACAAAACCACCTTTGAGTCACAAAATCATACCATTTTATGGTATTTATCTTCTATTCCCTATAAATTT
Source organism: Episyrphus balteatus (assembly GCF_945859705.1). Classification (NCBI taxonomy): domain Eukaryota; kingdom Metazoa; phylum Arthropoda; class Insecta; order Diptera; family Syrphidae; genus Episyrphus; species Episyrphus balteatus. Next base: position 32,566,801 of record NC_079135.1, read on the forward strand.
AAAACTATCAAAAATAATCTTAATTTTATTTTGGTAATAAGTTAGCTGAGAGGGGGGCCCCCACATTTTTTGCAGCCCCGAGCCCCCACAGCTTGAAATCCGGCCCTGCGTCTAGCGATAGATCGAGCTTGCTAGAAAAATTTATTAAGTTTTCTTTATTTAATCGATTTAATTACGCCACTTTAAGTTTGCGTTAATTGTCTAATTTCTGTCTTTTTCGACGCATGATTTTGGCTTTAACATTAATGCAGTTTTTACAATCACAATATATCTACAAAACATTATTTTTCTTGGGAAATTCTCCTTTATAATTTTTCAACATTTTATTTCAAAATTGAAGTTATCCTGTTTCATTATTATCACGATGTGTGCTTGCTTCTTTTATATGATGCAAATGCATCCAGCTTGGTGTTCTTCCTTCGCCTTCATATGTCCCCTTAATGATTGTTTTGTATGCGCATAGAGTTCTTTTCTATGCCACTGTGTACAATTTCTGTTAATTTCACAACATTCTTACTCTGGCTTTTGATGAAAAGAGTCTAATTAAAAGTTTGTTAGAATAAAAAAATATATATACACGCATGTACCATCACTCTTTAATATAAAGTCTGTATTTTTAATTGAGAAAATAAAATAAAATAGAAAAAAAAAGAACAACAACTGTACACTGATGATCTTTTTTATACATATACCTAGTCCTGTCAGGTCTCAGGTGAATACATAAATATATTCTAGATTTCTCCATTCTATCTTGTTTTAGGGTAAATATATTGTACTCATAAAATGTAAGAAAAATTATAAAAATTAACTCTTCCTCTTAGATTTTACTAACGGATCCCTGCAACGATAGAGCAAACACATACAACCAACTTTATCTTGAGCTTAAAAATATTTTTGAAATAGAATAAAAGCTGTTGAATTTTCTGAAAATGCGTACTCAACCTTGCCAAGTTTAATGCAATGAACATTAAGGTCATATAGTTGTCTACTTCACCTATAACCAGCACTCAGTAGTGTACTACTTGGTTATATGAATACGTTTAAGAAACTAGCAAAAAAAAAATAAATAAAAACTTTCCACTAACAGAATAATTTCTATATGGCATTGAATGAGAGAAAAATGTAATTTAATTTTAATAAAATAAATAATTCTTTAATTTCTGAAGGCAAACAACGTACGGGAGAGTTATTATATGCATTAGAATCTGAATTCAAAAAAACTTGCATCTATAGACATTGCATACATTTATACGTGCATGCATTTTATATTAAGATGACGGTGTTGTATAATTTTGTGGTATGATGGTTATTCGAGATCCACCTGTTGTTGGTTAAATATTTATTTTAATTGGAACGAACTTTTGTTAATAAGATTTGAAAAAAAAAACAAAACAAACAAAAAATGAGAAAAAAGAACAAGTTTGAGTTGGCATAGAATTAAACTATTTCCTACTTGACATTTTATCCATTTACCATGACATGAATATTTAACATTGTTTATTGGATGGATGGCAAATTTAAGTTGACGGTTGAAAATTTTATAAGAACTCTTTAAAATATCAAGGACGCATAGCAGTAATGTTTGTTTTAAAATAATATTAAGTCGAAAAATAAGATAAGAGAGTTATTGCATTTTTAACGTAAAATATTTCAGTGTGTTTTAGGTGTGTTGAATTATTTATAGTTCCATATAGTTTATAGTTATCTTTACTTTAGAAATTTTAAAATTGCTGAGTTGAATCAATCTTAACAAGATGTAAGTTTCTTCTTTTTTTTGGAGCTTTGTATCCACCTTCTCATCAGTTGGTACTGCTACCTTCAGATGAGAGACCTTGAAAAAACCGTCAAAAAGGCAATATCAAGTCAAAATGAACACACATGATCAAGACAGTTAAATAAATGTGTACATGTTGATCAGTCGCGCACCTCAATTTTTCCTGACCCCTCTTCAACTGATTTTAATAGATTAAGTTGTTTTAAACAAAAATTAATAACGATTAAGCTAAAATTTTGTTTTTGGTTTTCCCGAAATTTTGTATCAAAGACGATTTTAATAATTTTTTGAGTGTTTTTTCCTTAATTTTTGAAGTGAAAACTTCTTTAGTATCGTAGTGATTTGAAACAAAATGAAACGAAAACGCGACACGACTTCAACTTGTTATAACTTTTTTGTTTTAATAGATAGATGAATGAAATTTGTACTGTAGATAGGTAATTAAATAATATATTATTGTACAAAATTTCAATTAATTTCATATTCAAAATTCGGAGATAACGGTAAAAAGATGTTCTTTTCGAACACACGTTATATCTTTTGATCTAGTGCACATACAAATTTGATTTAACTTTAATACGCATGCTGCTAACATAACCTTTTATTTGATATATCACACATAACGTTACGTGCTCTACAAGTTACACAATCTTAAATTGAAAAAAATTTAAAAATACCTCAAAACACCTGTGGAGATCTGTTGGCGATGACCAGCTATCAGTGTAGGAAGTACCGTAATCTCAGTCTGGAAATTCGACATGGTTGACTTTAAAAAATTCTAACTTCTCTTGTAGACATCTTTGAAATAATTATACAAGGCGAAACAATAAGCTTTCACATGGTATAAAATTTTTTATAGGTTGTCAAACAAAAAAATTGATTTAAAGCATGAGAACATAAAAATAAATGTTTTTTTTTGCTTTTTAGATGAAATTTCATCGAGTTAAAAAAATTCTAGCTCTTTTTGTAGATGTCTCATACACCTGATCGATATATATATATATTTTGAGCTAAGACAATAAGCTTTCAGATGGTGTAAAAATTTGTATAGGTTGTTTGGGAAAAAATGGATTTAATAGCGTGAGAAGATAAAAATACGTGTTTTTTTGCTTTTTTTGATGGAAATTGATCGAGTTCAAAAAATTCTAGCTCTTTTTGTAGATGTCTCATAGAACTGATCGATATATATATTTTGATCTTAGACAATAAGCTTTTAGATGATATAAGATTTATATAGGTTGTCATATAAAAAACATGGATTTGAAGGTGATAGAATAAAAATAGGTAGATTTTTTCTATTTTTTTATTTTTGCAAGAAAAATGATTTTTTAAGGTTTCACTTCTACCACGTGTGAATTGCACACATGATTTTTTTTTTTTTTATTGTAATATCATTTTATTCAGGAAATTAAGCTACTGAGTAGAATTTTGTTTCTGATTATAAAAGATACATTTATTTTTCTTAAGTAACTCTCCTCTTAAAATACAATATCAAAACTATTTATATAAAAATTTAAAATAATTTTCTTAAAAAAAAAAATAATTATAAAATTTATTTATAAAACATCGTTTTAAATTGTTTTAAGGTATGTTATTTGATATTTATGTATGACAAAGAACAAGGAAAAAAATTTAAGCAGTAGTTAAAAAAAATGTTTATATGTAAAGGTACAGATAAATATTTAAAAAAAATTAACAAAATAAGCCAAATTAACAAGATACAAGATACAAAATTTTAAACAAATTCATTGTTTTCAAAAAATTGATTAATCAAAAAAAATTTAATTATTTTTTAAGTTAATACAAAAATATTTTTTTTTTTAATTTTTTGTAGCAATTTTTGGATTTGAGAAAATAGAAAAAAATTAATTTTTTTGAAATACAAAAATATTTTTTTTTAAAAATTTTTCTTAATTTTAACACAAAGGTGACTAAAACGTTTTGGTTAGTTGAAACTCAAGTAGCACAAAAGTCTAAAATACACCAAAATATTTGGTGTATTTTTTGCACTTTCGTGGTATGCATTTTGAATATACAAAATACACCATTTTCTCGTATATAATAAACTCCGGTGGTTAAAAAAATATACCGATTTTGGTGTATAAAAGGCGCTAGTGGTATATTAAATGATCTCGTTTTTGGTGAAAATTATCCCTTTGAAATTGAAAAATACACAATAAATCTATATATAAAATACACAATTTAAATTATTCTGATTTAAAATTTGAACCAAAGTTTATTTTTTACCTCAAACAGTTTGATGAATTCTAATTCACACCATTTCTTATGAAATAAATGAAAATGAACTTTTATTCACTTTCATAATATTGCCATAAGAAACTAATGGTTAAATATGAATTTGTTTGCCTAATTTAAAAACGAAACACATTCTGTCTACTAATTTTAGATACTACCCCCTCTAAAAATCAAGCGCCTCAAAAATGTCACTGAATTAATGATTTTTTTGTTCGATTTTAAAAATCATTTTTTTCAAAAATTATAATTTTGTTGTTGTTTTTACATTTTTTTAGAAGAGTTCTTTTATAATATAATATACCGAATGGAAAAAACAAGAATACGGGATAATTAGGTCAATAAATATACTATTATAGTAAAAAAATTAATTGCTGTCTTCTTTTTTTAAATGGCGGCCATTGAAAAATATGGCGTCTCCCATTTATGCATTCTGGTGAATTTTATGTCCACAGGGTGTGCTTCCTACACCAAAGAGAGTGTACAAAATATACCGTTTTGGTTGATTTCAGAATCGAATAATTTTATGCACCATTAATGGTATATTATAAAAGCAACTGAATATCGGTGTATTTTTTGCACAGAATCTTAAAAAAATGTTGAAATTTTTCACAGAAAAGACAGTGGTATAATTTTTATACCACTAATTTTGAGAAATACACCATATTTTTTCAATTTCCTCAATTTTACACCAAAATTAATGAATTTACACCAATTTATACACCAGTGTGCTACTTGAGAATTCATTAAGCCGTTTCCGAAAGTCAAATCTAGAAATTTTTTTTATGGCAAGTACCGTTAATAACCTGTCGATAACCGAAGCATGGAGCCGTTTTTGAAAAAAAAACTACTTTTTCTGTGAATTTGGTTCATATGAAAAGTGCCGTTATTATAAACAGACAAATAGTGTGAGAAAAATTTAAATTGTTTTTAATTTTTGTACAAATAAAAAAAAAAAAATAATAATATAAAAGAAATAAATAAAATTTTGCTTTTAAATTCAGTTATACACAAAACCGAAAAAAACCGTTAAAACACGATATCGAATCTAAAACGCCAATATTTCAAATATCCTTGGTTTTCAGTGACAGTAGAACACTTGAAATAAAAGCTGATTAGATCGACGAAAATGACTAAAACCGATATTGAACCTTTTACAAAATACAAACAAAAAATGGAATAATCTGTTATTAAACTTGATGACCTGTAATTTTTAATGGTTAATGACACAGGAAATCACAAAAAATGTCCTACATCTACACATTTTTATATGCGATAATTTAAGATAAAATGTTCTCTTAAAGTTTGGTTGTGTGACTTACTGAACAGAAATTATACAAGTTTTCATATTTACCTTAAAATTATGCAAACTTTACTTGAATCATTCATAAAAATTTGAACTGATGTAATTTCAAATTTTCTTAAAAAATGAATCTTTTTCATCTCAGCAATTTGAAATTTGTTGCTTGATGCATTTATATTTAAAAAACATATTCTTATGGAATAAATTCATACAAAATCTACAGGAAAAAGGTGTTATAAAAAATCCTACTAATTTGACTTTCGAATGAAAATCTAAAAAATGTCACTTCCGTTTACTCAATCACAGAAGCACTTTTTCAAAAGTTTTTAATGTCAAAGTTCTACAATACCAGTTTTTCTTTTGTTTTTTTTTTTTTTTAATTTTCAAAGATAAAAAACCATAAACACCTTTCTAAAAAGAAGTTTTTCGTGCATGCACTTCCCATAAAATCCATTATAAGATTTGATTTTTTTCTTTTTTTTTTGTTGTATCTTGAAGACCGTAAGTTTTCTAAATTTCCATTTATTTTTAACTCTCACAATTTTTTACGACCACAAAAGACTGCTGCTTAGGATAAAGTTATCCTAAAACAAACATTATCTAAATAGGCACTTACTGTGCTCTAGTTGATCTTCTCCACATGTTTTATCTAGGTCCATACAATATAGAAAACTATATACACTCTTATACTTATACTCCTAGCTGCTGTCTTGTTAGTTGCTAGTTGCATCCTTACACTTATCAAACCTACACCCTTAGCAAAGTAAAAAAATAAAATAAATAAATAACAAAAAAAAGAGAAAGAAAGTAGTTTAACGTACCTTAGCTTAGATTGCACCTTAACATAGTGAATGTGCAAATTACATTCCATCAAATTTTTCCTTTCTATCTCTTCTCTTGCCTCGGTCCTTATACAACAGAGAGAGAACAAGTCCTTATGGAATGAATCTTCAAGTAGAAAGGATCTAGGTAAAAGGTACCTTATACCTTTCCTGAGACAAGACATCCTCTTATTCTATACTTTTTTTTTTTTTTTTTTGAAAACTGCTGCTACCTTGTGCCATGTTTAACATGACCAGTGCCAACGATGCTTAACGAGGACTTCAATGTTTGAAGATGGAAGTTCTCTTTGCACGAGATTTCCTACTTTTTCATTCCACCATCATCAAAACCAAACTCAAACCCAAACCAAACCAACTAAACCATTCTCCGCCGCCGCCACAGTTCTACTCTGCCATCATCTTTCAAGAAAAATAAAATGGAAGCACAAAAAGCCATTTTAAAAACGTGACTTCTTCGTAATTTAAGGATAAAACTTGCTGCTGCACAAGTTAGCGTGTTTTGTGTTTTGTATGTGAGGTGTATACTCTTTAGCAAGGTGTTTTGGGTTTGCTGTCGTCTTCTTTTGTTGAAAAGTTTGAGGGGCATATAATAGGTAGAACGCAAATGCACCAAAATGTTATAGTAGGTAACTGTTCCTACTTATCCCCCAGTACCTACCGGAAAGGACAACACCCAATGGGTTCTTCTTCTGCTTTTTAGATTTTTCATTTCATCCTACCTATACCTTCTATTGTGTTGACTACACAAATAAGATACAGTGACAATCAAAAGTAAACTCACTTTTTGAAGTGAAAACTTCTTTAGTATCGTAGTGATTTGAAACAAGATGAAACGAAAACGCGACACGACTTCAACTTTTTATAACTGTTTTGTTTTAATAGATAGATGAATGAAATTTGTACTGTAGATAGGTAATTAAATAAATTATAATTGTACAAAATTTCAATTAATTTCATATTCAAAATTCGGGGATAACGGTAAAAAGATGTTCTTTTCCAACACACGTTATATCTTTTGATCTAGTGCACATACAAATTTGATTTAACTTTAATACGCATGCTGATAACATAACCTTTTATTTGATATATCACACATAACGTTACGTGCTCTACAAGTTACACAATCTTAAATTGAAAAAATTTAAAAATATATCAAAGCACCTGTGGAGATCTGTTGGCGATGACCAGCTACCAGTGTAGGAAGTACCGTAATCTCAGTCTGGAAATTCGACATGGTTGACTTTAAAAAATTCTAACTTCTCTTGTAGACATCTTTGAAATAAGATTTATGCATCATTATACAAGGTGAAACAATAAGCTTTCACATGGTATAAAATTATTTATAGGTTGTCAAACAAAAAAATTGATTTAATAGCATGAGAACATAAAAATAAATGTTTTTTTTTTGCTTTTTAGATGAAATTTCATCGAGTTTAAAAAATTCTAGCTCTTTTTGTAGATGTCTCATAGACTTGATCGATATATATATTTTGAGCTAAGACAATAAGCTTTCAGATGGTGTAAAAATGGTGTATAGGTTGTTTGGCAAAAAATGGATTTAATAGCGTGAGAAGATAAAAATACGTGTTTTTTTGCTTTTTTTGATGGAAATTGATCGAGTTCAAAAAATTCTAGCTCTTTTTGTAGATGTCTCATAGAACTGATCGATATATATATTTTGAGCTTAGACAATAAGCTTTCAGATGATATAAGATTTATATAGGTTGTCATATAAAAAACATGGATTTGAAGGTGATAAATTAAAAATAGGTAGATTTTTTCTATTTTTTTATTTTTGCAAGAAAAATGATTTTTTAAGGTTTCACTTCTACCACGTGTTAATTGCACACATGATTTTTTTTTGTTTTTATTTTTGTCAGCTATAGAAATTTTTGAAATATAGTTCTTAAAGTTGCAAAGTCGTTTTGGCTATGGTGCAAAAAGGACTAAAATTCAATATTAGAATGAAAGTTGATAGATTAATTAAAGTATAATTTTAGGTGTTCGAAAACTTTTAACACTTCCTGTATATCTTTGTAGACATGGTTCAGTTTCTTATTATTTTCTCTCTTTTTTTTTTTTTAATTTTTATTTATTCTGAACTAGCTTGGTAGGAATATATTTTTCGGGCAAGGTGGAAATTATGTCATGAATTTTCAACATCTTGCAACTATTAAGTGTAAACGAGCACAACTTTTCTTCACGTATTATTATGTTTGCTTTTATTGGTTAATTTAACAGGCTGATGAATTTTTATATGCAAAACTGCTATAGTTGCATTTGAATAATAAAAAAAAAAAAACAAAGCAGCAAAAAAACTAAAACGAAACGAAAAACGGAAGTCTTTGTTTTCACGCTTAATGTTTTTGATGCATTCAAGGTGTATTGGGGAGGTTAAAGCTATACAACAACGTGCCGTGATGGTTGCAATGGCTATTAGGTGTGGTAGAGTGTTGCATCGTATTAATTTTTTTTTTTTGTTTTGGTTTAAATGTCTTAAACGTGGTTGTTAGTTAATGGATTTTTGTACGGGGTTTGCGAATTTTTTTGAGGATAAGTTTTGTTGGATGGTTTAATTAAACTTAGTTTTAATTAGAAAATGGAGATACATAATGTATATAATGTTTTTCAGTTGAACTTGACAAATCATATTCATTTTGAAGCAGGAAATCAGAACATACACAGAGAAAAATATGACCATCTAAAAACTAACAGATTGCCATATTGTTTTACTGCCCATATGTTTTATAAGGAAATCATATTAAAACGATTAATAAAAACAATACAATACAATAAGGAAAACCTGATTGTTTTAATAAGGTTTCCTTCTTGGATGAAAACCATTGAGAAATCTTATTGTTTTTGTTCTATTTTATGTGGTCTATTTTTCTCTGTGTAGGGTGTTTTATAAAGAAGCAGTATCTTGAAGTTCGAAAAGTGAAATCATTATTTCTATTAAAGTTCTGAACAATTTTTTACATTTTGACAATAATTAATTCACTACTTCAAAGATCCAGAATTGACAATCTTCCAGAGATTAGAAAAAAAAATTCTTAAAAAATACGATTCTGACGATTTTTGAAGTTCAAAGAAATACTTAGGAATTTAAGTCGGCCTATGAGGACAGTTCTTCGAATTTTCAATCGAATTAAAAAGCTGTTAAATGCTCCACTGTGCTTGTGTGTGGCCTTGTAACGAAGACATGACTTTTAGAATGGAATCCTCTACTGCCATATTAAACTGTGTTTATTTTATTTCCAATGGCTTAAGGCTAAGTTTAGTTTTCCAAATGTGAGTAAGACTGGAGAAACTAAGAACAGTACTCAAATAAAATTACCATCTGGTAGCAAGTACTTGCTCTAGTTTTTAATAGTTGTAACAAAGTACCTACTTGCAATCATATAAGCTAAGCATTAACAAAATTAATAATAATATGTTTTTGTGTTTAAACTTTTTTCCCGATTTTTTTGTATGTACATTTTTAATAAAATCGGTTAAACTTTCCACGAGGTTAAAGGGAATAACCAATTTTCAAAAAAATGAGAGAAATTGTTTTTACTTTGTAAGAAAAAATTAAATAGACAAGTACTCGGCAACCCTACGTAGAGTCAGTTGGGGTAAGTGCGCGCACTTTTCACTTTAAGGCAAAATTGTGAAGATTCTATAAGAGATATCAGAATAAAGTTTTTTACGTTTGATAAACCTATATTTTGGGAACAAGAAAACACAAAAAAAAAGTTTTTTAGTTTAAATATTTCATATGATTATAAACAAAAACCAAATGAAGTCAATGTGCGCACTCTTACCCCAAAGTCAGGGTAAGATCGCGCAAAATCTTGGGTAAGAGCGCGCACATAGTTTTAATAGGAATCTTTTGACAGTTTACGTAAACTAAATTTCTAAAAACTTTATGTTATACTAAGTTAAACAAAACTTTGTTTCAAAACTTCCAAGTTTTCACTAAAATTAATGAAAATATAAAAGAAAAAACAAATTAAGTTCAAATACAAAAACTTAAACTTTATTTACAAAATAAAACAAACAAAATAATATTTCTAATTAAATTAAAAGAAAACTGCCTTTCTTTTTTGAAATTAAGGAATGAAAGCCTTCGTTTCTCAAGATTCAAGTTTGACATTTCTCTGTCTTGTTGAAAAAAGAAAAGTTTAATATGGGAAGAAGTGCGCGCTCTTACCCACAAAAGGACTGCGCGATTTTACCCACAAAGGTACTTTTTTTTTCTATTTATCAAATTTATTATAAAATATAAGAAAGTCTAACAAATTTTTGACTTAAATCAAATATAAATAGGCACAATTCAAAAATATATGCTACTTTCGGTATATAATGCTCCCACGCCGACGCCACACACTTTTCCCGCACAACTTTTTTTTTTTTGTTTTTAGTCATATTTTTTCAAGCCTGTTTTAAAATAAAATGGAGCTAAGCACACACTCCCGAAGGTTATCACTTATTGACGTCTTACTAAGCGCTGATTTCCTCATTTTCAGTTTTAGTTTTTTTTGGACACAACTCGAGAAATAAGCAGTGCGCGCTCTTACCCACTGCGCGATCTTACCCCAAATGACTCTAAGTGTAAAAAAACACTAAAAACACCCCAAGTAACAATTTTACTTGCATAAGGTCCATTTTGTTCGATTCGAAAAGCTATAGTTTGTATACGTTTAGTTTAAGGCTTACTTAGGCAAGTCATCCATTTTGGAAAGAAAGGAGGTCTCCTTAAGGCTATCTAAAAGTGTTAAGAAGAAGCCTTGTAAATATCAGTTAAAGAAGACCTTTATAAGACCTGTTTGAACCATTCTAAAGAAGCCTTGTATTTTCAAGTGACAGAAGGCCTCTCTAAGACCTGTTCCAAGAGGTTCTTGTAAGTATGCAATGTTTTCACCTGTAAGTATGCAAAGTTTTTATCCTGCAGATATGCAATGTTTGTAATGCATTAGAAAAAAACATTGCATTTCAATGTGACGTTTCAATTAGCTCCCAATTTTCCACAGTGGAATTTCCAAAGAAACAAAATAGGAAAAAATTAAAATAAATAAAATAATATGTAGAAAATGCAAAACAGAAAAAATTAAAATAAAATAAAAAAAATTTAATAAAATTCAATAAATTCTTTTTTTTATGCATAAATTCAACATTTTCTACAACACCTTCAACAACTTCTATAAGGCCTTATTATAACATCCTTCGCAAGTAATCCCTCTGCAGGAAGACCTCCGTAAGGCCATTTTAAGCTGTTTGTCACAAGCTATTAGCTTGTGCATTACCTGTGAAGGAAAGCCCTATGAAATTTCGGTAAAATGCACCAAAATGATTTGTTTAAGACCTGTCCTTCTTGTTATGAAAGCCAAAAAAATAGCTTGCATTGACCTTTATGAAAGCTAAATTGTTACTTGTGACTTCTTTTTCAGTCAAACTGTATGATATTTGAAAGATTTAAACGCTTACACTGATGTCTTAAAAAAGAATACGTACATAATTTTTTGAATCGGTCCTTTATTGTTTCAGATATGATCAATTTGATTTTTTTACACGAAATGAAAACTTATAAGTTTTGCTAGGCAACACTCATTCTTTCAAATCATTGGTACCTATAAGGCAAATTTTTGACAACAAGTCGGTATTAAAGTGCTTTATAATCTGTGAAAAATCATCTGTCAGGAGGCCCGTTATAGCTAGTCAAATGCCTCAAAAACGCATATCATCCAAATAGAAGGTTCTTATGGTGTACATTGTACAAACTTTTTTTTGTATCACTCAGACACGTTTAAAAATTACAGTAATTCAAATCTCCACATATAATCAAATAAAATTGCATACTTTTGGGATATACATGTAGATAAGTTTGAAGTGTTGCAATTTTTGAACGGAAAGTGATAACAAAAAAACTAACATGAAATATAAAAAAAAAAACCTTGAACATTTTTGTATGCAAAGTTAAGTTAAGTTAATCTGCAGAATACTTTTTGAGTCTACAACTTTAAAGAACTAAGTTTTTATGACCCCTTACAACGGGCCTAGTTAACTTGTAAAGTTGTCTCTGTATTTAATGCACTCTAAAGTTTTCCAACAAAGTTAGTATATTAATTTTTTATAAAGCCAGAAAACTCGTTTTTTCATGTTATTGCCTCAAAAGTGCTAAATTTATGTACCACAAAATTTATTCTAATTTGACTGTACTATTATTCAATACGCTCTTCTAGGTTCCACTAAAGATGAGGTTTCTCCTTGTTCTTGTACTCTTTGACCTATCGTTGAAGAATCCATTTGCTAAACATATCCCACCCATTTTAAATATTAAATACTTAGCTTTCTGATCGTCTTTTCCACTATACCTTCTTCCATATTCTGTGACAAAATAATATAGAGAAGCCTCATACGCTATATCAAGGGACACGGTAGTGCCCAGCCAAGTTCTCTAGCAACTTTGGCACTACACCCTTATTTACAGGAAACAACTCAGGCCATTTTCGACCCCCCTCTAACTTCCACACCAACGATGCTAGAAATTTCAAACTCGCTACATTTATTGAGCCTGTCAAAACCAAACTCCTCACAAAATTTCAGCCTCCTACGATGAGTAGTTTCTGAGATATAGGGCTTCAAAAATCGCAAAAACCGTAACTGACTGACTGACTCACTCACTGACAGATCATCAAAATTATGGAGAACTTCCCGTTAAAGTAGAAATTTTACACGGTGATAGGGCTTGTGGTGTATACAAAGGGAAAAATCGAAAATTTGAGATTTTCAATTCAGGGGGCGTGGCATCCGCCCATTTCTGCTGAATTATCATCAAATATTATAGAGCACTTCTGATTATCGTAGAATCTTGAAATTTGGTAGAATGGTAGAGATGGTAGTTTGTACAAAGGAAAAAAATTTAAAATTTGAGAATTTCAGCCAGGGGGCGTGGCATCCGCCCATTTCCGCTGAATTTTCATTAAATATAATAAAGCACTTCTGATTATCGTAGAATCTTGAAATTAGGTAGAATGGTAGAGATGGTAGTTTATACAAAGGAAAAAATTTAAAATTTGAGAATTTCAGCCAGGGGGCGTGGCAACCGCCCATTTTCACTGAATTTTCATCAAATATAGAGATTTTCAATTCTACAGCCATACCTTGCAAAAAGGAGTGAAATCACAACAAAAACATTACTGTTAAAAAAGAAGCCAAGTTCTCCTATGTTGAAATTATGCTGGCACAAAAAGTACTGAGATGTAAAAGTGTACCAAGTTCTAAAGTTTGGGTTCAAATTCGTATCAATAAAATTTTGATTGTTTACTTGGCAATTTTTGAAATAACTTTAAAAATCGGTAATTAAAAGAACAATTGTCAAGAGAACAATCAAAATTTTATTGATACGAATTTGAACCCAAACTTTAGAACTTGGTACACTTTTACATCTCAGTACTTTTTGTGCCAGCATAATTTCAACATAGGAGAACTTGGCTCCTTTTTTAACAGTAATGTTTTTGTTGTGATATATTCAATAAGTAGTAATTTCACATAACCTATAACCAGCGGACAATAAAAACTTTTCTAACGATAGTTAATATATCCATTTGTGACAAACAGTTTGGTAGTTATGAGTTATGACGGAACACACATACATATCGGTTAAAACCGTGAATTGATGGTGAATTCACTATTGTTAAGAGTCAGAATATCAGGTCAATGGTAGACTTCTCGGTATTGGAAGAAGATAAGTACATAGAAGAAGTAATTTTAGTTCTAGTTTATCATCTATCATCAAGTTCACTATTAGATTAGAGATTTTGATAGTCAACTTCTAGTTGTTTGTTTTTTAGTGTTTAAGTGATTTTTTCTTCACCAGCCTCTTAAATCCCCACTCACAATAAAAACACATTCAAATTCTATTAAAGTGATAAGTGGATTAAAATTTCGTCCTTATTTTTTTTTTCTTTTTTTTTTTTGAATTAAAATTCCAGGATATTATATTGCACAACACTCCATAACCATTATGACTAAACAATAGATCAAAGGACATTCTTCTTCTTCTACTTCTTAGCTATAAAGCACTATTGTGTGTTTCGCTGGCTTGCTGTGTGTATTTCATCTGTCAGCTGTGCAATAAATCATTCCTGTCACAGGTGACTCTGTATTGCTGTGCATTGTATGGAAATTTAGAGTGCTGAATGCATATGCTGGTGGTGTCGGCAAACACCCAATATACAAAACTCAACACCCACCCGCACCCACTCTTGGGAACGAACGTCGAAGTGGTAATCTATGGAGAGAAATATACATATACACGTAGCATTAGAAACAACAACGCAATGACTACTATATAAGAGAACTATGAAACCAAGAGGCACAGCGAGAGAGCTCTCACTTCACCTCACTCGTCCTCCAACCTAGATAGATGATAGTGTCTTCGGTTGATTCACACAGTTGTTCGGTAGATTAATGTGCTTGGCGCAACCAACACAAAAATTCAATAAAAGTGCGAAAATGCTAACCAGAAGTAGCAGCAGCAGAACCCGTACTAGAGTGTTCATTCCTGAATACGAATAAAGGTAGGTATAGAGAAAGGTGGTATACTCTGCTGAACTCTGCCATTCTGGCTGGCAGCACCTGTGGCTTAATGGAATTCTGTTATTTTATTCCCACGCGGTTTGGTTCTTTCTCATCCTTGTCGTCCTCTTCAGTTATACATATATTGCCGTCGTCGTCCTTTTTCCTTTGGCTTTGGCTGACATCCGTCGTCGTCGACGTGATGGTCGTGCATTCACCAGCCAGAGTCATTGTACAATTGTGGGTCGCACTTACCTTGGATATTATTCCATCCAACGAACGATCAGATATTTCATTTTTTTGTTCTTTGGAAATTTTTTTTCGAGTAGTTTATTGCAATTCATAACCTAGCCTGAATTGTGAGGTTGCTTTTTTTGTTCTATCTCAAGTTTTAATGTGGGATGTGCGTTGTCGGAAATTGACATGCATATTTTTGGTTGCGGAGAACCGAAATACTTTGGTGTTTATAATGGAGAACCAGAAAATTACTGAAAGAAGGAGTTAAGAATTCTACAGCGCTTTTAAATACATCCTTATTGAGAAATGAGAAGGTTTTAAGTTCATGTTTTAAAACGAAAAAGAAAACAACAAAAAACACACAAATTTTCAATAATTTAAAATCAAAATGTGAAAAATCCTTCTCCGGAATGAATTTACATTTCACTGAATGGAAATTGCCCATTCTTTTGTAAAAAAGCAAAGAATTTCCCTCTTTTTATTTTGTTGAATGAAACGGAATCTATTTTTATTTTTTTCTTTGGCCAAAGTAAATCACAAGTAATGGCCCAATTGGTAATCTGTATATCTCAAAAGTAATTCCCTGACCACAATTCCTATCAATATCTATCCAAATACATCCCCCCACACTACTCCACTATACCTCGCAAATACCTTTCCAAAATAATCTTATAGGTTTCTATACCTTTTTTTGAATTCAACCGAAACAACACCGATTCTCTTCTTTATGGTTTCTATATGGTTGGCAAAAATTTATGCAGATTACATTCTTTTGTGTTTTGTGAGGCTTGAAAAAAAAAAGACGGAAAACATACAAAATTTTCAAATGAAGGTAAGGTGTGGTTTAGGGTTTTTTTTTTTTTTTGCATTCATTTGAAATCGAATTTAGACAGGAGTTAAGAGATGTTTTTTCCATTTTTTATTTTGGTACCTACATTTTACTGTGGGCTATAGTGGAGATAAAGAAAGCTTCGCGGTAAAGGTATTTGTTTAAACATATATCAACATTTAATTTGACTGCCAAGTAATTGAAAAGATTTTCACCCGAAAAAAGGTCTTATAGTGTTTTATGAAAAGGACAAGGAAGTTTCATCTAAGAAATTTGAATTTAACATTGATAAGCTCAATTTGAAAATTGCTTTTGAGAATTTTGTAAAGACTGGATAAGCACTAAAAAAAAACTACTACCTATTCAATTCTGCACTTAACAAAAAAAAATTTACATCTTTGGAGGTATTTTGAGGCGTAAGATAACTTTGAATTTCAGATAATTCTTTTAAAATAGAGAAACAATTTAAAACAAAAACTTTTCATTACTGGGAATTATATTTCAATATTAGTTTTGACTAAAATTTAAAATAAAAGTTACACAAAAGTTAGTTTATGTGCTTATTTTAGGAATTTTAACTTAAGGTCATTTCCCCTATAATCGAACACCTAGTAGCTTACAAAAAAGTAATCCTCAACTGTGAGGAAATCGTTCAACTTAAATTCGTTATATTAAGTTAATTAATTGCTGGAACTTAAATTGTTTTATTAAATTTAAGTTTCTTTTATTTACTTTTATTGTTTTTTTTTATAAAAAAATGAAAAATGAAAAAAAGCCAAATTTCACAGTAGTCGAACACTTGTTTCCTGAAGTCGAACATAGAGTTTCCTAATTTCGAACGTAAGATTTCGGGCACAGGTTAAACATAAAAAAATGTTAAAACTAATTTTTGGAATTTTTATTTCAGTTTTAACGAACAAATTCATAGTATTATGTAGTTTTTATTCAATTTAATTGAAATAGGTACGAAAGTAATAAATAAACCTTACAAACATAAAACAAAAAAAACATAAATAGCAATATTCTTCAGCAAAGTAATTTTTGGAATTTTTTATTAAATGCAATGTAATGTATAGTGGTACATACTAGGTAATAAAAGTAAATTAAATATAATAAAATAAATACAAAAAGTTATAAAAAACATAATTTTTTTATTTTTTTTTTTCACGGCAAGTTTATGAGCCAATCTGCGACCTTGCGTTCCTCATCTTCTGTAAGGACTGTAGAAGGACCCATGCGCTTAAGCCCATCTGCAAATTTCCCATTAATCCTATCATGGAGGGTAGTTATGGGAACACCGAACTCCCTACTTGCTCCTCGAATGCTCATATGGTTGTCACGAATACTATTCAATGCATTTTTTAGGGAGGCTTCACTATATGTGCCCTTAATTATGAAAGTCTAAAATAGCCTTAAAATAATTATTATTTATGGGGTAGAGTTTATTTGAAAGCGAAATTGCGATAAATAAACTTCTTTATGGCTCCTCTAGAGATTTCATAAAAGAAATATAATTAAATCGTTATAAGAAAATTATTATGTAACTAAGTTTTTCTTTAAACAATGCAAAAAGTGATTTAGTCCACTTTCATAATCATGGTCACATATATGTTTGATATTTTCGTTTCATTTTGTCTGAAAGATTTTTTAGTTTTCAAATTCAAGGCAAGAAACGACTAAATTTAGCAACTATTCGAACAAAGGAAACCAAAAATAGTAAGTTTCCTTGATCCGAACACCCGATAAAAATGGGTTCGAATACTGGCCCACCCGATAAAAATGTGTTCGAATACTGGCCCTTAAGATTTTGCTATCTTTATCGTAAGAAAATCGTGAGAATGATTTATTTTCCTATAATATTTCAAAACTATTTTGACGAGGTTGCCTATATTCGAACACAAGTGTTCGAATAGGAAAATCGTTCAAATTAAGCTTCCTATGTTCGAACAGTTAAAATATTAAATAATTATTAACTTTTTGGATACAAATTGAATAATAATTGATTTAAAATAAAGAAAAAACTTTTAAGAATGTGTATTGACCTCAATTTTCACACAACACAAACAGTTTACCACAACACTCTCAACACTTTTTTTTTTCTACAAAACCCTTAAACGATGGCACTCTCTGAAGGCTTAACACAAACTACCATTCTTATAAACGTTG
Organism: Episyrphus balteatus; assembly: GCF_945859705.1. Classification (NCBI taxonomy): domain Eukaryota; kingdom Metazoa; phylum Arthropoda; class Insecta; order Diptera; family Syrphidae; genus Episyrphus; species Episyrphus balteatus. The sequence goes on from NC_079135.1 coordinate 32,584,767, forward strand.
ACATGAATTGTACTAGTTGAAAATTTCTCAAGGTTTAGGGTAGTAACACATTTAGACTATAGCATTTACATAAGTTGAAAATCTAGAAAATGACACAGTTTAAACGGTTTTTTTTCAAAAAGTGTTCGACTACTGGGAGTGTTCGGATTTAGGCGACTCTACTATATTTGGAAATATATAAGTTTTGATTTTATTAAAAAAAAAATTCAAAGAATCTAAATCAGAAAAGCAAATTAAAATCAAAAACAAAATTTAACTGAACAATAAATTAAGCTCTCTCTTTTCAAAACCAACATAGGTTTTGTCTAATTAATAATTTTTTATATGGTTTTTCAGACTGAATATGAAATTTATGGTTTTCTATCGTGTAGGTTATTCATTTGAATTCGTTCCATTTTATGACAACATTCCCTTTATTATTTATGTCTATGAAAGTATGTATTTCAGTTGAAGCTGATTTCACAGAATCCTAAACTTAATTAATTTTGTTTAACATTATTCGAAAACAAAACAAATTTTCATGGTTTAATTAGAAATTTCACGGAATTGACATTTTATTGATATTTCGAAATAATAAAATTTGAACTTCCGTTACACATTTCTAGTGAAAAATGAAGTCATATTAGAAATTCTAGTCGTACACACACCTAATTCTATTTAAATTGCTAAACCATAATCATAAAGAGAATTCAAATATTATATAAATGTCATTACCATGTCATGTACCAAGGTTAAGCTGAAATGTGTCATAACAAGTTATCTAAAAAAACGATGTCTTGTAGTTTTTAAGGCAAAAATATTCCTTCTAAATAAGAAGATATTCAATTAAAAAAAATTAAACTTTGAAAATTACCAAATTTTAAACCAACTTGTGTATCGGTTCAGGCCCTAGCTCGGTTTACAGATGGTAGCACAGACAAGCTGACGATTGTTTTGGTTGAGTCACAAAAGCCGTTTGTTTGGTTATTGCTTCTTAAAAGCACAAACACTTTTCGGTGCACTGTGGTGTATACGTGTTCTTTTTTTATATGTAAATGTTTTTGAAGTTAACTAGTTTCGTATATTTTAAACAGAATAACATTTTAAAATACCGTAACACAGGATACAAAACACTTAAACTCCTACTTAGCATTCTTATTTTCAGCAAGTCACGCCTTTTCTTTAAGGAACTTTAATAGGTATTTTATAAAAAGTTATTAAAAAAAACTCCAAAAATTAAAAAATTTTTTTGATGTGATAACGTCTTATAAATCGATGAACCATGGCAGCCACCAGAAAAAAGTGACGCCATTTTCTTCCGTTCCACTCTCGCACTTTCGCAGTGCGGCAAAAATTTCAATTAAAAATTAAAAATAAACTATTAGAGATACAAAAATCTTCTATAGCTTATTTGAAAGATAATAACCTTAAGTTAAATATATTTGAAGGATTTTAAAAAATTCCATCTTTGAATAGGGTAAATAGGGGTAAAACAAAATTTCAAAAAATTGGCTATTTTCTAATTGCGAAAATGTAAAGAATTGAATTTTTTTTAATCAATAGATAAATGTATTGCAAAAATTCTAAAAAATTTCAAAACTAAGCTATTAATGGTTTTCTAAAACTAAAACATGAGGTAGACCTTTGATAAAGTAGTGATTATAGGTAGGTGAATTTTTTTTTTTTGACAATTTGAAAAACGTCATTCGAAAGATAATTAAAAAAAATTAAGGGGTCTGATAAGGGTTTTTGTTTAAGTCTCTGCGTTTCGAAACATGAATTTTTGAAAAACACCTACTTATTTTGGGGTATTTTTGGGTGAGTATTTATTTTTTTTTAATTTTTTGTAGCATTCAAAAAATCTCAAGCTTATAGAACACGTAGTCTTTAACTGCGCGCATACATGTGCACAAAATTGGTATTCAAAATGGTTTTTGACCGAATAACGGGAAAAGCAAGTTTTTTTGTCCCAAGTTTTTTGACCTTTTTTAACCGTTTTTTTTATTTTTATCTTTTTTTCTTCAACAGATAAATAAATGAACTTTATATTGTAGATATATAATAGACAGGACTATATTTTAATCAATTTTGTTGTCACAATTTTGAAACAACGGTAAAATAAAGTTTTATTATTCAACAGGTTCTATCTTTTGATCTAAAGTAAATACAAATTTGATTTAACTTTATTGAGCATCCTGATGATGTTGTCTTTCGTTTGGTATATCAAACATAATTGTACATTCACTGCAAGCTACACAATGTTATATTAAAAAACTTGCGAAATACCTCAAAACACCTGTGGAGATCTATTGTTCATGAACAGCCACCAGTGTGGGAAGTACCGTAATTTCAGTTTGGAATTTCGACATGGTTGGCTTTAAGAAATTCTAACTTTTTTTCTAGTCATCGCAGAAATAAGATTGAAACGTCATATGAAAGGTGAAATTATAAGCTTTTACATAACATACATTTTTTTATAGATTGTCTAAAAAAAATTGATTCAATAGCGTGAGAACATAAAATTATATGTTTTTTTTGCTGTTTTTGATGAAAATTGATCGAGCTCAAAAAATTCTACCCCTTTTTGTAGATGCCTAATAGACATGATCGATATAGATATTTTGAGCTGAAGCAATAAGCTTTCAGGTGGTATAAAAATTTCCATCACCCAAAAATTAATTTTTGGGTGATGGAAATGATTTTTTCACTTTTTTCTTATAAGAAATGTTTGTTTTTAATAAATTATTTTAAAACTTTTTGCGCATTGTAAAAATTTAAAAATGCTTTTATTATTTAGAAGAAATATTTGGCTTTTTAATGGTATAATTTTTTTAAAGTTTTAAAATAAAAAAATTAGAGGTAATTTTTTTTAGCTTTTTCTTGTAAATTATGATTTTTTGGAATAAATAAACGCTTCAATTGACTCATTTTAAAAGCACACAACCTGTTTTCTTTCGACGTTATCACGTAAAATTCTTTGTTAAGGAATAGGGTTAAAAACGTATTTTAAAGATCAAATTCATTTGGAAAATTGTTTCTTTCCGCATTACTTTTTTTAATTTTTTGTTTTTATTTTGAAATATTAAAGCAAATTGATTTTAATAGCCCAGTCATTTTAGTCATTTTTAAGCCCAATCTGCGGAAAAATTCCTACTGGGCTGAATTTTGGTATACAGCTTAATGACGGCTTTGTTATGAAGATGTGAAAAATCGACATTGATATCGTGTCCGCGTTAAGAGTTATAGGGGTCAAAAGGTCACAAAAACTGGTTTTTCATGATTTTCAGCAAAACGGTAAGTCTTATCAAAAAAATTTCAATGCAAGAATTGTAGACCAGATTATTATATATAAAAAGTGTCATGACACTTTTTTTCCTAAGACCCACCGTTTCTTAGGTATAACGATTCAAAAAGTTGAAGTTTAGTTGTAATCGTCATAATCCTATTCCTGAAAAAAAAACTCCTAACTGAAAAGTTCCTGAAATTTAATTATTTTTTAGCTTGGATTTCGTTCTTCAATGGTTAAGAATATAGGGAAAGCAAAAAAAAAAATGGAAATTTTCACCATTTTTCCGATAGGGGCCCTTCTCCCGAAACCATTTCCTTGAGAATTTTTGTTTAGAATAGGTCTGAATATATACAGGGTGTCCGATAAAGAATGGACAACCCTAAAACGGCTGATAGCTACACTTATGACTGTTCTAAAAACAGATAGAAAAAAGTTCTATCGCAACCAGTTCATAAAATATTGGCTTTTTTTCGTTCAGTGTATTTAAAATTTTATCATCTTATGTTTTCGTTCACTACAACCACGAATGAATGAATTTTATTTATTTCTTTTTTTTATAATTTTCTATAATAATTTTATGAGTACATAAACGCTTTAAAAACTGCACAGCTATTGCACATTTTTGTAAAAAAAAATTTTGAAATCTGTTTTTTGATGCAAAATGTAAAAAAAGTATTTTATGAAAAATTTTAAACACCTGTGTTATAAAATAAATCTATAGAAACCTAGGTGGCCATCTTTCTTAAAAATATTCTCCTTATACCAGAATATTTTTAAGAAAGTTGGCCACCTAGGTTTCTATAGATTTATTTTATAACACAGGTGTTTAAAATTTTTCATAAAATACTTTTTTTACATTTTGCATCAAAAAACAGATTTCAAATTTTTTTTTACGAAAATGTGCAATAGCTATGAAATTTTTAAAGTGTTTATGTACTCATCCAATTATTGTAGAAAATATAAAAAAAAGAAATAAATAAAATTCATTCATTCGTGGTTGTAGTGAACGAAAACATAAGATGATAAAATTTAAAATACACTGAACGAAAAAAAGTCCATATTTTATGAACTGGTTGCGATAGAACTTTTTTCTATCTGTTTTTAGAACAATCATAAGTGTAGCTATAAGCCGTTTTAGGGTTGTCCATTCTCTATTGCACACCCTGTATATTTTCAGACATATTCTAAACAAAAATTCCCAGGGAAATGGTTTCGGGAGAAGGGCCCCAATCGGAAAAATGGCGAAAATTTCCATTTTTGTTTGGTTTCCCCATATTCTTAACAGTTGAGGAACGAAATTCAAGCTAAAAAAATAATGAAATTTCAGGAACTTTTCAGTTAGGAGTTTTTTTTTCAGGAATAGGATTATGACGATTACAACTAAACTTCAAAATTTTTGAATCGTTATACCTAAGAAACGGTGGGTCTTAGGAAAAAAAGTGTCATGACACTTTTTATATATAATAATCTGGTCTACAATTCTTGCATTGAAAATTTTTTGATAAGACTTACCGTTTTGCTGAAAATCGTGAAAAACCAGTTTTTGTGACCTTTTGACCCCTATAACTCTTAACGCGGACACGATATCAATGTCGATTTTTCACATCTTCATAACAAAGCCTTCATTAAGCTGTATACCAAAATTCAGCCCAGTAGGAATTTTTCCGCAGATAAAACCTAAAATTACTGGACTATAAGAGCAAGCTCCTGCGAAACAATCCATCACATTATTTTAATATGTCCACAATTTTTTTCGCACGTATTTTTATTAATAAATTTATTTTATTTTAATTTAATTAAGTTTTATTTTATTTAGTTGTTTTTGTAATGTTTTTTTTTTTTTTATTTTAATCTAAATTGTTAACGAAAGAAGTTATAAAATTAGAAACAAAACAAAGAGTAGGTTTGTGCGGTCACTAACAAAGTTTTTTTTTTTGCATTTTGAATAAAAATAATATATTCAAAAGATCAGATCAGATCTAAAGCTATTTGTTGACATTTCTAAATATCGTGAAGTTTCTCATAAGTTTATCGTAAATTCTTCAAATATTGATTAATCTTATCATATTTCATAGCTTGTTGAACAAAGGGTAGGTATATTCTTTCTATATTCTTGACAAATACTTACTCACGTCTCCATTTAATTGATTTCAAATTCTTGTATCATATCAACTAGGTATTTCTCTCCAATCAATGATCAGAAAAGATACTTCCGACAACTCAAAATTTCAATTTATCATTTTACCAAAAATCACCATGTTCCGTCTGTATGCATTTTGAATAAATCAAATACCCAATTGAAAATTCTTGGAAAATATTCCAAACAATTTGTATTGCTTCAGACTTCCAAGTATTGTGTGACGCATGTAACTATTTGCTAAAAAAAAAAAAACTATGAAAATTCCCTTACCAAAACTGATGTAAGACATTTGGAAACCAATCAAATTATACTCATCACTATTAATTCTCGATAAAACAAAAACATCAAATATCACCAACAATGAAAATCTGGATGTTCGTCCGAAGACGATTATATTTACTATTAATGAATTTCAATTCAAATTACTTCTTGTGTTTTATTCGGAAATTTGTGGGCAGAAAATGTTTTCTAGTTTCCCTCTGCTGCTAGAAGAGAGATAAAGGATTTATACATGGGAACCTTTTATCTTTTCCTTTACCCTCTGCCTGGGCTGGTATACTATATTTCTCAAAAGACTTATTCTTATGGATTTTTGATAATTTTGTAAATGGTTTCCAGGGTAGGGTTTAGAAATATCTATAACTTTGAACATACATATGAAATAATATAGGGTAGGTAAGCCCGAGATGACCCACTCAGTGACTCAGTTACCAATTTTTGAAAGTTGAAACAACTTCTAAACGATTTGGGTCAAAGTTGCCTTAGTTTCTAGTTTCTATACAAAATTTGTTTCAATTTCATAAATGAAACAATACTCAACCATGTCGCATACACTCTTGGTCTAGGTCCTTTCTTTTCCTTAAAGTCTGCATGTATATTGATTTGGAATAAAATAATATCGAATATTTCAATTTTTAGTTCATGACATTTTATGATTTAAAATATTCTTTAGATTATTCAGAATCACAAAAACCCATTCAGGCTGTTTCAATTGGATGTTTGATTTTTGGTTATAGATATTGAAACCCTTTCTTCTTCGTTGTGCAGTGTGTGTGTGTGTGTGTGTTTCTTAATATATTCTGAAGTATTTCTTAGGAATAAGGATCACAGTAAAATCTTTTCAGAAACATACAGGAAAATTTGCATTTTGTTCATGACCTTGTTTCGGTAGAAAAATACATTACAGAAGTTTCAAATCGGTTTAAACATTTTCGAAGGAAGTTATTTTTTTTAACTCAACTTTGGAATACTAAGAAGAAAGAACAAGAACCTGATATATTGTAAAATTATTATTAAAATTTGTGAACTTTTGGTTAAAAAGCGAAGTAGATAACTAAGAGAGCTGACTGCTTTAGGATTAATTTCATATTTATATTTATTCAATAGGGTTGCTAAGTACAAGTTCTTATTTTATTTCCTTGTAAGTTACTCCTATTTTACTTCCTTATATGTACCTTTTTAGTTTGATTGAATAAGAAAAATGCTAAATAAATAAAAATATTTTTTTTTTTAATTTCTTTTAAAAGTAATTGTAGATTTCAAAATATAAATTTCCCTGATTTAAAAATTTTACATTATTAACACCATTGCCCGTTACATTGAGGTTTGCTCTAATTTTAAAAGAATCTCGAAAAGCAAAAAAGTTATTTGAGCTACAAAATCGGGTTTTTTTTAATCTGGTTCTAGACCAAAAACAAAACCTTGGATAATGGCTTTCAAGCTTTAAAATTGGATTTCATCCCATGCCAATTTTTTAAAGAAAAAATTATTGGACAATCTAACCTCAACAAATTAGCAATTAATAAGCTACAATTTAAAATATCAAAAAAAAATAATTTCCTTATTTTCAACCGCTAACATCAGTGTTATTTTTAAGAGTACCTTTGCATACCAAAAAAAAAAAAAATTGTGCTCCAGATTTGCATGACAGCTAAAATGTTTTTTTTTTTTAATTATTTCAGGTTTGTCCGCTAACTTTAGGAAGTTACAATAACTTAGAAAACCATGCAATGTACAGATGAGGCAGCTTTTCTGATTGGACGTTTTCATATGAAATGACTTTAAAGTGACAAGTCTAACGATTTTAGGGTCACTGTGGTGAATGCGTAACTTTTTTTTTTGCTGGATAATTTACTAAAAATTCTGAATTCAAAATTGTTTTATTCCACCACAAAGTAAATTTGCCTTACTTAAAATCGTTACACAAAAAATGTATATATTTTCACTACTAAATTTCAGATTAAGTAGTATTCGTAGTTCATACAGGAATTATGTTGTCCACTAGTTTTAAATGAATGTACATCAAATATCAGAAACACATCTGATCTGAAATTCTGAACAGAATTGCGAATCTAAAAAGGAATACAAAGAGCTGAAAATGTCAACGTCAGCAAAATTTTGTTGAATTAAAATTTTTTGACGAGAGATTATTAATGAATATGGAAAAGCAAATCAGAGACAAAATGAAACTCTGAAGCACACAAGAATTTAGATTTTAAAGAGTAGATTTACAACCATGCAATATCACTTACCTGAGTTAAACTCTATCAAATGCTTTTTAAATATAAAGCCCAATCTATTATATACATTAAAGTTTGGCTTTGTGTACGTTCGCTAACCGGCCACACAGACTGACTCATTTTCTTAATTTTTTTTTGAAATCAAAGAGGCATAAGAGGAGAAGGTTTAAGGCAACAAAAATTCAAGATTTTATAGGGTAAATAGGGGTAACACGACATTGAAAAAAGAGGCTATTTTCTAAACGGTAAGTCGTAAAGAGTTGACTTTTTTTTTTTAAAATAGACAAATTTATTCAATAGTTAAAAAAGGTATTGAAAAAATTCAAAAAAATTTCAAAACCAAGTTGTGAGGGTTTTTTTGCAGTCATAGACCTTCGACAAAAGACTAATTAGAGGTACGCAAAATTTTGCACAGAAATTTGAGTTACACCATAAGAAAGATATTTAAAAAAAAATTAGGGGTCTAAAACGGATTTTTTTCATAGGCCCTGTATTTTGAAATAAAAATTTTTGAAAAACAACCTAATTTTTAGGGACATTTTTGAGTAGTCTTTTATTTTTTTGGAATTTTTAAAAGTCTGCAAAAAATCTTAAATTTATAGGAAATATAGGTTTTAATCATGCGCATGCATGTACAAACTTTTGAATTTTTAAATCGATTTTTGACCGAATAACGGGAAAAACAATTTTTTTTGTCCCAAGTTTTTTGGCCGTTTTTAACAGTTTTTTATTTTTATCTTTTTTTCTTCAATAGATAAATAAATGAAATTTACAGTGTAGATAGATAATAGGCAAGACTATATTGTTTCAATTAATTTTGTAATGACAAATTTGAAATATCGGTAAAATAAAACTCTATTTTTCAACACGTTACATCTTTTGATCTGGAACTTACAAAAATTTGATTTATCTTTATTGAGCATCCTGATAATATTACCTTTCATTTGATATATCACACATAACGCTACATTAACTACAAGCTTTACAATGGTAAATTAAAAAACTTAAAAAATGTTTTTAACATAGGCCACTTTTTTTTAAATTTTAAAAGTGAATATTTTTAAATTAATTGGACGAACTTTTCAAGTTTTGATTTCCTTTTTGTATTGGGAATTATGACAAATTACAAAGTCGAAAATAGAAATAAATACAAGAAATGGCGGAACGAAGTCCGCCGGGTCAGCTAGTTATCTTATATTCTCTTCCAAACGATTCAAAGATTTGTTTCACTGTTCTTTGAGATACAGACCTATGTATAACTGCAAAAGTCAATGCCGTCTTTACCATAAGGGCACACGGGGCCCGTGCCCAGGGCCCCCATTCTCAGGGGGGCCCCGAAGGAACGAAAATTTCTCTCACACATTTATTCTCAAAACATTTTTGTCGGGCAGACCATCTACCAAAAAATTTTAGTTTTTATATGGCAACCAAATAAAGTTTTTTCTACACCTATACGGAAAATACAATATGTTTTCAAAATGAAAACAAATTATGTGGCGTTGTATGCGGACAAAAATTTAAATCCAAACGACCAAACCCAAATTAAATTTTCCAAAAAATAAGACAATAATATTTTCAAAAAACAAGAAAACATTGTAGGTAAGATTATTTATTATTGATAAAAACAACGAATTCTCTTCCATTATCTTTTTCCTTAAATAATAATTTCGTTGGAAGTTCGCAAAACTGTCAAATTTGTAGTGCGTGTTAAAATCAGTGTAAAAATATGTGTAGATTCGTATTAAAAGACGAAAAAAGAATTAATTCGTTGGCAAAAAAACATCAATACTTTTTCCGTTGGAAAACGTTTAAAAAAAAACTATTGCCGGCTCATCGACTTACGGTACATCAATGTTTTGATAATTTTTTTGTATAAACCTTTTTATGTCAAAATATTCATTAAAATCGGTTGTGTCGTTTACATTAAGAAATCGGTTCTATGGCAAGTAGGTACCGTTAATAAAGGTCCAAAAAATATTTTTCTTATTTCAAAAGTGCGTCCTTATTTGCAGCATTACATGTTTTTTTTTCAAAGCAAAATCCTTATCCGTTTTTGAGAAAATTGCAATACCTCGAAAACTTTATATTGGAGATATCCGTTAAAAAGGAGAAATAAAAATAAAATAAAATAAAATAAAATAAAATAAAATAAAATAAAATAAAATAAAATAAGATAAAATAAAATAAAATAAAATAAAATAAAATAAAATAAAATAAAATAAAATAAAATAAAATAAAATAAAATAAAATAAAATAAAATAAAATAAAATAAAATAAAATAAAATAAAATAAAATAAAATAAAATAAAATAAAATAAAATAAAATAAAATAAAATAAAATAAAATAACGGCTCTTGGAAATCACGTACAAATCGTCTGTATCGAGTTTTTAGCGAATCTATCAATCCGTTTGAGCTCTTTTTTCCAATTCTTCAAACAGAAACTTATAACCGGTACAGGGAAATTATTGGCAGTATAAAATGTACAATTATTGGCAGTGGCAACGTTTGATGTCTCAATGTGCGTATTATTGGCAACCCCTACCAATAATAAAGACACTAGGTACTTTATATGGAACGATATATTGGCAGCCCTTTCTAATCAACCATTGCTTTTTAGCCAACCATTGTACTTATTTTACTTTCCACAAGGGCCCCAAATTCTTGTGTGCCCAAGGGCCCCAAGATAGTTAAAGACGGCCCTGGCAAAAGTCAGTCATCAATGAGTTTCCGCCCTTTAAAATTTGGCTTAATATGAAAGTTTATTTACGTTTCCAACATAACTTGGAAAGAAGGAACGTGATTCTAATCACTCAGTAGTTTGAGTTAAGAAGATTTTCGACTGGCTCGAAAGTAACCGGTACCACAGGGTACTCCAGCAATACAGCTACCAAACTAAAAACCAACAAAAATAAAAAAAAATGTCCACGCTGTAAAAGAAGACCTTTGAATCAAGATTCGTTTGATGTTTACCAGTTTAAGCTCTGATGTATCAAGTGCTTCTGAAATTTCACTGGAATTATACTTCTTTGAATAGAACTTAAGAGAAACCAACTAGTGGAGGTACAAAAACTGTAACAAATTTATTTTGAATTGAATCTTTTGTGACTTGTGTTGCAAAAAGATACAAGAACTAGCTACTTTGAACTGTTCTTTAAAGTGCAACACAAATCCTTAAAAGAATTGTTTTAGATAGATTATCCAGAAAAAAAAAACTGTTCACTAATTCTTATAGAACTTACTCTCCTTTCATATCTGGCTTTCTTTTATTCCAACCTACTTTAAATTGTTTATTTTTCCTTTAAATGAGAACTTGACTTTGTTTTTGACAGCTATTTTAAGATAATAACAAATGCCATGAAAGCAATCACGCAGAAAACTCGTATATTATACTTCTTTTCCATACCTTAAAGTAAGGATATAGTCCCAGTTTTAGGCTTTTCCTTTGGTTATTATTGTTAACAAAATTAAATTTTATAAGAAAGTTGCGTTATTTCATCTCACTTTTTACTGGAACTATTGAAATCAACAAGATATAATTTATTAGGGCTATACCAAATACTGGCTTAATGGCCTCGTAACTTTAACATTTAAGTGCGAAGGACTACCAATAAAACAACTTGAAAAATTCCATAAAACACCTTAATAGCTTATATCCTTGACTGGTGTATATAGAAACTTCAATAATAATAATAATAAAATAATTCCATGACAGAGAGAGAGAGAGAAAGATTAAAGATAAAACACGAACCCAAAAACTGAGGAGTCAGTCGTTGGTCGTTGTTGCGTTGAGGTCCTTAATGCTTGGTTGTTATTATATTATATTGTAAGTGAAATTGGGTAAACACACATATCAATTATCCCGAAGTGATATGTGATTGATTAATTGATGAGCTTAAATTCGAAGCAGGTCATTAGTGAACAAACGAACATGGCTGATGGCTATTAATTCAATAGAAAATTCAAATTGTCCTCATTAAGAAGGAATAACATGTAAGGACACTCTCTCTCTCTCTCTCTCTCTCAAGGAGACAAGTGCGATGTTAAAATTCATATCAATACGATGATATCGGGCAGCCAATAATGACGTGACATAGTGACGGTGTGGTTGGTGGTGTCTTAAATAACGTGTAAATATGAATAGCTAATAACTTTACGCACATTTATCTTTTATGCAAATTAATAACAAACAAAAGCACTTAACTGCGGTACACTATGAACCTGGAAGTGGCGAGTTTCATCCTTATACTTGTGTATGGTATGATTATAGTTATGGAGAGAAAAAGTGCATTTAAGTATGAGAGTGCATGTGATGGTGGACTTCACTTCATTGACAATGACAACCACCATAAATATGTAGATAAGTGTGCAATGATGCTTGGTTGATTGGTATAGGGTGAATGTAGACAACGTCGACAACGCAGGAAAGTAGAATTTCTCTTTAATAACCGGAACATACGAACCCACACCCGCATGTTGGACACATTTAGTCTTCATATCTCATCTCGGGTCTCATTCATCATATAATCCATTAAAATTAGAGACAATATACCGCATAGATAGAGGGCAGATGTGTGATGTGCCTGCTTGCCTGCCATCGCCAGGACATGGCAGCCAGAGTAGATGGACGAACTAAGATGACAACGACGACAACGATGACAAAGACAATTTATATATATATATGATGGCTTAGGGTTAGGATACAGGACACGTCAGTTGGTTGACCGTAGACAGTTGAATTTGTCCATTCTATGGTGATAGATTGTTATTGAAAGTTGCCAGCAGAGAGCCAAAGTGATTTAGAAAGTTTTTTGCTCTTGTCTCATTTTTTTTTTGTATTTGGTTTTGTTCATTTTGCTTTTTAATGAAATGTTGTAAAGAGAAATAAAAGATTTAGAATTCTATCATAACGACCATCACTTAAACCAAAAAGCAATTTTGGTGAGTGTAATTGTAAGTTTGAAGTTACTCAAAGCATTTTTACGAACATAAAAAAAAAACAGACAAATCAACTTGAAATGTTGGAAAAATGTCTTATGTACGTCTTTGTTTCCGTATACTAACAACAAATATGCATAATTCTCCCAAATAAAGAAGTCCAATAATTAAAAAACTCTTTTTACTAATGTTTATTTTGAGTTTAAGTAATGATTTTTCTGATAAATCATGAAAAATCTTACATTAAATTAATGTTGAAAGCATAAGGAAGTCAAACAAAAATTTCCCTAAAAATATCCCCTTGGGATCAAAAATTTCCCTATTGATTTTTTTGCAGAAATAAGCACATACAACTTAGTTTTGGTCATTGTTTTACCCAAATCAGTTGAAAAAGCTTAGACAAAAATGTCCTTGCCTGTTTTCTATTAATTTTACATTCGTTTTTGTTCTCATTTTGTTACAATTTGATATTAAATTGAATGGTAACTTAAAGAAACATTTTTCCCAAATTTTCTTACTTGATTAAAAGCATAGAAACTACCAAATTGTTCCCTATTCAACTGAATCTGAAATTCAATCTCAAAAGTAATTGAATGTATCTACCAAGAACATGATGCTAAACATTGGTTATTTATATTATTGGATGAGAGAGAGATACCAACAAACAAAAAAAAAAAGGTAAAAAGATCCATCAATGATACTTTTCCGGTTAACCGGAAATAAAGTTAAATTATCAAAACACAACTCGTCCGCACACTTTCATGACAAATATGGTGGACTCATTTACCGGAAGCAATGACAGGAGAAAATTATTATTCCACAGAGTATAGAGAAAAAAGAGAGATGGGGAAAGAGTTTGACTTCCAGGTGCCAGGACAACATCACTAAGAAGGACGTCACTCATTGTGAGCTCTTAGTCAATATAAGAAAATAAATAAAAATGTAGGTGTAGATTCAGGATTCAGCAGTTGTAGCAACAGCAAAAAATATATTAGATACATATACCTTCCTTCATCATCATCCATCATCAGAGAACATAGAAAGGACAAAATACAAAAATAATTTTTCGATGACGTGCCGGAGACATGACATTCGTCTGCCATTTATATATATACATAAGAAACATCATGGTGATGGTTTTAATGGATCCTGGGGTGGATCTAGCTGTTGGAACGTCAATTTCTCGTTGTTGTTCGAGGTGTTTTTTTTTTGGCATCATTGCACGTCTTCGTTCTTTGACAAAATTCTGAGATATCGTAGAAGTCATAATTTTTTTTTTTTGGAAGATTACCATTTCCGTCAAGTTCCGGTGAGAAAATAGCACGGCGTGCGGTGTTATGGTGTTGAAGTGGTGTGCGAGTCACTCTCTCGGATTTGTCATTCTTTTGATGCCTAATTGAATTGCTGTCGATAGGGCGTAATAATGATTTGATGTGAATATTATTTTTTTTTTTTATCTTGTGTTTGTGTTTGGGTGTTAAGAAGAGACACGACAGGAAGATGAGGAAGGAGATTTATAGCTTTTATGGCGATGTGATTATTAGATTTATTTTAAAGGAAATTTATGCATTCTTTGAATATATACTAATCTAACGATCTTTATAATATCTACTTTTTGGCTTACCGTTTTAAGGAAGTTCGTGTTTTGAATTGGTAATTGATTTTTGTCTTTTTTATAGAAGAATTCATGTTGAAAGAGAATTTTTTGTTGATATTTTTAAGAGTTCCGGAATTTTAATATTCACTTACCTGAAAAGAAAAGATATTAAAATTAATTTTAGTTATGATTGTTTGAAAAACAAAAAAGGTTATTTCAATAAGCAGTTTGCGAAATTCTCTTTTAACGATTAGGTTTAAGATTTTTCAAACTTCTATTTTCCCTTTTCTTGGGTAGATTATGAGTTTTAAGAGTAATTTGTTGATAAAACATGAAAAATCAAACATGTTATATTTTATGTAAACATGAGGAAGAGAAATAAAAATTTCCCTTAAAATATCCCTTTGGGATCAAAAAAATCCCTTTTGATTTTTTTAAAGAATTATGTTCGAAACATGGTTTTTGATTAATTTTATGCTTAACATTAACTCTAGGAGGCAAATAAAAGTACCTATTCTTTGCTAAGTTAACTGCATTTGAAATTCGTTTTCATTTCCATTATAATTATTTTATTGTTTTCTTTAGTTTAAGTGTTCTTTTACTTACTACTCCTTTTAAATTAACACAATTCAGAACCACAGTTTCCGAAACTCAGTGGACAGCAAAACTAAAAATCAAAAATGAAATAAGAAACTTGTTTAAATTAAATTACTGACAAAGAGGAAGCATGATATAGTTGTGACCAGAAACTGACATTAAAACCATTAAAGAAAACACCAACAACAACTTTAAAATTATTAATGAAATGAGTCCCTCTGAAGTAGTTTTTTTTTTTTTTTTCTTGAAGTTTATATCAACTCACGGGATAATGGAATTGAATTTCAAAAAAAAAACTTCAACACGACGAGTAACTTTAAAAAAAAAAAAATCCCAAAGGAATAAAAACTAGCCAAAGGACATGTTCGAAATGACAGAAGTTAGAATCATGTGAATAAGAGTAAGGTAGGTGTCTTCTTGCTCGAGTTCCGTTGCATCTATCTCACACCTCAAAACTCTATCAACACCTTTATTCTATGACGTTTGTCACTTCAACTTTCTTTATGTTGTTTACCTACCTAAGTCTTGTCTCTTGTTCTGCACGTGAGTCGTCAATTACAAACTTCAGCGAGACTGAACAGGAACACACTGAAAACACTGGAGTTAGATAAGAGAGGGACAGTAAAAGAAATCTTCTTCAATTTTTTTTCTACATCAACACCGTCTGCCATGATGAGAGATGTGTCGTATCTGTAGTTTTAAGTTCCGACTTCCTAGTTGGATAGTGGCTGTGGATTTTTATCCTGCTATAGCACACATATAGTTTCCTACAAATTAGTGTCAAAGGAAATTTTTAATTAAAACATTCGGTGCACAAGATGTAATGGAATTAAAAGTATTTCGCTATCTGACACTTCATTTGTGAGACAAGAGAGTGTTATTCAATCAGAGATTCTTTTTTTTTTTTTTATTTTTGACTTAGACTTTCAAACAGTCCTCATGTGAGCTTAGAACTTTATCTCAATTTATCTGTTAATTAGATGGTGTGTATCTTTTAGTTAAATTAAAGTCATAAATGATGGCAACTATAAAAGCTTTAGAGATTGACTTGATTTTATTTTAAATTAAAAAAATCGCAAAATACAATAAAACAAAAAAAAAACAGTCCTAACATTTAATTAGCTAACTTATAGAACTGATGTAAATCTTTTACGTTTGTGAGTTCAGTTAAAGCTTAAAAAAATGCTGAAATCAGAATAAAGTCAAATAAAAATTTCCCTAAAAATTACCCTATGGTATCAAAAATTTCCCATACATTTTTTTTTGAGAAAAGAATAAATATAACTCATATTTTTTAACCATTATTCAATTCAAATTAGTCCTAGAAGCTGAGAAGTAGTTATTCAAAATAATAACTCTTTTTCAAGGTGTTATTGTCAGTTTTAGGACTGATTTGATGATAAACCAAGAAAAATTCTACATTGAATTAATGATGAAAGCATAAGGGAGTCAAATCAAAATTTCCCTAAAAATATCCTTCTGGGATCAAAAATTTCCCTTTAGATTTTTATTGTAGAAAAAGCATACATAACTTATTTTTGGTCATTGTTTAACCCAAATCAGTTGTAGGAGCTGAGTAAAAAATTTCCTTGTCTGTTAACTATTCATTTTACATTCGTTTTTGTTCTCATTTAACTTTTGATATAAAAGTTAATCTATTTTAAAGAAAGATTTCTCTTATTTACTTGATTAAAAGCATAGAAAAAAAATATTGTTTTTATAAGAAACAGTGACTCTGCAAATAACCCTAGCATAATTAAAAAAAAAAAATATAAAACGAACAAAATCAAAAGCTAATTGATTATTATTATTATTAAATAAACCAAATAAATCTACCAGCAACTTGAATCTGAACTCTAGACATCCAAAAGACTAAACCAAAATGTCTTTTCACAATCAAAAATCCCTTCTGACAACAACTGTTGGTATCACTTAATTTTCCTCTCAATGCCGATAAATTCCACACCTGATTTGGAATTGCAATCAAAAACTGAATTATTAAATTAATTTCAAATTTCATTTGTTTCGTTATGGATCCAATGGTGCGCATACAAAAACAATCTAATAGTTAAGTGCTTGATGGCAGGTGTACCTATACACATATACCCATACACATCTTCCTACCTCTAATGCTAAGGTTATGTGAGATATGTGAAGAAATATTCTTGTTGCAGTTTATAGATATTTTTGCACCTCTTTGGCATTTGTATGCAGATGTCCAGTGACGATGTTTTTCCTCAACAATATATGTAAATACCCCCTTCCCCACCCCCACACACACCATCAGCATCACTTATTTCTTCTTATAATCCCAAACAACCGATTACAATTGATTTTACATCTCTAGATTTCCCACAATGCGGCCCCAATATACACAAATATATATAAATGGATATGTAAGTGTCCTTCGTCCCTCTTTTCATCCTTATATTGTCCTTATAATGTCTATACACGAAACATGAATTCTATGTTGCAACTTGGCAATATCGTAGATAAACATTAAACGGCACAAAATACAATGCTATAACACAAGATGTAAGCAAATAGTAAAATGGATGTTTTCGGGAGCCCTGAACTGTACCCCCCCATTCTCTTAAATGTTTATCTATTTTCTGATGATGGCGGGGAATGGGAAAGGGATGCAATGCATTGCATATTGTGTCCCTTTTTGCATAGGACAAAAGGATTTATTTTGTTATCCGTACGATTTGCAAGAATTTAGTTCTGAACAAAATGAATGTTTACATCACCACAAAAACACACATTGATATCTCTTATTATAAGGTAAAGCTTTTATATATATTTGTATGTATGTATGTATGTTTGTAGTGTGTGTGTTTTGAAGACTAACTTGCATTTCTGTCTATCTATCTCTTTCCAAAGATGCGGTATTAACCGATTTTCGGATTTCCTTGAGTAGATACAACATAAGCTGCTACTTTTGGGGCAAGACATGAATTTAACCTTAAGGTAAGAAAGCACAACGGGAAATAACACGAATTTTATATAAATGAAGGGTTTTTCAGGTATCTTCTTTTGACTGAGAAGATAAAAGCACTTTCAGTTCATATTTGAATGAAGCATTTATTTTCTTTTACTCTTGAAAAATTAAAATATGAATCTATACTCTGGAGAGAAGGTGAGTTTGTCTTCTTCAACTTAACATCAAGTCTGAGATAACCGCTGTTACTCCAACTACTGCTGGAATTTAGATTCCACGAATTGGAGCAGTGCCACTATAACCAAACTGGTACTTATTCAAACTCAAACACAATACACAAATCAATCCTAACATCTTATACTGTGATAGAACTATACCTAGGTAAATTATAAATTTTGTATGGTTTTTTAGGCAGGGTTGTAAGAATATCAATTAAAAATATGCATTTACAGCTAAAATAAAAAATTAATTGAAAATACAAAATTTTGGCATTAAAAAAAATATTTTTTGCTACTGAAAAAAATTTATTGCAACTAAAAAATATAAAACAAAAATTGCAACTAAACAATATTTGCATTGAAAATAAAAGTTTTATTTCAAATAAAAATATTTTGCATTAAAAAGAAAATTTTATTGCAAATAAGAAATTTTCTATATTGAAAAAAAAAAAAAAAAAATTAATGCAAAATGTGTGCATTAAAATATTTATTTTTTAATATTTGTCGAATTTATTACAATTTTGGATGTTTGACCATACATTAGGTACAATATAAAGTTGAAAAAGCTAATGTATAATCAAACAGCTAAAATTGTAAGAAATTCGACGAATTTTATTTTCAAGGCAAATATTTTTCAGTTGCCATAACATGTATTTTTAATTCAAAATTTTTTTTATTTGCAATAAATATTTTTCAGTTGCAATAAATTTTTTTTTTCATGCAAAAATTTTGTATTATCTATAGATTTTTTTTTTTAAATTTGTAATGGAAAACAAATGCATTAAAATAAATGCTTTTTTTACAAAACTGTTTCAAGAACATATTAAACTGTTAAAAGTATCTTGATTTTTCAAATAAATAAAATTAAATTAAAAAATATAAAAAACCATACCCGATTTTTGTTGGAAATTTATTTACGATTTAAGAAATCTCCTGAATTATCTGGCAGTTGCTGAGATATTGATGGTTAAAAACAGATCCATTCAAATTGGTTCACTCATTCCAAAGTTATGAGATAAGAAACATATAAAAAAAAAAAAAATAGAGACGACTTGAATACCTCCTCCTTTTTCTTTTTGGAAGTCGGCAAAAAAGGACCAAACACATATTTTTTCGGTATGCATTAGGATTCGGTGGAACACATTGCTTGAAAATCATTTCATTGTAAGATCACAAAATTTAAAAGTTTTTTTTAATTCAAGTAGTGTTCAACGATTTAAGCATATGAAAAAAAAACACCCTGTTTAATGAAACTAACTTGCAACGATTCACTTTATAGTCATTGCAAACTTAGAGATACAAGAAAGATTTTAGAAATTATACATATGTATATCTAAATATATATGTTATACCTACAGATATACGATGAAGTCGATGTCCTTTGATATATCTCTAACTCACAAATGCATGACATAGTGAAATTCAAAACTAAGAAAAAATAAAAAAAAATTATCTACCTATATATTATGTGTATATTTCGTTATTTGCCCGATCAAGGATATAAAAGCATCGTTAGATTTCTCATTTCCTGTTTATAATAAAAATACACTGGAATCACTCCACAGGAGAACTATACGACGACGACGAGGAAAGGGATTAAAACTAGTGAGTCGTAACGAAAATCCTTCCATTTTTGGTTAAGAAGCAAATACATCTTTTATAAAATTTCAAGGATTTCTATGTTGTTGTTGTTATTTTTTCATTCTTTTCATATTGTTTGTGTTATGTTGTGGGATGTTTTATATCCCCAAGGTTTTGGTATTGAAATTCCCGGAAGCGCTAGGAAATCGCTTCACGAATTGCACTTTCTTGCTGCGTCGTGGAGGAGAGGGCTCGTGAAAAAAAAAAACTTATTTGTTTGTATTTGAATCTGCTGTGTGTGTGTTATCGAAAGGATACATTCTTGAATGGATTTCGTGATGATATTTACGATTGTCGATATTAAGATACGCACGAATGGTTTTCTTCTTAGTTTATTTTTCTTTTTGGATTGCAAAAGAAGACGAGAAGGATGCCGTTTGATTTTATTTTTTGATCCTTTTTTTGCATATTAGGTACGTAGGAGAAAATAAGTTTTGAACATGTATGCACAATGTCATCAAAACTTCTGGTTCTGTCAGGGATGTGCTTTGAATTCTTTCAAATATAGGATATTACTAAGGTAACCTACCTACTCGTACCTTTTTATTGATTCTTTGAATCAAGAATTTTGATTTGACATACAGTTTAAATCAAACACGGTAAGAGCGTAAGGTATTTTCGAATCCGATTTATTTTTATTAAAAAATCAGAAGAAGTCATTTGATTGACAAGAACCTTTCATAACTGACTAAAGAGTCATCTAGTTGATATAACATGATGTCTTGATTTCTTTTGGTAAAAGTTTTTCAGAATGTTATAGATTATGTACAAATTAAATATCTTTTATGTAAGTTAAAAATACAATTTTCTGATGATTATTGGATTTGAGTCAATTTTTTTTCTCTATCAATTAGTCCTAACTATCGTCATAGCTCTAGAAATAATTTGGTACCAAAGATCGTAAGGGAAACTTGTTGTGATTAAAATAAAGCTAACATTTGTCAATTGGAATCAGTTACTTAAATATTTTAACTTCATGGTTCTGAACAATTAAAATATAGGTGTCCATTCGCACAAACTTCATTAATAAAACTTCTAATTTCATGCCTTCTAAGTTCTCTTTAAATTAATTCAAAGTCTCTTCTAGAAAAAAATTAAAACTATTTCCCCTTATAACATGGTTGTAGATTTTAATGACATCCCCAGGGTGAGATGTTCCTTCAGCATTCAGCTAGTAATTTATCGCTTCAATGAAATCAAAAAAAAAAAATTAAAATAAAATTAAAAATCCTCTTGAAGCACAACGAGAGAATTCCCATTGAATTTTAACACACAGAAATTCTAATCTAGTGAAATTCTGAATTCTCCAAAAACATTCCCCAAAAGCCACAGAGCGCATATCAGTACCGAATTTTCCATGTAGCTAGCTAGCTCTCATCCTCATAATGCAATCTCAACAAAAACCGAAAGCGAAACGCGATGTCCCATTCCAATAACTATAAAAACCTCTGGCGTATCGTCTTCTTCTTCTTCAGCTGCATTGCTGGATGGCGCCCGGGTGAAACTATATTCCCGAAATTAATTGTTAATATGCAGGAAAGTTGCATTTGCATGTAGAAAAGGTAAAGCAAAAGGCATGCACTTGCACATAGCAGAGCAAAGAGCTGGTGCGCCCTATATTTTCATCATCACCACAACCATTTGCAGCAGTAATATCCTGATTAATTCCTTATATTCACAAAGATATTTAAACTTAAATAACGGGACCGTGTATACGTTCGTTCTCACTCCTGTTGATTGCAAATGCCAGCTAAAGTTTGTACACAATCAAGGACGATAGAAAACGTGGCATATCCTTGTTCATCAGAAATGCACAAATATCCGGAAAAAATTGAAATCGCGATTGCCATCGTCGAAAACGAAATTCAAAGCATTTCGTTACGAAAGAGATCGCTCTTCGTCCTGAGGCTGCGATGTTGATGCTGGGATCTGAAGCCTTTTGCATCGCCTCATTGGATATTGGCGCGTTTGGGAAATTGCCCTAGCGATTTGTGTTCATATTCGAATCTTATTCTGCCAGAGGGTGGCGACAACGTTGGTTGGCGTTGCTGAGCATGCATGAATGTGTACCTAATAGTCCTTTTTGCTATATGCACGATGGTGTCTAGCTTTTTCCATCATCACCATAACCAGTGCCGGGAACCAAACTATTGCTGTCCTCGCTTCATTATTATCAAAAATCGAACGAACATCATTCTTGGACTAGAAACATTATTATTTGCCGTCCATGACTTGAAGCTAACGATTTTGAATTCAAAATTCAACATCGAGCAAAATGAGCAAAAACCTTATTGCCAAAGGCAGTCTCACCTTACAGCACATTGGAGCTCTCTCCTGCATATATAGTTCTGACAGGATCCAGTTATACCTACCTAATACATACCATAGCCGTTTGCCATCATCATCAGCATCAACATCATCATAGTCATCACCATGACGCCAATTTTGGAATCGCATTTAAGTGCAATCAAGCAATTTTTGAAGCGAAATAACCTCCTTTTCGTTGCCAGGACACCACACTGTTTTCCAGAGTTGCAAAAGGATATTCGTTAGTGCACATAAGTACATAAATTTGAGGAAAAGCTCACAGACCATCCGACCTGAACCAGAGAAAGAGACAGAGAATGAGTTATTCAAAGAATGAGTGATAGATACACCATGTTGATGATATCGACGAAACGTTCTATAATTCATGTATACCGACGGTAATCACTTGAGAAGAAACAAAGGGAAATTTAGTTGTGAGAGCATAAGGCAAAGAAGGATTTCACAAGGTTTAGTTATAGTGTTTTCTTTTTGATAGTCCTATTATAAGCTAAGAGAAATTGCACCTTAAAGAATTCAAAGTGGGGAAAAGAGGGTTGCCAAGTGTCTTCGAACAAGAAAATATAAAAATAATGAAATTAAAGACAAACAGGATAACTAAGAAGACTGAAAATTGGTACCACAAAACCATTTGTATATATAAACAAGATGACACAAATTAACTAAAGCGTATTTTGATGGAATAGGGTTGCCAACAGTCACATAAAATCAGTACAAAAGAAAAAAAAAAAAAAAACAAATTTAGAAAAGTAGATAGTAGAAAATGCTTAAATTTTAAACAACAATAGCCTTTATCAACACGTTTTTTTTTAAGTATTGGGTATAGGTATAGAGTCATAAAACTTCCATTAAATTATAAGAAAATGCTATAAAGAGTAGGTACTGATATGATACAAAATTTAAACTTAATACCCATAAAATCATTATATACATTTTTACGGTCAAACAAAATTCGAACCTTATAAAATAGAGTTGCAGTAAGTCATCCAAAATTCAAAATTTTAAAGAGCTTAATAAACAATTCTGACAAGACACAATTCTTTAAATAGTATTATTAAACCCCCTATTAACATTTTCAAAGATACATATAAGAACGACAGAAGCGTAAGTTGACATCACATATTGAAGAAACTGAATTGGCAGAAGCCTCAAATGAAGTATTTTCAAAACAAAAATTATATATTTAAATTTTTTTTATTTTTAAGAGTTTTTCCAAAATTTCAATAATTCAAAAATATATAAATTTTTAGGGCAAACAAACATTTTTTTTTGACTATATGACTTTTTTGTAATTATGCTTGCTCTGCAAATAGAATTTAAAATTTTGCAAACCAAATTCATCTTTTTGCAAATGAAATTCAATTTTGGTTTTTTGTTAAACTTTAATTTTAGAATAAATACTTCCTTATTCCGTGACCTTTCTTTTTAAATAAAGTGAATCTTCTTCGTTGGCTATAGGTCTTGATTTGAGTCTATCTTTTCTTCTTTGTCGACGTTTCACGTGTGCTTACACGCTTCTTCAGGACTAAGAAAAATAATTCTATAAAGCTCTAAAAACGTATAGAATAAATACTTATCTTGAATCCTCTAATGATCCCCAATTGATTGCAGTTGATTAAAGTTTAGGTTTTTTTATCAAGCTTATATATTTTGAAAATCAATAAAAAATGTCTTGAAAAAGACGTTTTTAATTTTGATAAACAAATCAAGACCTATAGCCAACGAAGAAGATTCACTTTATTTAATTTTAGAACTTTTCTGGTTTTACCAATATGTAGCTTCGGAGATTTAAACCAATTTTGTGTTCTGAAATGGGGGAATTCCCCAAAGGAAATTTTATAAAAAAAAAAAACATACATACAAAAAACTTTTACAAATTTTGTGAAATTTTCCTGGTACAAAAAGGAAGCTATTTTCATAGAATTTTTTTTCTAGTGATGAATTCTAGGGACCCCTTTAAAACGGCATCAAAAGAAATAAGCTCAGTTCAATATATATTGTCTTCATTAACAGACAAAAAAAAAAAAAAAAAAAATAAGCGCAAATAAAATAGAGAATTTTTCACTGAAACCTTTCTGTCCCAATTTATTTTTTTTATTTTCATTTATCAACTTCATAATAGTATACTTACCTCCATCTTACCTGTCTACCTGCCTGTCAGGATAGATTTCATAATTGGCAAAAGAGAAAAGCGGAATTCATTTTAATTGCAAGTTGCAAGGTTCATTTTATATAAAGTAAGTCAGAAGCTCTGTCTATATGAAGAAGAAGATATAGATAGATAAAGACAAATACATACATAAGTAAATGCAACAAGAAGTTTTTCATTAGAATGCGCTATATAGGTATTCATAGGAAAAGGATATCTGTCTGTAGAAATAAGAAGTTTAACAACTTCTAATAAGGGAAAAAGGAATTATGATAATTATCAAAATTATTAAATTGAGTTTTGCGATAAAACTTTTTTTTTATATAATTTCTGCAATTCGTGACGCGGTGGGTTTTAAACAATTCATTAAAGAAGTAAAGTATAAGTCGAAGAAAGAATTAATATAAAGAGACTTGGTTTTATGAAAAGAAGTTTCATACACGTGATCAACTAGAATTATTTTATTTCAATCGTTCAGCTACATGTTGAAGCAACAAAAATGTATGTGCAGTTTTTGTGTCTTATTCAAGTAAGTTATCTATTTGGTCTAAGTATTTTTTAAATTAAAACACTATTCGGCAACAAGTTGCTGCAACAAACAACTAGTAATTTTTGGTTACACCTGTTTCCGTACGTTACATCATCTTTGTTCACCTTTGAATATTAGTATTACTTGACCTTGAAATTAGCAACTCAATCCAAAAATGAGTATCATGTTGCAGCAACAAGTTTTTAGGAACATTTAATTTTTCAAACTGGCTTGGTAAATGGTTATGTTTCCACAGTGAAATTTTGAAAAACAACTACAAACTACTTCATGTTTGCAACAAGTTGCGGAAACAAATGTTTTGTTATTGTCTGTTTCTTATATGTTTTTAAATGTTCTCAATTTTTCCATCAAAACTAAATGAACGATTCTAGTAAATTGACGAAAAAAGTAAGCAATAAGTTGCTGCGACATAATACATGTATATTGTATTTTTTTTCTTACGCTTGAGCAATGTTTTAAGTCTTTCCGACATGTTCTAAATACAATTTAATTTAATTTAATCGCTTGTCTCTTGTTATTTACCTTAAGCAAAAGTCAGCAACATGATGCTGCTAAATGTTATCGGTATTTTATAGTTCCTTATATTTATGAGTTTGATTCTATTTTGCTTATTGAAATTGGGTACATTTTTTATTAATGTATCGTATGTTTCGTCAGGTTTTAACATTTTGAAGTTTCAATTAAACAAAATAAATATTGGCTAGCTCCGTGATTTTTGACTTAAGGCAATAATCGGCAAAATGTAGCAGGGAAAAATTTTCGATAACTTTTGATCCACAAATCAAACAAATTATAGCCAACAAGTTGCAGCAACAATAGATCAGTAATTATAAGTTTCTGCCGTTAACATACATTTATCATATAATGTTTGTATGTTAATTATTAAATGCGATTTGTGCTAGTTGGTAATATTTAACTAAACTCAGCAACATGTTGCAGTAGTTGCTTACAGCAAGTTATCAGTTATATATTTTTATTTTTTTTCCTAAATCTTAGATGCATTTGAACTTTTGTCCACATATTCGATTTTTAAATGCGTTTAAATTTAATAAATGTTTCTCAAGTTAATGTGTATTTTTGTTCTCTTCCGGATATTTTGAATGTAATAAATTATATTAGTTTTGCTTGCATTTTAGACTCCCGATTATGTAAAGACTTGGCAACTTGTTGCTGCAACATGTTATGAGAATCTTTTGATCTTGACACTTTTTTGTCATTGGATATCGCATCTGAGGATTACGGTGTAAGCTAAATAAATTTTGTTTTATAGTCCAATCTTGCAACATTATCTAACACTCAGCAACAAGTTGCAAGACACTGGTGGAGACAAAAGTTAGGATCTTAATGAAAATTGACACGCGTTGTGAAATAGTAAAAAATATTCCCTTTAACCAGAAGAGATACAAAAGTTACTTGTAACGATCGTAATTTCAATACATTATTATGTAGAATTCTTTAAAGAATTTTTTATCTATCAAACTTAGGTAAGTCTTAAGCTACTGCTCCTACTCCTAGATAAATACTCCCTGGCTTAAAAGAAAAATAAAGAAGCAAATATTATTTTCTCTCCTTTCCTGACATTAGTCATGCAAAAATTCTAGAGATTTTAAAAGTCAAATTCAAGGACGAACAAAATCCATCATCTCCAGGAAAACCAGCTGTCATCCGAAGCAAAAACCGCTCCATGCTATTATATGTTCTATGTTTGGCTATTATTTTTTTTTGTTTGAAAGAAAGAAAAGAAGAAAAAAATGGAATCCGCAAATGCAATAATATTCAGCCGACCAGAACAGATGGCACGGTGGCGAGCGGACGCAGGGGATTTTTGATCTAGAAATCTTTCCGCAACACTATCCATTCATTCACCTACCACCACTGCAACCCAACACCACACAACGGCGGCGACGGACGACGGCACGGATTGTGCTTTCATTCATTCCGAAGGAATTCATCCACAGAATTTATAAAATCCATATCCCTATGCTATATATACATGTAGATGGGAGGACATCATCTCAGAGAGGCTAGATCTGAATGGA
This sequence comes from Episyrphus balteatus, assembly GCF_945859705.1. Taxonomy (NCBI): domain Eukaryota; kingdom Metazoa; phylum Arthropoda; class Insecta; order Diptera; family Syrphidae; genus Episyrphus; species Episyrphus balteatus. Next base: position 32,611,687 of record NC_079135.1, read on the forward strand.
ATGAAACCATTTCAGCCTCAGAGAATTCAATCTTTTTCAACCTCAACGTCGACTCGGTTGTTCGTTGTGTCCATCCTTTTCCGTTTATACAAAACACTCCGTGTCACTAGATTGCGGTATTTCTTCGTATGCAAAAGAATAGATAATGATATCGCAATACCCAAATTCTTTTGGTCAAAATAGGATGTTATAAAAAATATGGAATAAATTGAAAAAGTGTGTGACCCTAATATTATGACGCAGACTGTACTTATGTAGATATGGAATTTTGTAAGCCACCTTTTTCGACATGCACCGGATATAGAAATCACGTTTGCATCGTAAATAGCGTGGAGCATCTTTTGCATTCTTTTGCCAGCAATTTCAATGCCAGACCAGAAACAGAGAGAGAGAGAGAGAGAGAGAGAGAACAGCAGCAAAGGAAAGCAGAAACGGATATAAAGGATGATTTTTAAGGATTCTTGCACAATCCAAATGCCAAGAGACATCCTTTTGACCATTTCCACTTTGGCGTGATGATGAATATTTTGCGACGTGAGTTTTTTTTTTTTTTTTTTCATTTTATTTTTATTACACAACAAATGCATAAACTCACTCACATACACACACACATTCCAGAATAGCAGATGACATTGTAATAAGTTGAGGCCAAGGAATTACAAATAAAAAGGTAGGGTCAATGGAAAATAAAGGGGATTGGAGAGTATTTGAGAATTCCTTTGGGGTAATGCATTGAATTTTTGTCTTAGATGTTGTATTGAGAAATAAAAATTTTGCATATTATTCTATATATAGAAAACTTTAATGTAAATGACAGTTAGATGCTTTTTATCAAATTGAATTGAGTTTATCGTAAACGGAAGGTAAGTTCTCTTTGGGACTGCAGCTAAAAATTGATTTGATTTGTATATGCACAATGTTAAATTCATGAAGTCAAAGATATCGACGTGGCATTCAGGTTTAAGGACATCCTTTCATAAATTTTGTTAGAAATTTAATTTGAATATTAATTTAAGGTCGATGAACATCAATTAAATTATCATGCAAACAAAATGTTACGCATACGCCACAGTGACCACTTAAATTATAGAACTATTTATAGTCTTTACCTTATACCTGGTAACTCTTTCTATAGAATGTTCTTTTAGAGCTAACAAATATTTAATTTTTCTTAAAATCGTTTTTGTAATGTGATTTTTTGTAGTTCCACCCACTGCTACCAACTTAAAATGGATTCCTGCAGACAAAAAAGTCAAATAAAATTTTTTAATTGCCCCGGTAAGAAGGAGAGACCAATTTTCTTTCGAACAAATTAAATCGAAATAGAAAACTATTTTTAAAATACAATATTAAGACTTAGAATATCATCTTGTGGTATTGTATTTTATTGAGGCTATGTTTTTTGAAGTGCTGAACAGGGATATAAAATTTATATCCAACAAATTTTTTAAATCAAAACCATGAGAAATTACCGACAAAAATCGAAAAACTAATGACTTCCGCTCAACTAAGTTAAAAAAGCTAAACACATAAGAACTTTTTGAAAAACTACTTCTTTTATTTAAAAAAAGTTACTGATTTACAGTTTTTTTTTTTCAGCGCAGTCTTTTGAGTGGAAACCATATGGAGTTCTTCCAGAAAATAGAACCTGAGGCACAAAATATTAACGTTGGATGTTCCATTCTTTTATTTTACATAACCTGTTTAAAAAAAAATTCATAATAAGAAGAAGACAAAAAAACAGTTTTTTTTAAGACTATTTCGGTTCGCCGTGAAATATTTTTTTGGACAACACTTTTGTAAAAATGAATTACTTTTGAAGTACTTATCTGACAAGGAAAAAAAAAAGTTTTTCGAACTTTTCCAGTAATTTCTCATAGTTACCTTGAAAATATTTGATACACAACTTTAGATTTGTCTTAATATTGAAACCTTTTTTTAAGCTATCATATACAGGGTGTCCGGTAGAAAATGGATAAGCCTGAAGCTGATTGATGCACTTTTGACTGTTCTGAAACCGAATAGAAAAAGTTTCTATCGCAACCAGTTTAGAAAATATTACCTTTTTTTCGTTCAGTGTACTTTAAATTTCATCATCTTACATTTTCTTTAACCACAACCACGAATGAATTAATTTTATAAATTTCTTATTTTTATAATTTTTTACAATAATTGGCTCATTAAACACGAAGTTAAGAGTTTTTATAACTGTTGCATCTTTTCTTTAAAAAAATTTTAATTTGTTTTTCGATGCAAAATGTGAAAAAAAAAATGTTTATGAAAATTTTCAAACATCTGTGGCTGTGGTATAAAAAAAATTTATAGGAACGTAGGTGGCCAACTTTTTTAAAAATATGCGCTTCCAAAAGGATTGCAGAATGGTAAAAGTTTTTATAAAATCTAGAGTTACTAGGAAGTTATTGGTACCAAAGTGCAAAAAAATCCTATTAATTTAATAAATTATTTTGACTGTAAAATCTTAAGTTTTTCACATTGCTGCCACAAATGCATGGATTCCATCAGTTTTTTTAATCAGTCATATTTTGCAATAATTCTTCTTACACATAACTATTAAAAAAGCGTTATAACCGTTAAACAATGGCTATACAAAAAATAATTTAACTTTTTTTAATGCAAAGTAGAAACAAAATATTTGTTTGCTCAGTTTAAGCATGGGCATACAATTGTGCATCGGGACAGCTTGTTTTGAGTTTTGACTTCTCAATGATCTCGTTTTAAAGAAAAATTGAGATTTTCGGTCCCGTTGGCCCAACGCAACCTCATCAAAAAGTTGAAATGTTTTCGAATTTGTGTTCAATTCCCAATCTTATTGGGCTACGAAAAACATCCAATATTTGTTAGATGCAATTTAATTTAAAGTTAATATTGTGAGCCACTTCTTATTTTATCTTTTAAACTGGTTATTAGCAAATTAGCAAACAAATATTTTTTTTTCTACTTTGCATTAAAAAAAAAGTTAAATTATTTTTTTATACCAGAGGTGTTTGAAAATTTTCATACAAATTTTTTTTTCACATTTTGCATCGAAAAACAAATTTCAAAATTTTTTTTAAAGAAAAGATGCAACAGTTATAAAAACTCTTAACTTCGTGTGTAGTGAGCCAATTATTGTAGAAAATTATAAAAATAACAAATTTATAAAATTCATTCATTCGTGGTTGTGGTTAAAGAAAACGTAAGATGGTGAAATTTAAAGTAGGTACACTGAACGAAAAAAAGGTAATATTTTCTAAACTGGTTGCGATAGAAACTTTTTCTATTCGGTTTCAAAACAGTCAAAAGTGCACCTATCAGCCATTTCCAGCTTATCCATTTTCTACGGGACACCCGGTATAATCTTTTCTTTAAACTTTAGACTAAAATTTGCTTTGTTTTTGAATAATAAATATTCGAAAAAAAAAAATCAAAAATTATTGATAAGAATAGTTTAGGTATACATACTCTTCTAGGATTTTCATCAAAGTAAAAGTATTTCCTTACCTGAAAAATAAAAAGAAATGAAAATTAAATAATAGTATTGACAAATTCTTGAAATAACATTGAATATTATTTTCACATTTTTTCATTCAAATATTTATTCAATTAGACATTTAAATTTCAGTAAAACTATATTTAGTCTTTCGAGCCGAATTTAAATTATTTCTAGACACAGAAACATTCTACTGAATTCCCAATAATGGCTCTTATTGCAAATCATCTTAAAATCCATTCCTCGTAGTCAACATGACATAATAAATTATAAGTAAAGTTAATACACACCTATAAATATTAAATCCTGAGCTAGAAAAAGTCTAAAAAAGTTAAGAATAACAGCATCATAGCATCATCAGCAAAAACAAAAAAAGAAGAAGAAGAAAGAAAACTCATATTCCAGCAATGTTCTCGGATTTCAATTAAATGTTCTATGAAATTACGTGCGTCTGAAAGTTTGTCATTTTCAGTTTTTCCCAAACCTTGTATGTCGTCTATGTGCCTGTGCACGACTCTTTTATTTCTCATCTATAGAATTTTTTTTATGTTTGTGTCTAATTTTATTTGTCTGCGGCAGAAAGATAGAAAGTCTGAAAAACTGCACGTACACAACCTGCCACATTTTCAGTTATCAGAATAATAATATTCGTGTGAAAAGTTGTATAGGTTCTGTTCGTTTAAGTTAAAAAGAAGAAGAAAAGTAGAAATAAATAAGGAAAATAAGAAAAACTTGCTGGCTTGCAGAGAGTTTCTTTTAAATAAGCTCAATTATATCAAAACAAAACTCGCGACTCGCTGTCATTCATTCGATCAAAAAGTTTATTATTTAATTTAATTTCTTATTAATTTAATACCTACCTCTCTTAATCAACGAGTGTAATTTTTGTATTTTTTTTTTATTGAAGTTATACTTCTTATGGGAGGGTGGGTATGAAAATTTACTTTTTGACAAAAATGTCAAAGGGATTATGACGCGATCACCCTGGGTAGCAGGGCTGTCGTTTCACCTTTAGAGTAGGCAGTACTTTAGTATTTAAAAATGCAGTACGCTGCAGTACGGCAAACATAAAACACACAACACGTTGCAAGTTACATGTTTCATGTGGCAAGTTGCATGTGGCAAGCTGCATGTGGCAAGTTGTGTGTGGCAAGTTACATGTGGCAAGTTACATGTGGCAAGTTGCATGTGGCAAGTTTCATGTGGCAAGTTGCATGTGGTAATTTCCATGTGGCAAGTTGCCAGGGTTGCAAAAAGCTCACATTTCAGCTCAGCTCAAATTTGAGCTAGGTACCATAACTTAGCTCATTTGAGCTGAGCTGAAAGTGAGCTGAGCTGAAAGTGAGCGCCCAACTTCCAACGCCTATATCTCGGAATATTGAAGAAAATGAAAATGATGCCAAAAGGTAGCGGGGACTCTAACCTACATTTGGGTACAACTCCCATCCCTGTAGGTCCACGCGTTCTCAAACCGAGAGAACTTAAAGGTAAAAAAAAGTTAAGCCAGATTCTGAAAAAATAGGCATGATGTGGCGGTTTAACATGGAAGGCGATTTTTTAAAAATCTGGCAATGTGCAAAGCGTAGGCATATGACACAAGCTATCATTTTGCATCACTCCCAAAAATTGCTCTCAAGCGGTTTAGCTTCTAGGAGCGTTCAAAGACTCGGAGATTTTTCGAAAAAAAAATTTACCCCAACTTTCAAACACGATTTTCTCGTAATTTTGAAAAAATTGAAAAACCGGATTATACCACTATCGGGTAGCTGAGAATATAAGCTTTCATATGGCACCACTCCCCTGTCTCTAGATCAAAGCGTTCCAACGCCTATATCGCGGAATTTTGAAGAAAATGAAAATAAAATTTTTGATGCCAAGAGATAGCGGGGACTGTACAACTCCCATCCCTGTAGTCAGGGGCGGACTGGCCCACCGGGCAACCGGGATTTTTCCCGGTAGGCCCTCGGGCAAGAAGAAAATTTTTAAAATCACTTGAAATTCTATTTTGTAAAAGAAAACTTTCTCATAAAATGCTCGGTTGCTAATCAATATAAACATATTGTAGCCTCGTATAAATCTTTCGAGGTCCACAGAATTATTTTTGTGGCCCTTTTATTAAATGTAGGCCCCCTATAGATCTTTGAAGGCCCACCGAACTTTGTTTGTGGCCCTTTAGTCAATGTAGGCCTCCTTTCGATCTTTCAAGGTTCACAGAATTATGCTTGTGGCCCTCTATACATCTTTGAAGGCCCACCGAATTTTGTTTGTTGCCCTTTCATTAAATGTAGGCCCCCTATAGATATTTGAAGGCCCACCGAATTTTGTTTGTGGCCCTTTAGTCAATGTAGGCCCTCTTTCGATCTTTCAAGGTTCACAGAATAATGCTTGTGGCCCTTTTAGTAAATGTAGGGGGCCTCCTATTGATCTTCCGAGGTCCACAGAATTATGTTTGTGGACCTTTTATTAAATGTAGGCCCCCTATAGATCTTTGGAGGCCCACCGAACTTTGTTTGTGGCCCTTTAGTCAATGTAGGCCTCCTTTCGATCTTTCAAGGTTCACAGAATTATGGTTGTGGCCCTTTTAGTAAATGTAGGCCCCCTATAGATCTTTGAAGGTCCACCGAATTTTGTTTGTGGCCCTTTAGTCAATGTAAGCCTCCTATTTATCTTTCGAGGTCCAAAGAATAATTTTTGTGGCCCTTTAGTCAATGTAGGCCTCCTATGAATCTTTTACAATAATAATATAACTTCTCTTATTTTAATTTTAATTTTAAAGGATGCACATATCGATAGAAAATTTATTTATCTTCAAAACATTACTTGGTAAAAATTTTCAAATTCAGCTTGGTTTTCAAGTTATAAAGATAAAGATAGACAAAAACCCAAAAAGTAACAAAAAGGGTCGAAAATATTGATAGTCACAAAATCCATAGATTTTGAAGAAAGGTATTTTGTTATCTTTTCCAAAAAACGTTCTACACATGCAAAATTTAAAACGATGAGGATTCGAAAGATTTTGATTTTTTCTTTCAGTAAGAAATTTTATGGTCAAAAATTTACTTTTAAAATCTTTTTATACATTGCTCTTAAACATCTGGAGTGACCCAAAAAAATATTTTAGTGTTTGTTGCTTATTTATTCAGCTATCAGGGCCGGTTTTTCTGTTCAGATTGGTCGTTTATTACTCAAGATATTGCCCGAACTATGCTGGGAAAAAACAACGACAAAAAACTGAGAAATTATGTCTCGAAAACGTATCCGTTGTAATTTCTTCTAAAGTAATTTCCGAGACCCTTAGGTCAAAGCACGTAAGAAAATAAAATGCACTACTGCGTCGCACTTACTTGCTCTTGTAGTTAAAAGTATCTTTATCTTAAATATCTATTGGAAATTTAAGATTTTGTTAAGTTCCGAGAAAAAAAAAATAAAAAAAAATATAAAGTTAAAAAATTAAATTTAAAATAGAAACTTTTTTTAAATTTTGTTTTGCATTTTACACTTTAAAATGACAAGAAATACCTATCTGTAAATTTTTATTTAAATTGGCTTTATGCTTTGATGAAATATAGAAACCTAAAAAATATGACAATTTTTGCAAAAACGACAACGCCATATTTCCGTTTTCCGAATTTTTTGAGAAAAACTAAAAATACAGTTTTGTTAGTATCCAAAAGACTATTACGTACACAAAATTTCGAGGGCCGTTTTCGAGAAAATTGCGATACCTCCAAAACGGTATATTGAAAAAAAAAACGGGTCTTTGGAACTAGGTAAAAATCATCTGTACCAAGTTTCAAGGAAATCCATCTTCCATCTACCCGTTTACGCCCTAGCTCGTAGGACAGACCGACGACGGACGGCATGACGAAACCCACTTTTTTGATCTTCTCCATCATGGTAATGTTGGTTTTGATTAAAACCTCAATTTTTTTCTACACGAAACCATCACTTGCCCTATAGAGCAAGTAAAAATAGTGCGATTGAGTGTCCATTTTGGCTGTAAACCAGTGCAATTAGAAGTGTTATAGTTTCAAAAGTTTGTGAAATATATTAAATAAAATACACTACTGGGGTCCCACGCACTTGCCCTTATGCCGAAAGTAACTCTGATGTTAAAGAATTTTACTGAACAAAATTAGGGAAAATTAAAATTTGATATTATTAAGGAATTCTATAAGTAGTCAAAATAAATAAAATCTGTTTTTGTAATTAAAAGATCATTTAAAACGGTGTTTATTAAATGATCTTTTACACAAAACTAAGTACCTATGCTATTTCATATCTTCCATGAAAAGGAACCTTCAGAAAAAAATTTCGAAAATCGTTAAAGCCGTTTTATAAAAAAATAATTTTTTATATATAAAATTTTTCTAACATTTTTCAAAAAATATAGTTGGTATGCCATTTATAAGAAATAAAAAACGAAATTTCGATAAAATTTATCAACCCGTTTTGAAAAAATCGATTTTTCAAAAGACAGGTAGGTACCGTTAGTTTTGGCCCTAAAAAAATTTCAATTTGTCCTCCAGGAAATCACCCAAAAAATAATAACTACCAAGTTTGAAAAAAATCGCTCCATTAGTTTAGGCTATAACTCGTGGTACTTAAAGACGTACAGACAGACCAGAATAGCGGGACCCACTTTTTTAGCATACTCTATCATCTTAATGTCATGTCTGATTGTTATCTCAATTCCGATTAAGGATTAACTTGCCCTATAGTGCTATAGTACCAATATCGCAAATAAAAATGTCAATTTGTCCCCACCTTTCGAGACAAACCGGGACCAGTTATAAAATTGAATAGCCACGGAATTCGTTAGAACATCATTTTTAGATAATTTTATTGTGAATAAAACTGTCTTTGGCCATTTTTGGTTAAAATGAGTAAAAATGGAGCTATTAAATATAAATGGTACCAACCTCTTTTCCAAGATGGCGGCTGCTTTCGACATCCTACCATCCCAAAAAAATTGACTTTTATGATAAGGACATTCATACAAATGCATTCCACGAAAAAAATTTAGTCCTGCGAAAAATGCGATTTGATTTAGGTACTAATTTACCTGGGCTATAATATCATTCTAAAACGTTGTGTTGAGATCAAATAATAATAATAACATTCCACATTAGTCAAACAAATTAAGATAAAGGTTTTTTCGATTTGTATTTGTATTTTTGGAAGAGGTGGACAATTATGAAAAGTGACATTCGATATATTGATATATAAAGGCCTTATATTAGATATATAAAGAATACATATTTTCTTTTGACTAAACTGAAAGTAACACCCACTTAACGTTTTAAAATGAATGTTATATAACTTAGCCCTGTAAATTTTTTTTTATTTTCAATCACTCAAATAAATTGATCCGCCTGTCACGTAAAAACGTGAAAAAACTTAATATCAAGAAAAAGTTTCTGCATATCAACTTTTCTTTTTAAAAATTTTAAAAGTGAATTATGTATTTGTGGCCCTTTTCCTTAAAGTCCCGGGAGGCCCTTTGACCCCCAGTCCGCCCCTGCCTGTAGTCCCACGCGTTCTCAAACCGGGAGAACTTAAAAGTAAAAAAAAAAATAGGCACGATTCTGAAAAAATAGGCATGATGTGGCGGTTTAACATGGAAGGCGATTTTTTAAAAATCTGACAATGTGCAAAGCGTAGGCCCATGACACAAGCTATCATTTGGCATCACTCCCAAAAATTGCTCTCAAGCGGTTTAGCTTCCAGGAGCGTTCAAAGACTCGGGGATTTTTCGAAAAAAAATTTTACCCCAACTTTCAAACGCTATTTTCTCGAAATTTTGGAAAAACCGGATTGTACCGGAATTTTTTTTTATGATAAAAAATGAAATATATGTGCCCTTAATTATGAAAGTGGCGACTAAGTCACTCATAAAAATGGTTTCAAATCTAGCCTTAAAATAATTATTCATTTCAAGTGTAAAGTTTATTTGAAAGCGAAATTGCAATAAATAAACTTCTTTATTTATTTGAGCTGAACTGTGAGCTGAGCTGAGCTTACTTTTGAGCTCTGTAGCAACCCTGCAAGTTCCATATTGCTACTACTAGTTCTGAAGCACACACAATTCTCATAAAATTACAATATCGCACATTTTATGCGCAATTCATTTACTTTCGTTAAGCATATACCGTACGTTCTGAACCGCACAACATGAGTAAATTTAACAGAATAAATTGAAAACTACATGGACGCAAGGAGGATGAAAGAATTAATTTATTGTTCACTTGATAAAAATGTAAAAAAACGAAGTGTGGATTAATTAATTTAATAATAGAAATTAAAAATATCAAATAAAATTCATTTACATATACTGAATGAGAAGTATAACTTCAGTCGCGTGTACATGTGTACTAGGGTGTCCGTTATTTCCCAAAGTGAAATTTGGGAAATAACGGACACCCTAATGTGTACACACACTCTTTTTTTTTATTTTATTAAAAAAATGCAAGTAAATATTAACAAATATGTAACTCAGAACTGAAAAAAAGCTACAAAAATTATCATTTTTTTTTTTTTTTTTTTGAAAGTTAAAAAATAACTTATATAAAACTTCTAAGTAACTGTCCTTTATTAGGCACAAGTAAGATAACTTAAGAGCCGAGAATTTATAACGGTTTTTTGTAGAGGGGTTAAATAATTTTTTTTTTTTATATGCGCTTAAAAGTTTCAAACAAGTTATTTTGTAACTTTCTAAAAAAAAAAAAAAAACATAGAAAAAACCTAAAATAATGACGAATTTTATATTGAATTACCTACATAGTATTTACATCAGAGTTCTATTGAAAATCAGTTTAAAACTAAGGTATTTAAAATAGTTAAACAGGTCCGAAAAATAAATATTTTCAACTTCTTATGAGTAACCAATCTTAAATAATGAAATATTATTTTAAAAAAAATTAAAAACAAATTGTTATTCTAGATCCAAAATGTACTAGTAAAAGTACTATTTTTTCTAACATGTTGTCCACTTAACGAAAAAAAAAAAAATAAACACACATGTCACTAAATAACACAAAAAAACATGTTCTATATATTTATTGAAGCAAAAGGAAGAGTCAACATATATGTACGTTGTTCTCATAAATTCCTTCCGTAAAGTCACACTCTAGTTCCTTTTCCGGCAAGAAAAATTGCATGAAAATAACAAACAAAAAGAAAAGCAATGTGGCAAGGAAATCCTTCATCTGTTACGGTTGTAAATTCACATCGATTTCTTTGTAGGTACGTAGGTGTATTGGTAAACATATTTTCCTGTTGTCTTGGATGTTTTTTTTTCTCTATTTTATTAAATAAAAAATTTGTTTTGAGTACCTTATCTATCTACAAAAAAAATGTATGCATAAATAAACTAAGAAAATACTTTTGTATTTGTCTAAGGAAAAAATATGGAAAAGCTTGTAGGGAACATAGGTTAAATGTGTAGGTACCTGTTGTTTGCAGGTGTTATCTTTTATTTTATGTATTTTTTCTTCTGTTTCATTATTTAAATAACATCAGGGAATTCAAGGATAAAGTAGGTATTGGTTTTAGATAGATACAGTTATTAATGTCAGCGGAAAAGTCGACGGTGGGGTTTCTAGTTTCGTGAGTTTTCAAAATTGGGGCAAATCTCGTAGTGTTTTTATTCGTTACCTATTATATTGTCAACTTTGTATGTATGTTCAATTTTTAATTCAATATTTAAATCCCTTAATATTATAGTGATATTCGGTACCAACAAAAAATTTTTTCTTGGGATCAAAATTAACGGTACTTGCCTAATGAATCAAATCGAAAAGGGTATTTTTCTCAAAAACGACTCTAACGATTTTGATTAAAAAAACGCGTGTATTTTTTTTTTAATTTTGGTTTTGTGTGTCGAATAATAATTTCTTCAAAACGAACAAAAAAAAATAATAAAAAAACTGTTCTTACAAATTTTCGAAAAAATTTAATTCTTTGTTATTCAAGAAACTAAATGGCATTCTGAGTTTGAAAATTAAAACCATTCAAAAGAGTGTTTTCTTTGTTTAAAAAAAAAAACTTTTTTTTAATTCGTTTTTATATTTCTTATAAAATACCTCGGTAAATAAAAAAAAAAATAAATTAAAATCTTAAATCTTCTTTGTTTAAAAAAAAAACTTTTTTTAATTCGTTTTTATATTTCTTATAAAATACCTCGGTAAATAAAAAAAAAAATAAATTAAAATTTTTATTTTATGAATGTTATAAGAAACCCTAAAATTCTGAGCAACTTTTATCATAAGTGAAGTACGTCGTGTATTTTGTTTAATTTTGTCTTTCTTTTTCTGAAGTTTAAATTTTTTTTTGAAAATTTTAGTAAAAATAATCAAATCTCAACAAAAAACATAACTGTCAAGGATGGAGCTATGTTCTTCTTTGTTGAAAAGTCTTGCAGAAAACCCCCAAAATATAAAAAAAAAAAAAACACCATCACATCAAAGAAAGGCCTTCACAAAAATTGACTAAACTCCTGACAAAAAAACACTGGTTTAGATTACCTAGAAGAAAACTGCACTTCAAAGATAATTTTTACTTGCGATATAGGTACTATATATCAAGTTATGCATTCGTAAAAAAAAAAAAAAATTGAGATAGCATTTTTCCATGACATTACGAATTACGATGGTAGAGAATAAGGAACTACAGCCTAAACGGATGGACCGATTAATGCCAAACTTGGTATGTAGCGTTATTTGGCGACTATCCAGAGGGCTTTTTGGAATTAATTTTTTTGGACCAAAATAACGGTACTTGTCATATACCGATTTTATTAAAATTAAAGTATCTCAAAACGGCTCCAACGATTTTGTTTAAAAAAATCAAATGTTAGTTTTAACCTAAGGTCTATCTTCTAATGAAAAATTTTTTTTTTGGAAAATCATTATTAACGGTACCTGCCATAGAACCGTTTTTTTCAAATCCGATTATCTCCGAAAGTACTTATTAGATTTCAACAAAACTTTTTGTAAAAAAGCATTTATATGATTTTAGTATAAGCCAAAAATAAAATTTTCAAAACAATAATTTTTGGATTTTTAAAAAAATTTTGAAAATTTTTTTTTGAAAAATCAAATTTTCGAAAACGGGACATTGAATTCTTTTGAAATTTTGTTTTTAGATATTGATTAGTGATTTCTAAAAAATGGCATACCAATTTTATTTTAAAACATTTTTTCCAAAAAATTATTTATAAAAAATTAGTTTTTTTTTAAAAAACGGCTCAAACGATTTTGAAAATTTTTTTTCTAAAAATGCATCTTAACATATCAATCAAAACTGCATACTTGTTTTGAAGGGCAATTTGATTTCAGATTTTATTTTATTAAAAAAAAAAAACGAATTTTATTTTTTTTTTTACAAATTTCTATATAAAAAGTCTTAAAAATTTAAGCAACTTTAACTCTAAGAGCAAGTTCGTACGACCCAGTCGTGCATTTTTTTTTTTATTTACTGTAAGGGAAGTAATACAAAAAAAAAAACATTTTAAACACCCCCTAAATCTACATAGATTTATTTATCAGTGTAAAAAAGTTGATGCAACATGATTCTAACATTTTCAAGAATTTTTTTATAATTCACAGATTATTAAATCGTACCTAATAGGACGAACGTTAACAAGAAAAATTGCTCTCATTCATAATTTTTTTAAAACAAAATTTAATGATGTATCTTCCTTCCTCGGATTTGTTTACCTTTCTCATAAAATTCTTGTACTTTTTCTTAAGATTTTTGTTTTCTCTAAAAAAAATGTTAATTTATCAAACAAAATACCTTTTGAATAAACTAAGAACAAACAATTTCTAAATAAAAATGTTGTTCCTTCAACGCATTCACAGTAGATATTCAACATAAATAAAAAATACTTTTTCATCGTCACACCGTCTACTCGCATAACGAACAAAATACAAACAAATAAAAAAGTATTATGAGTATAAATCATCGATGATACAAATATATACCCTCATAGGTTTAGGTTATAGGTGCACCCGATGTATACAAGTTTGCCATCATAAATGCTGAATAGACAAGACAGCCACCCTCTTTTTTTAAGTGTTACCATGTATCCTTTTATTATAAGAGGGAGAGTGAAATTCTTTTCAATAAGACCATCCTAGCTTGATATAAAAATATAATACAAAAAAAAAAAAAAATGTTAAGGTTCACTTTTCAACAAATAAATGCTAAAGAGTATGAAAAACGAAGAATATAAGAAACAACCTGAGGATGGGTGAGATTTTAAGTAATGGCAACAGAGCAACAGTAGCAACAACAACAACAACAATAATAATAAAAACAAATTGCAAAGCCTTCTGTAAGAAAAAAATAATAATAAACCTTTTTTAGTGTTATGAAAAAATCTGATGAAATATTATATCGTTTCTTGTTTTTTAAATCATATGAAATACACGTTGGCTTATATTTTCTATTAAATATTTGAAAGTAAAAAAAGGTATAAGGTAAGAGATTTTTCCAAAGAAATAAAAAACAAAATTAAGTCGACAAAACAGACATCTATCTGCCTATTTAATACTGAATGACAAGATTTCTTTAGAAACGATTTGAAAACTTTTAAAGTGTTTTAAGACTGCAAAAAATCATTCTTCTTTTTATTTTTCATGCATGAAGGTATTGCAAATAATGATTTTTTTTTTCAATGGAAATCTAGCTCGGTGTAACAAAAAAAAAAAGGAGACATTATAAATGAGTTCCAAAATTCTGTCTGTCTGTATTAATTTTCCCTTAAGAACACTTACAACCATTTTTGAAACCATTTCTCAAAACTTATTAATAATTCCCTAAGAAAGAAAATGGTATTTTGTGTTTAGCATAAAAATTAAAAGTCTTTTAGGAAACCATTATGATTAAAAAAAGGCTTACTAGTAATTGATTTTAATAAACGAGATTTCACAGAAACTTACTTTTTACAATAATAAAAAATTTGCATCTAATTAATTTTATTTTTTAAAAACTCTTTGACAAACTCTTAACTCTTAATAAACTAAACACATATTTGATGATTGCTGAATCTATTTACCTACTGATTTTATTCCCTAGTTTTTTGTATCTCTTTGAAAAAAAAAAACTCGTATCTATGGGAATCAAATAATAATAATCAAATTTGGAAGCCCAAAGGGTTTTCATGTTATTAGCTTAATTATTAAATTTCAATACAATTGTATTGTATTAGTTTTATTTTTTGTTGCAATGCTCAATTCAAAAATAAATAAATTGCACGACTGGATTTGTGAAAGCTTTTTATTGAATAAAATCAGGGAATTTGATATTTTTGAGGAAATTCATAAGTAGTGAAATAAAAAATAAAATCTGTTTTTATAATTGATTGAACACAGTTTTTTTTTTGTAATTTTCTTGGTATAAATTGACATATTTTGACAATTTTGTTAAATAATATTTCTTTTATTTAATGATTTTGTTTGAATTTTTTTCTTTTTATCTCTGACCCATTTTTCTCAGTTATTGGTTGAGTTGTGTTGGCTATGGTAGCAAGCCGATCATTTTTTTAACGGCTCTTAAGATTTTCAAAAAAAAAAAAAAATTTGAAAAAAATGATTTCGCAGTTTTAATAATAAATTTTATAGTATTTTTAAGGTTTTCAATACAAAATATAATATAAAATTAAATTATAAACATTATTTTACGAATTTGAAACAAATTCAGTATTTTATATTTTCCTTTAAAATTTTATTATTTAAAAAAAAATTTCCACCATTAGAACAAGAATGTGCGACCTAGTCGTGTAATTTTTCAAACTTAAACTCCCTTCTGGTAAAAAGATTATGTAGTTTATTGCTTAGAAAAAACGTGTATCTTTTTTTACATTGTTTTTGTTGTGATCAATTATAATTTTTCTCTTCATGAAATTGCGAAAATCATCCATATTCAAGTGTAGAAAAGGAACAAAAATAATATCTTATTACTTTGATTTCTCAAAACACATTTCAAATTCAAGGAATTTCAATCCTTTTCTCTAGGTTAATTGAATTATTTTCAATTCTAGATACTTACATACATATTTACAGTACATAGCTACCTAGAAAAAATTTAAGTTGTTGCATAAATACTTTTGTTAAAGGATTCTTAATATTTTGTGAAGGCTCAATTACCAGAGATGACTAAGTTTTGGATGAATAATTTTTTTCTTAGAATTAATCAATTTTGTTTTTATAAGAAAAAAGGAGATAGATTCATCCTTATTTTCAACAAAAAATAAAAACAGTTCTAAGAAAAATATATCCACATGTTGAATACAGCTAAAATAAAAAAAACAATCCTAACAAACGAAACAGTTTGCCTAAACTCAAAATAGAAGAAGAAGAAGAAGAATATACCAAGTTGATCCTTGGGGATACAAACATTCAAACATACATATTTGCACGCAGGAAAGTACATATAAGAATTTCATGCTTGAATAAAATTTATGACAGATTGCTATTTTTAGAATATTTTTTTGATTTATTCTTAGAAAAAAAATATTTGATTTAAATTTGTTTTTTTCTTTTTTGCTTCTTCAAAAATGTTATAAAAAAGAATAGGCATGAGTGAAATATCTACAAAAAAGAATTTTTATTATGACTTCAACTTGTTGCAAATTTATATTTATAGAGTTTCCTTGATATAAATTATTGATCTAACAAAAAAGAATGAAAATATGGTACATTTTCAAAAATAAAGCCTAAAATGAAGGATAACTAGAAAATATAATTTTTAAATTTATTTCATATACAGGGTGTCCCAAAAGTAATGGATCAAACGAAATATGCTGATAGGCCAACTTTAGGGCTCTCAGAATTTGGTAACTTGTTCATCCCAAATCCTTACGGTTTTCGATTTAATGCAGTTTTTGTGCAATTTCGAAAAATCCTGACTTTGCAACAGTATTTTGCTTCCTCCGCTCATAATTGATTTTTGTTTTTTACAATTCTTTCACTAAAATATTGCCTAATAATAAGAAATAATTAATTAATCAAAATATTTTTTAATTCATACGCCATTTTGCTGCAAATTAATTGACAGTTCCATATTTTATAAAAACTCAATTTCTTACTTTTATTTCAGAGCAACGCCCTGAACAAAATTTGAATGGTATGACACTGGTTTATTATTTTGAAAACTTGCCGTGTTTTTGCAGTTTTTAAAAATGTATACAAATTTCCAAAGTTGAAACTAGAACGAAAGATATTACAATTTGAATGCAAGAAAACAGAGGTTATCAGAGCAAAATAACAAACAAAAATCGAGTATTTTATTACAAAAGAAATAAACAAACAACAGCCGAGAAAATGTGTTTATTTTTCTTTGTTATTTTTCTCTGAAAAGCCCTGTTCTGTTGCTTTTAAATTGTAATATCTTTAGTTCTAACTTCAACTTTGGAAACTTTTATACAGTTTTGAAAACTGCAATAACACGGCAAGTTTTTAAAATAATGAACCTGTACCACACCATACAAATTTTTTTCAGGGTGTTGCTCTGAAATAAAAGTAAGAAATTGAGTTTTTATAAAACATGGAACTGTTAATTAATTTGCAGCAAAATGGCGTATGAATTAAAAAATATTTTGATTAATTAATTATTTCTTATTATTAGGCAATATTTTAATGAAAGAATTGTAAAAAACAAAAATCAATTATGAGCGGAGGAAGCAAAATACTGTTGCAAAGTCAGGATTTTTCGAAATTGCACAAAAACTGCATTAAATCGAAAACCGTAAGGATTTGGGATGAACAAGTTACCAAATTCTGAGAGCCCTCAAGTTGGCCTATCAGCATATTTCGTTTGATCCATTACTTTTGGGACACCCTGTATAAAATTATACCTTTCTTCAAATGATTACAATGTTCCAAAACAATAAACATGGACATTGCTCTATTTTCTAAAAAGTAGGTACACTATGGCGTATACGTGTTATATTTTTTTGTATTCGCCTTTTGTATCAAACTTTACTTAACGAAGAATTAGAAACTTCCCAAAATGTTCATTAAATGTCAAAGTCATCTTCACTTGTCTATTTTCTTTTGTGTGCGATCTCCAGTGGTAGTCCCTAAAAATGTATATTCCGTTTTTGTTATTTTTATTTATTCTAGATACTTGTTTTGAATCTAAATCCATGCTGGGTTACAATAGAATAAAACTCAATTTACTTTAATATTATTCTCAGCGAAGGGTAATTCATCAAAATAATATCCTTTCAGTCATTTTATCTATTTTCCCTTTCAAAACCAAACCTACACGGAACAACGAGCACCACTGGCGGCGGGATGTGAGTGTAACACAAATCCAAGCATAACAAAAGAAGAAAACCAAACATCATTTGATTTCGAATGACATTTCCAGCAAAACAAAAAAAAACAAAAATGCAAACAAACGAAAATACAATACCTTGTTCGTAAAAATCAACGAACCACTAACTTTACATAATTTCACAATTTACGCTTCTTTAACGAACCAACAAATTAAAGCTTCTAAAATTGTCTGTACACTCACATTCCAAAGGATATAGACCTTTTGGTATAGTTTTGTGATACTTCTTGTTGGTCGCTATATCCTGATGGTGTCTTTTTTGAGAGAAGGTGGTAAGCTAACTTCCGGAAGCCACACCGAAACAACATCACAAAAGAAAAACTCATGCTGTGACCAAAATTGGATGCCTACTGTTACTTTTCTGTCGATTATTATTGTTTTCATTTTCATTTTGATGTGAATTTAGGTTCCTCCAACGATGTAGTTTCTTCGTTGGTTGCTTTTGTGTTTGCTTCATGGCGGCTGCTTCTAATTAATCTTCGTCTATATTAAACCTTAATTGAGATTTGCTTATTATGCCTCAGGCATTCCAATTCCATTATTCACCTTTTGTGTGTTTTCCTTTCAAAAAAATATTAAAATAGAACCCGTCCCTTAAACTGTCTTCAAATTTTGTCTATTTGTAGGATTACGTAGGTATTCTAAATAAAGTTACTCCGTCGTATTTATGTTTGAAAATGAACTCTGTTAGGTTAATCTCTTTAGCACAAAGCATTTTGTTGTTTTTCACCTTTCTTTTCTTACCAAAAAGAGAAAAGGTCTTAGTAAAAATTATACCAAATTATTCAAAAATATCTTCTTCATTTATTTTCAACTTTGGTGCTGTCAATTTTATTTATTTTACACTTCTATCAAATATGGAAGTTGAGTATTAGGAGGCATCGAATTGTTTTGACTTTTGATAGAATGATATTCAAAATAAAATAATTACCTACTCTTATTGTCGACCAAAAAAACATGTTTTATCTCAGCTTTTTTGTTACTTGGTTATATATTTTTTGTATTTTTCTTTTGAAAATGCTTGCTTTCAAGACGTATGCATCTTAAACATTGTTTTAATAGACAAAATAGGATGGTCCAAGAAGTGTTGGTTTCAAGATTGGCAAGAAATTGTTAGAAAAATGGTTATGGATTCCTTTTATTTATTATTTAAGTATGTATTTTAACAGGCTGTAGGTTGAAAACAACATTTATACTCAATTTCCTAGAATCATTAACACCTTCAAATTTATCTAAAAAAGCACTTTTATTATAACTTCTACTTGTTGCAAATTTATATTTATAGAGTATTCTACAGATAATTATCTGTAGAATAAATTATAATTTATTGATCTAATGAAAAAAAAAATTAAAATATCGTAAATTTTTAAAGAGTAGGCCTAAAATAAAGGATAACGAGAAAATATATAGTTTTTCATTCATTTTCAACTATAGTAACCCATTTTCATGAGAAAATCTTTTTTTTTCAAATTTAAACAATAAAAATACACATATGTAGGTCTATTTCAAGGTACACTGTGGCGTATGCGTGTTATTTTTTTGTATTTGCCTTTTGTATAAAACTTGACTTAACGAAGCATTATAAACTTCCCAAAATGTTCATTTAATGTCAAAGTCGTCTTCACTTGTCTACCCAATTATTATATTATATATCTAAAAAATATATTTAGCAAATTGAATGCTGATTGAGTTGCATACAAAAATTTATTCCAAAAAAGGAAGCTAAAACACCTTTATTTATATATTAAAATTCAGATATACATAAGAACTGTCTTTATAAAAGTTTATTAAAAATTTGGATGATATACGGAAAGAGCAGACATGGAGGACAAATTTTCATTCAATGAATTTTTTTCAATACCTAAACCATTTTTTTAAGGAAATAATTTTTTGTACAAAATTTTTTTCAATAAACCATTTTTTTAAGGAAATAATTTTTTGTACAAAATTTTTTAAATACCTAAAAAAAAAATTGTAGGCATGTTATCCTGAAGAACCTGAAAAATTTCAAAAAAACTGATCTGCTTTTAAGAAATGAGTTAAAACAGATAATCGTTGAAATCAGTGAAATCTTTTACGAGAAATTATGAAAATAAGAAAAGTTCGTTGATATAAGTTAACAAAAATTGATCTGGTTTGCAACTGTGCACAAAAATATTTCAATTAAAATCGTTTAGAGCTGTTTTTGAGAAAAGTATGTTCTTCTTTTTTGTAGTGCTGAAATTTTAAACAAGGGGTCAATTCACGAAGTGAAACTGTGAAGTGATGAAAAATTTATCATTTCAGTTTTCATATGAAAAATTTTTAAAGTTTGATTTAATTTTTTTATAAATCCAGAATCGAATTTGTTATGAAAACGTCATTAAACTTATCACTACCCAGTTTCTCACATCGGGAATTGAACCCCAGATACCAGATTTTCATGTGACTTTTATTTTATTATCAATGAATAAAAATTTCAATTAAAACTTCCAACCATATCAAATACAGATTTAAATTTTTACAAATCAACATGTTTGGCTGTAAAGTTAACAAATCTATCAAGTGAATTCTACATGCATTCATGTTAAATTTACATGGAATCATGAATAAACTTATATGTTCTATTTTTAAATTAAATACGTTTAAATGTTAAAACTTTATTACAGAACATATTTTTTTTGAGTTATTTCGTTTGAAAGATAAGCAGTTTTCATAATAAGAATGTGAAATAATGAGATAAAACGTGAACGTAAGAGCTTCCATAAAAGTAATCGTCTCGTTCTCTGTATTACTAGTTCTTTAATAGAAATTGACTATCTGCTTCAAATAGAACTTAGAAAAAATAAAGTTTAAAACGATTTTTTTTTTAATGGAAAACGTTCAGAAAAAACGCAACGCTCTCGTCTCGTCCCTCGTCTTGCAATATTGTAAATCAGGCATAAGTAGTAAAATTCATAGTTTTAATATATAGCCCTAAAATTTTTTTTATAGCTCTGGCCTATCAAGCCAAATATCAAAATCCGTCATTGTATGCGTAATCAAAATAAGCCAACGTCAACACTGTGTCACTGTCGTTCGTCGTTGGTCGGTCGGTGAGTTGTCTCATTTTATTTTATTTCCATTTTTATGACTTGGAAAAAAAAATCTTTTTCTGCCATCCAGCAACACCATCAACATTGCCATCACCATTACCATCATCGAAACCTTTACCTACAATTTCTGTTATATCCTGGATTCATTCACCTGCGGCTTTTTTTGTTTCTCGTGTGCTCGTGTTTGTATATTTGCAGTAGCTCTATAGATGGAATGTGGTGCGTTACAAAATGTCCATAACTACCTACCTTCTACCTAGAATAATATCCGCTGCCATATTGCGCACTTGATTTGATAATACTCGAGCTGTTTCTATCTGCGATTTCCTCTTTTAAGGCGGATATCATGGTGGTTTATCCCAATGATTATTTTTATTATTTTATCATATCGCACTGTGGGCTAGAACGCTTTTATAGCTGGAATTAATTATAGAAATTCTCGAAATAATCTAAAGTTGCAGTTAAAGCCATTAAGATGATGTCGAATGTTATAATAATGATAATTTTATGGTATAACAGACACTAAAGATAAGACCAACAACAAAAATAAACGAAATATTATGTTAAATAAGGTTTTCCAATTTACAACAGATATTATTGGTATAAAAAACAAAAAAATGAGTTTTTTGAAGTTTGAACGCATCAAACTCGAAAATGGTGTCATTGAACGCTTACAAAAGTTGTTTTTACTAAATAGGGAAGGTAAAATGTTATCGCAAATAAAAAAACCGTTATTTGAAAACATTCAACACGTTTTTTTTCATCGTAAGTGGTTTTTTTGAACATTTTTCTCACTATACTTTCAGAGTTACAGCGAAAAAAGTTTGCTCTTGTAGGACATAGTTTTATAAAAAATATAATACCATATAGGCTAGCTACTTTTTAAAATTATTTCTAGAGTGTGCCTACGCGTGCCTTTTTTTTAAAGCTTAGGAACATTCGTTTTATATGAAATCGGTGCTAGTAACATACTTTACCTTAAAATTTATAAACAAAAGTTCAATATAATTACAATTTAATAGCAAGTACTATATTAGGATATATCAGTAATTGATAAACTAGCAAAATTTTCACAATCGATCCGTTAAAACAAACTCATTAAACGAATATCAGGATATAGAAAAAAAATGGACTTTTTTGTTTTTTTTTTTTCGAAAACTTGCTTTTCGGTTGTGTTTTTATGTATCCAATGAATGTTTTGACCTCAATTTTGAATGAACAATCATAGCTAGTCCATTTATCTATCGAATAAGACTAAAATGAGCAATATTTGAAGAAGTTGACTTTTTAATTAATTCATGCTAAAATAGCGTTCTAGCCCACAGTGTATCGTCCCAATTGAATGCTCTCTCTCGGAATATACACAAAGAGGGTTTTTTTTGTTCCACTTACTTTGTTGGTTGGTTGGGATACTTTGTAAGGATCATTATTATATAGAGGATGTCCATTTGTGCTGCTGTTACAAAAAAAAAAAAAAAATCGACTCTACTTTCATATTCCGTGCAAGCTCTTCTATTTCAATTCGATTTCCATGGCTTATGCATAATTTATTACTGAAAATATTAATGCCAATAGAAGAAAATGCGAAACTCGAGGTAAATCCTCTGGACGACGGAATATACAAATAGCAATTATTATCAATTATCATTGCACATCGATATCGGTTTTCTGTGTGATGATGATGATGATGAGAATGAGGATATTAATAAATTTATTAAAACAAAAAGGTTATACCATTGGAAAAGAGGAATATTGTGAGTATTTTTTTATTTTTGCTCGAACACTTCATAACTGAATTTTAAAAATTTAAATGAACGTGAATAAAGGACTAGACTTGGCTTAATAGGTTTTAAGTTAAAAAATTAAATTTATTTACATTTGGACCTTAAATTTGGAAGACCTTAAAATTGAAAATTTTGTTAGGTTTTTTTTGTTAAATGTTCAATCTATTACAATTTAAATGCAATCCAACGAAAAGCATCCTTTTTTTTCGTATTTATTATCATTTATTTCCTTTTGTGATCTCACAATGAATTTATTCAATATATACTTCAAAACAGAGTTTACTCAAGCCTTTTCCTTTTTTTTTTTTTTAAGTAAGGTACATTCGTTCCCTCCTGGCAAAACAAGACTTGTTCCATTAGTTTAATTGGCAATAAGCCTCAATAAATAAGCTTAATGACAACCCCTTAGCATTATGGGTGTCCTTTTTTAGTTATTCTTCTGTTTTACAAACGAACATTAAAGAGGCAAAGGCTTTCGTGAAGCAGTCGTTACTGAAAATATTTTCTAAGATACAAAAAAAAAAGACAAAAAAATAAAAATAAAAAAAAATACCAAAACGATATTCCTTCAAAATTAACCCTTTTTAGTGTGACAAGCAAAAGGAATAAGATTGACCTTTATGTGAAAGTCCTTTTTCAGTTTTTTTTTTTTATATTATTAAAGGAATAGAATCGAGAAGAACATCCTTTCATTTATGAAAGACACTACTTTGGGGCTTAAGTTTAAATTTATTTAAATTAAGTGCTGACAAATTTGTTGAAGTTTTCTTCTTCTACTTTTTTTATTTTTATTTTTTTGAAGACAGAAGAGTAAACCGACCGACCTATCAACCATAAGGCTGAAATGTTTCAGTTGTAAATATTTTCAAAAAGATGTCTTGTCTGTCTGTAGTTATTCTTCTCTGTCTGTGTAAAGGATTTTTGCGGGTAGCACAATTTTGTGTTGACAGTTTTGTTTTTGGTTAATTTGATTTTGGTAATTATAAATAAAGAGTAGAAACCTTAAAAGTACCTACTTAATTCTATTTATGTTGCTTTTGCTATAAGGACACTAAAATTATATAAAACAATCAGGGTTTTTGATTGAAAACCATCATAAAATCAAAAGGCAAAATTGGGTGCCTTTTGAATGAAAATAAATATTTTGATTATTCAAATGATTGGGTAACAAAATTTTCGACGTCGCGTCGTGGTCTCTTCTTTGAATTTTGAATTAGTTTTTGGAACTTAATAAATAATAAGTATTCCAAAATTGATTCTAAAAGTAAAGTTTTGAAGTTCTGAGTAAAAGCGGATTCACATTTAAAATAACATCAAGTTCAAAATTTTGGAGAAAATTACAAGACACTAGAATATAATAGGAAATTTAATAAACTTTTCAAGATTTTTCCTCACAACATTAATGACATTTTAAATCCTTTTTGAAAGCTTAAGAAAAGAAAAGTACCTTTAACATAGCAATTAAGTCAAAGACAAATTAACTTTGAATAGATTTAGGTAGTAAACTAGTTTTGAATCAGTTGAACTTGAAATTTTTTTCGATGACTAAATCTAGGTACAATGGTATGAACTTTAAAATAATTATAATTCACAGTTTGTAAGGTCATGAGTCAATTATTCATGTGTAACATTTGAAGAATTGTTGTGCGCTTAATTGTTTTTTCGATTAATTGTTTTTTTTTTTTTTAAGAATTGTAATTAGAAGAATTTGTTTTGATTAATTTTCCGGCGGCCAATTACAATAGCTATGTACCAAATTTAAGGATTTGGATTTACTTTTTTGTTTTTTATTAAATTTTGAGCAATTTCTAGGACAAGTAAATACGAATTTGAAGTGATTTTAAAAACAAATAAAACACATTTTCACGATTTTGAGATGATCAAAAAGTTCTCCATAATTGCGTTGTGACAATTCTTCGAATGAAAATTCGTTGAAAAGAATATTTCGAAAACAATTTATAGAAAAACGATTCTTCGAATAGCAACTTTTCGAATGATAATAAATTTTTGACTTTTTTAAGGTCTTTAAAAGGTCTTAATTTACAATATCTCCGTCCGAATAAAAACTCTTTGAATGATACTTTGTCGAAAAAATTCCTCGAGTGACATTTCGTCCAAAATTAAAAATTAAAAGATACACTCAAAATAAAATATATATGCTTTATCCTTTTGTAAGGCTGTAAACTTAGACTTCATATTTTATTCTTAAATAAAACTGTTTTATGGAATTGTTTAAAAAAATTTTTTTTCCAAATTGAAAATTTTGAAAAAAAAGTGCGAAATTAATCAATCAATCAAAACCCAAAAATGCGATTTTAAGATCCTAGATAATTTTTAAGACCTTAAAATTATCGTTCGGAGAGTTGCTACTGTTATTTCATGAATTGTTTTTCGAAGATTTGACATTCGAAGAATTGTTGTGCGATTAATTGTGTTCGAAAGATTGTAATTCAACAATTCGTATTCGCGTTTTCTCTAAACGTTGAGAATTTCGTCTCAAATTAAAAAAACTGACTTACAAGACTCTTGTCAAATAACGTCTGTAAATAATATGACAAGAATATATTTAAAAGGATGTCATATCCATTTCACAAACAAAAATATTAAAAAAAATAAAAATCCGCCAAAAAGAATTTTGATATTCACGAATTAGGTTAACAACTTTATTTCTTGTGGGATGTTGCAAATTGTGTATGTTTCCTCTTGATTTCTAGAGCGCTAAACCACATCACTGCATACAATACCGCATGGATGATGTTTTACAAGAGAATATATGCGACGAGAGCATTTTGCTAGTTTTCATCATTGCCACTGATGTAGTCTCACCACCAAAAAAAAAAATAAAGAAAGAAAATAGGACCTAGTGGACCAGGGAGCATTTCGAGGACGATTAGGTTGGGAACAAATAACCGACTAGAGAGAAACGAAGGAAGGGGATGGCGCGGATAATTTTGTATTTTTCTATTTTTTTTTACATTTTCATCTCATCTCTGCCCCCCATTTCCCCCCTGAATATCTTTTGCTAACAAAATTTATGTAGTGTAAACTTAATCCTATAAAATGTTATGGCATTTGTAGAATGGCTTAATTTACACAGGCGCACAGATTTTCAGTAAGCTTTATGGTCGGGTAGGTTGCACGTTTCGGCTTCCTTCGTTCTTCCGCTTTCGCAATCGAAAATTTTTTTTCTATCTTTTCCCTCTCTTTTTTTTCTATTTATTTAATTTTTTTTTTTTTTTTTTGTGGTCCTGTATTGTATGTAGTTAGAGCCAAGGACATTTATGGCAAATGTAACTTGCTGCTTCTTGTGTCTTTGTTGATATTTTTGTCTTCTCGTTTTTTTTTTTTTGTTTTTATTATTTTATTTAACCTTATTGTTGTTTTGTACAGCGGTTGTGGTTGGGCGCTCAAAAAGACAAGGTTCTTTTTTAATTGCAAATTACTTTTAAATCCAGGAAATGCCGAAATGGAATTAACGAAGAGCAATCAAATAGATGTTTTACTTCTTGTTTTTATTTAATAAAAAGAGGAGGAAAAAAAAAAAAAACTAAGACACCCAGAAGTGGATGAAGAAGAATTGGAAATATTTAGGGGAGAACGAATGTGTTTTTGTAGAGAGGCTATATTTGAGGATTTTTACAGGCCAAACGAGACTCGTATTTTTTATTGGCACGCAGAGTTGGGCAATGTAAATAATTGGTTAATTCTTGAGCAACTAATCATTTGAATTTTATGTCACCACAAGGAGATGGCATATTTTGTTTGTTTCATTGTACTTTTTTTTTTGTTTTCTTTAATTGAAGCAATTAAACTTTAAGTTGTTACCTTAGACAAAAAAAGAAAAAGAAATCATAACATTTTTGAACTTTTTTTTATAAAAAAAAGAAGTTTCAAACAGTTTTGGTGTAAAATTGAAGGATAAGGGTAAAAAAATCGAAAACTAAAAAACAAAATACCGAAAACCCAAATCCAAGAAACCCAACATTCAGAAACCTAATCCAAAATCATTTAAGTCCATTATATCGACAATCCAGCCCATTTTCTTGAAAATCCAGAAAACCCAAAATCCTGAAAAACCCAGAAACCCATATCCTCAATAAGATCCCAAAAAAAATATATAAAATGAAAAATTTGCGCCAAAATCCCGAACATCGAAAATCCAAAATCCATAAAAGCCAAAATCCCCAAAACCAAGAATCCGGAAAACTCAACATCTAAAATGGAATCCGAAAAATTATATTAAATGAAATAAATGAAATGGGTTTTGTGTTTTCCGAATTTTGAGTTTTCTGGATTTTGGATTTTAGGGACCATCAGTTTTCTAGATTATAATTTCGGGATTGTGCCCGTCTCCCATATTGGAAGAAATTTTTTGCGGAAACCTTCGAAACTAGCAGATCAAAACAACCGCAGCCATAAGCTATATGGTGCTGTCCTGGCTTGTGAGAGAAAGTTAAGAAAAAAGCCCTGAACTTACTGGCAAGGAAATCCTAGAACTTAAAAAATAAAATGCACGAATGGGTGGCACGAACTTGCTCTTAGAGTTCACTTGCTTAAATTTTTAAGACTTTTTGTATAGAAATTTGGAAAATGTAGGTACCTAATATACAGGGTGTCACAAAAGTAATGGATCAAACGAAATATGCTGATAGGCCATTATACATTTTTGAAAACTGCAATAACACGGCAAGTTTTCAAAATAATAAACCAGTGCCACACCATACAAATTTTTTTTAGGGTGTTGCTCTGAAATAAAAGAAAGAAATTGAGTTTTTATAAAACATGGAATTGTTAATTAATTTGCAGCAAAATGGCGTATAAAACGAAAAATATTTTGATTAATTAATTATTTCTTATTATTAGGCAATGTTTTAGTGAAAGAATTGTAAAAAACAAAAATCAATTATGAGCGGAGAAAGCAAAATACTGTTGCAAAGTCGGGATTTTTCGAAATTTCACAAAAACTGCATTAAATCGTAAACCGTAAGGATTTGGGATGAACAAGTTACCAAATTCTGAGAGCCCTAAAGTTGGCCTATCAGCATATTTCGTTTGATCCATTACTTTTGCGACACCCTGTATAGGTAAAAAAAATTAAAACAAAATAAAATTCGTTTTTTTTTTTTAAATAAAATAAAATCTGAAATCAAATTGCCCTCCAAAACAAATATGCAGTTTTGATTGATATATATTAAGATGCATTTTTAGAAAAAAAAATTTTAAAATCGTTAGAGATGATTTTTATAAAACTAATTTTTTCGTTTCACGTTTTCGAAAATTAGATTTTTCAAAAAAAAAAAATTTAAATTTTTTTTAAAAATCCAAAAATTATTTTTTTCGAAATTTTATTTTTGGCTTATATAATAAAATTATATACATATATGCTTCTTCACAGAAAGTTTCGTTGAAATCGAATAAGTAGTTTCGGAGCAAATCAGATTAAAAAAAAACCGTTCTATGGCAGGTACCGTTAATAATGATTTACAAAAAAAAATGTTTCATTACAAAATAGACCTTATCTTAAAACTTACATTTGAATTTTTTAAACAAAATCGTTGGAGCCGTTTTTGAGCAAATTCAGCTTTACTAAAATCGGAATATGACAAGTACCGTTATTTTTGGTCCAAAAAAAATTAAATCCAAAAACCCCTCATGGAGAGTCTCCAAAAAATGCTACATACTAAGTTTGAAGTCAATCGGTCCTTTCGTTTAGGCTGTAGCTCCTAATACAGACAGACAGACGGACTTCCGGGACCCACTTTTTTAGCATTCTCTACCATCGTAATGTCATGGAAAAATGTTATCTCAACTTTTTTTTTTGTACGATGCATAACTTGATATATATTGCCCATAATCTCGTAAAGGAGCTAATTACATTTTTCATACTTCTGAGTTATAGAGGGAAACACAAAATCCAATATCGCAATTTGCATAAAAAAACTAAAAAAATATTTGAAATTTTCTAACTTATTTAAAGACCTAGGCTAAAAAAGTAAATGAGAATAAATCAGAGACAATGCCCTAACTCCAACTATGCAAAAAAATCAAAATCGAAAATTTTGTAGTTAGAGCCTTTACGAGATTATGGGCAGTATAGTACCTATATCGCAAGTAAAAATACAATTTTTATGGTAAAATATTAAATCCCTACTAATTTTTAAGTCGAAAAATGTAAATCTTTTTTAAAAATTAAAGTCAAATTAAACTTGGTGAATTTTTACCCGCATACATCCACCCTTATACTTGTCAGAGATATACCAAAACCCATAGCTAATTCCATGAGAAGTCAACCTTTAAATGAAAAAAAAAAAAAAAAAAAAATGTAATACCAAAACAGATTAATTGCTATAAGAATGTTTTTTTACAGCAGAGTGACATTGACAGAGTGTCACAAGTACAAATCAAACATTTCAAAACTCCAAACCCCACCTTAGGTACAGTACACTCGCACATCACTCACACATACACTAAATAACCTCGATTCAACTCAACGCGAACCACAAAACAAACTTTCTTAATGAATTTGATAAATGTTTGTTGAATATCATTTAAGTCAGTTTTGTTGATGTCCTCATAACTCTACACCTCTATGATACAATAAACGAGGAGAGTATACGCGCGACTAATATGTATGCCATACATCTTCTCTCTTTTTTAGAAAACAAATGAAATAAGTGCCTTACACAAAAATACTAAAATTCCACTTCCATGCCAACAAAATGTCAGCTTCATATATCAATGTCGCAAAAATGGCGACATTGGTCTCTTTTGAATGGTGTACAACCACACACTACCTCTACCATCAGCCAGTACCTACTTTCTCTCTGCATATCAGTCTTCTGTTGTGTGTTATAGCTGTCTAGGCAATGTTACCTTCAAATAGAACCTTTTTTTAAAAAACTCAGGTAGAGCTTCGGAACGAAAAAGGAAGTTCACGTTTCATCATTTCAAATAAATAACTTTTTCCCTCTTGCTACCTCGATTCCTCCCGGGCGCCAGTTAAGAACAAAATTGCGGGAGTGGAATTTTGAGGTACTCGCTAAGCATTTCATATGTGAAAATACAAAAAAAAGAAAGAAAGAAAGAAAAAATGAAAAAGTGGAACAAATGTTTTGGCAAGATGATCTCCTATAATGTTCAACTTAAGCTTGTGGACCTTTTATGTTTTGCAACATCCGAAAGGAGCTTCGCAAAACGGAGCATTATATTAATGACGCATTTTCCTTCAAAAAGTTATTCCTGTATCCTGTTCCTGTTGTATAACGCTATTTAGAAGGTCGTGGGATGGATTGCCCCAGCAAAAATGTGTGTGTCTCACTCTTTTGTGGAGCATCGCAACTTCAGCATATCGCCAGCAACCAACACGGGGTTGTGTTGTTTAACAAAATGATAAATCACACGCATTATAGCGAGAGGGGGCGGGGCTGGAAGCAGGCGACTCAAGGTAAATTGCTTGAAATTGTTGCCCTCTATAACCATTAACACTGTTGTTGTTTTTTGTTCTCACAATTGGATTTTTGTTTTATTCTTTTACCGGTAATAACGGGTTGGAATTGTTCTCTCACATTGCATTTAAATGTGTTAAACGGGCTGTTGGCACCTTATAATGCGTCTTTAAATGGAAAAAGTTGTTCCATTTGATCAAAAAAAAAAAAAGTAGGTAGAAAAAAATCCGTAAATGAATAAATTATTTTGTGTGATTTTTTATGGCACACTTTTCACAGCTGTTCACAGCTTAAATCTTCTTTTCTGTTTTGTTCTGTGTTTTCCAATGAAAGAAAAAAAAAATTACAAAACTTGAAGATGAAAAGGGTGTTTAAATGTTTTACCCGTTT
The DNA here is from genome assembly GCF_945859705.1 of Episyrphus balteatus. Taxonomy (NCBI): domain Eukaryota; kingdom Metazoa; phylum Arthropoda; class Insecta; order Diptera; family Syrphidae; genus Episyrphus; species Episyrphus balteatus. Next base: position 32,642,216 of record NC_079135.1, read on the forward strand.
GCTGCCATTTCGAGTGATGAAATTCCCTTCAAAAGCCACACACCACACACACTCATATTGGCACTGAAATAACTCCCCAGTCATATTGTGAGTGGCACTCCTTATCCCGGAAATTGTGGCTTCCATTGTAAAATGGCGTACAACAGAGGGAACTGTTATCTTGAAATCAAGTAACCGTCATTCTCTTAATGCTTCCATGCTGCCACCATGATGGTGGTGTGGAAAACGGATAACGTTAAATCAAAAACTTTCAGTTGAGTAGTGAAACATAAAACGGATAAAGTTGAATGAAAATATTTCTTTTCACCAAAGTCATCGCGCGCACCAAATCAAAAGCGTTACAATTCATTTCTCTGCACGAAAGAGTGTTTTACAATTCTCTCAAGTAAGGCCCTTCTTTTTTTGAAAGTAGGGTGTAGCAGCTACCTACCTTTCCCATTTGTGTAGCAGGTAAATTTTCTGTATATATGAGGGGGGTTTAGAAAATGTTTATTAAAGCCAAAAGTTTATATTATAGCCTTTTTGGTTTATGTCTGATGCCAGTGGCAATATTCATTTTCTGTTTATGAACTCTGTTTTTTTTTTTTTTTTATTTTTCATTTTGTTTGTTTGTTTGTATCAAAAAAAAAAGGGAACGTTGCTGCGTGTTGTTTTTCTTTTGAAGTTTCGTTACCTTCGGGTGTTAAATTTCATTTGAAACCACAAAATTGAGCAATTAGGTATTGATTGTTTACACTTGGAGTTTTAAACGGAACTATATTAAAATTTATTCGATCGTTCTTTTCATAAGACACTTGGTAGATAAACGTTTCACTGTTAAAATGAATTAAATAGATTAATATTTATGTTTCTTATGGTTTAATATCATGGGTCTTATATCTAAACTTGATTTGAGGAGGGAGATATAAAGTTACCGAAAGTCATGCATTAGAGTTGGGTTATGGGTTAGCAGTATCGTAAACTTTGAAATCCAAGAATGGATATGTGGAATTAAAGGATCTTTTTTTGATATAATTATATTATCCTTTTTCCAAAACTATATTTTCGGACCTGAGCGTATAACGACACATATTCAAAAATTCAAAAAAATAGAAAAAAACCTTAATTTTTCAGACTTCATTTATGTAAAATCTTAAAGACAATATTTTAAAGTCTAATGGTTTTCAAGATATTTTTTTTTTCAAATATGTATCGTCAATTTCTTTAAAATTGAATACCTACATTTTTCAATACTTTTTACTTGCGATATAGGTACTATAGGGCAAGTTTAGGATTCGTAAAAAAATCGAACTCGAGATAACAATTTTACATGACATTACGATGATGGAGAAAGCCAAAAAAGTGGGTCCGGCAATTCTGTCTGTCTGTCTGTCTGTCTGTCTGTGTGTCTGTGTGTCTGTCTCTATCTGGAGCTGCAGCCTAAAAAAGTGAAGTGATTTTGTTCAAACTTGGTATTAAGCAGTTTTTGGTGATTCCCTAAAGGGGAAATTGAAATTTTTTTTATGACCTAAACTAACGGTACCTTCCATATAACGGAAATTCAAAAGTTAATTTTTTTCAAAAACGGCTCTAACGATTTTGATTAAAATTTTTGTTTGTAGTATTACACATAAGAGCCAACTTTTATAATAAAAAAAATATTTTTTGTACCGTTATTTTCGTTTCTGAATATCTCGTACAACATTAACCCGATTTGAATAAAAAATTTTATACAAAAGTTTTTAAGTAAAGGTAATATTAAAATTTTAAAAGATTTTCAAAAAACGCATTTTTGTATTTTTAAAAACTATTTAAATTTTTTTTTTTGAAAATCAATTTTTTGAAAACGGATTAATAAAAAAATTTGAAATTTATTTTTTATGTGTAAATTAATTATTTCTTCAAAATCGCATACCAACTATTTTCTTGAAAAATGTTAGAAATTTTATTTATTATTTTTTAAAAAAATGGCTCCTACGATTTTCGAAAAAATTTTTTCTAAAAATAACTTATTATACAAGTAATAAAATGGCATACTTGGTTTTTTTTTAAACATCATTTAAATCGGTGTTTAATTAATTATAAAAACAGATTTTATTTTTTAACACTACCTATGAAATTTCTTGAAAATATCAAATTTTTCCTAATTTTCTTGAATAAAAAGCTTTAACATTAGAGTTGCTTTAAGCATAAGAGCAAGTACGTGCGACCCCAGTCGTGCATTTTATTTTTAGTGCAAATAGTCACTTGGAGTTTTCTCCTTTAAAATGTGAATTTGTTTCGATCCTCCTATCGTAAAACGGTATTACTTTGTTCCTTTTTTGTAGTTTTCTTTTTTAAAACAACTAACAACACACATTAAAATCATAATTTAATATATATGTATGTATTTTTTCCTTAATCTCGCATTAACAATCTAAGAGGGTACTTATAATGAGAAATCGCTGAGAACTTCAAATTAAAGTGTCAAACGATTTGAATTGTTTTGGAGCAAATTAACAGGAATAATTCAACAAATTTATTATTTTGGCAATTTTAATTGCAGAAAAAAAGTGTAAAAAAATGAAAGTGGTAATAAAAGTGTGTTAAATTTAAAAAAAAAAATTATTCATCTGACAGAATTTGTTTTGTAAATATTTTTGTTTGTCAAAAATTAATATGACAAAAAGTGAACAGTGTTTCAAAAATGTGTGTTGTAAATTTTACCATAGATCGTTAACGCTATTGATTGTGAGAAAATTTATAATAAATTGATAATTTATTTCCTTTTTTACCCCATACATCAAATTTCGATGCCGCGTCCTTTCTTTTTTGGTCAATAAAATACTTTAAGGGCCAATTTGTGGAGAGTGGGTTGAATGGTCGATTTGATTATTATGCATTGCCCTTAATTTAGAATTAAGAATCCGTGATAATCAAAGAGCGTTTGTTCACTTTTTTTTCACCTTGATTAACAAATCATGGGTTTTCTTAAAATCGTTCCATTTTCCAGTCTATCCGTCAGTTTTGTTGTAAAAACTTAATCAAAAATTAAGTTATTTTTTCATTATATTGACGTTTTCGACATTTTGTTTGTGAATATTAATTTGAAAAGAGAGTTTACAGCGAGGAAGGTAAGAAAATTGTTATTTACAACCACTAATAGCATTTTTTATTTATTTGGAAAAACAGTTTCTGTACATAAACTCTTCTGTTTTCAGAAATATTTCAAAGCGGCCAAAATCTAAAAGAACATGGATTTTTCCCAAGGCCGAAGAAAAAAAAAAACTATTTCAATGGTCTCGCAGAAGAAATACATAAGAAGAAATTATGCAGCTTGGAAGGCATTTTTATACATACTACTAATACTGCCATCTTGACTCATAAAGTGAATTGGTACACTGTGGTGTATGTGGAACCTTTTTGTTTAGTTATTGAATGGCGCCCGGCGCGAATTTTTGGAAACTTATTCATTTGACTAAGATAAGAAAAAATATATTGTTTTCAACTTGTTATTAATAACAATGACATGAATGGCACCTTCAATTTGAATAATAATAAAAAATAAATACACAAATAATAATTTTGCATAATTTTGTATGGCATCAGCCAAAGAATTGAAGAAGATAAAAATCTATTCCCCATTTTTTATAACTATTGATTGATCAATAAATTATCTCTAAGGCCAATTAATTGTTTATATTTTTTTTAAGGGAAACTTCATGCTAATGTCAAATTTCGTTTGTTTTGGTTTTGAAAATCAAGTATGAACAAACTGAATTTCAGTAAATCCTTTTGATTAAATGGTGCTAATCAAATTAACTACTCAAATCATAGATTCCTTGATTACAATTTTAGTGAACAAACGGATTCTACAATAATCAACTGTAATAATCACTGATTAAAGATTACCGAGTGTCAACAAACTGGCCCTAAGTAGAACATAAAATCCCTAAGTTCTACTATTTCTTCCCCCTAAGTTATGTTAGACAATTTAAGACACAATTTGAAATTTGTGCAAACCGCTATGTAGAACTTAAGGGTATATGTTTCACATAGATATTTAAGACTCGTTTCAGCAAATAGGCCTAAAAGAACAAACGTTCGTATAAAGTCAATAATTTTGTTTATGTCCATTTAGGTACTTTTGATATCCACAACTCATAATTTTTGAGTGTCAAACGATTTTAATTTGTGGGAAAAAGTTACCCATGCAGTGGCAGAGTAACGCGGTTTTACGGTATGACATTTAATTTCTTCCAGAAAAAGGAATTTTTGGATTTTTTTTTTTAAATCGTTTAAGCCGTTTGAAATCGTTAAAATCGGTTGAATAGTGTACGAGTAATTCAGAAATGAAGAAAACGGTTCCATGACAAGTACCGTGAAAAAGGTTTTTTTGCTTCGAAAGTTTAACATTGTTTGCCACATTGCTTAGAAATATTTGAATCAAAATCGTTAGATCTATTTATGAGAAAAGTCGGCTTTTTTAATTTGGGTTGGAAATATGCCCGAAACAGTTAATTTTGTTCTTAAACATGAAAGTTCTATAGTTCACCTCTAGCAAGTCTCAAAAAAATCATAATACCCAAAGTTTGAAGATAATCGCTTCAGCAGTTTGAGCTCACGTTTAAGATATAGATACAAACTAACATGTTGACAGACAGACTTGTTGGACTCACTTTTTTCGGGTGTTTTAGTCGCAATAATTTTTATTAATTAAAGATAATCATAATTTTTTACATTGTTTCGAATAAGATTTTAGTCTTCGTCAAAACATCCGAAAAGACAAATCTTAAAATCCAAGGTTTCTGTTTTTTAAGAAAAGGTACTGCTTCTTATATCTGTTGGCGATAATTAGTTTTGATATTTACCTAGGTAATGATATTAATTTACTAAAGATTTTTTTTATATCTTAATTCTCTTACTTCTGAGATTTAATGAACACTTCTCTTAATTTTGTTTGAAAATTTCATATAAACCAGTAAAAATTTAAAGTTTTTAAAAAAATAAAATCAAAAATTTAGGAATATTTTTTCGTTCTTTATTATAATTTTTTTTTTAAATCTTAGGAAAAAATAAGATTTTTCGTTAAAAACAAAAACAAGATAACTGAAATTAAAAAAAATTATTGCATGAGTAATAGGGTGGGTCAAAAAAATCTTTAAAAATTCGTTTTTTGTTCTTAATTTTGTAACAAATTGAAAAATTATAATGATCAAACGCGCAAGACATATTCTTGTTGGAAATTGATTGCTCCACAAAAAAGGTCTTATTAACTTTTTTCATTAATCTAACCATTCTAAAGATATTCGAGGTCAAAGTTAAAAAAAAATATAAAAACGTTTTATATTTTTAAAAAATTTCTTATTCACTGAAACTTCATTATTTTCAAATTAGCAAGATATATTCTTGTAGGGGCTTAAACGTTCTACAAAAAATTCCTTGGAATGAAATTGATTGCTTTAACCGTTTAGAAGATATACGTATCCAAATCGCAATGCATACGGGTCATAAGAAAACTATTGAAATCAGTGAGCATTGGTTTGGATACGAATATCTTCTAAACGGTTAAAGCAATCAATTTCATTCCAAGGAATTTTTTGTAGAACGTTTAAGCCCCTACAAGAATATTGCTAATTTGAAAATAATGAAGTTTCAGTGAATTAGAAATTTTTTAAAAATATAAAACGTTTTTATATTTTTTTTTAACTTTGACCTCGAATATCTTTAGAATGGTTAGATTAATGAAAAAAGTTAATAAGACCTTTTTTGTGGAGCAATCAATTTCCAACAAGAATATGTCTTGCGCGTTTGATCATTATAATTTTTCAATTTGTTACAAAATTAAGAGCAAAAAACGAATTTTTAAAGATTTTCTCGATTTTTGGACCTCAAATATCTATTCAACGGTTAGATAAACGAAAAAAGTGTTTAAGGCCTTTTTTGTAAAGCGTTCAATTTCCTACAAGAATATGAAAAGAAATTTACTAAAAAGTCAATTAATAAAAAAATTATTTTTTTTTAGTAGAAGCTTGATGTAAAAATGGAAAATTGCAAAGCGGAGGACCTTCCCATTAATATAAAGAGCTCATATTTGGTATGTATATTCTAGAGGGGTCTAGCAATCGATTTTTCGGAGTACCAATTCAAAAAAAAGAATTTCGATTTTTTTGACCCACCCTAATGAGTAATCACTACTTTAATTTTTTTTTTTTTATTTAAAAAAACATTCCGATACAAAAATAATTAGTATCCGACTTCCTTTTTCATTTCAGCCGTTTTAGTACAATATTTTGTTTTACTTATATTTCTATATTCTTAAAATCTGAATTTCAATATTTAATAGTTAATCTATTAGGTAAATATCAAAACTAAGCAACCCTACAAAAACAATATACCATTGAAAAAATTTTTTATTTGGATTTCGGATACTACACAAATAGAGATACCTATTCCTAGAAATTAGCTTAAATTTTGTAGAAATATATGATTTGTTTGATTTTTATATTTTTATGATTTTAAAAGTTTTTATTTTTTGATTTATCGAAAAAGTTTCATAATTTTTAACCACCCACCGGAATAAAATAATTTATTTTCTTGCTACATAAAATATTTAAATAATTTTTTTTTCTAAGAAAGACTTTTCGCTAACATGCAATTCGTTTTTAAAAAAGACAAAAAAAAAAAGTAAAACAAATTTTATTGGACCATAGACGCCATAAAATATAACTTAAAAGTGTTGACAGATTAAAAATATACCTCTCTGACACAAAGCAAAACCTATGACAACACGACATTTTTAGCCCCAATTACATAAACTGCCATGCTTGAGCATTATTTTGTCAACATTTTTGTTCCACATTTACAAATTATTTCCAATAAAAAAAAAACTTATAGGTACCTACGCAGAATAGTTCTATAAATAAAATCTAAACACAAAAAAAAATAAATAAAAAATCTTGTAACAAGAAATAAACTCAAAATTTATTAGATTTGCACATGCTTAAAAATCACTCAATCCATTTGAGTGGAAAAAGTGCTTGGAAAATTGTAAACGAATCTAACAAATGGCAAAAATTAATCAAGAAAAAAATTCCAAGTTACCTACCACAAGGTGGTGAATGATATCTAGGCGGCATAAAAATTAAATATTTTCATTTGAAAAAGCGAGACGCCAAACACATTTTGTGTTGATATCAGTTTTTTTTTTGTTGTTGTTGTTTCACTTGACTATTTCCTTGCCACCAGAATTTTGTGTGTCTGTCTATTTTCGTAATAATATTTTTATTTTATTTAAAATTTTATTTTTATATAAAAATAAAATGGTGAAATCAATTTTTGAGGTGCAAATTATACCTCTCAGAGGCCAAACTGCCCACATTTTTCACACCTACACAAGAATTGTGAATAAAATTTTTAGTGTGAAGACAAAATTCATATTTTAAAGATTAATTTTAAAAATAAATTTAATGCATTTTTTTTTGTGCTCTGTGAAAAATTAGCACTGAAGAAAAAAAAAACTTAATGGTTCTTAAAAATAATTAATTTCGTACAAATTATAAAACACGTGTTAAGTGCATATATTTTTTATATAGATCACTTACCGTTATTTAGAATAAAGCACTTCGTATAGGTGAATTCACTTTCGTTGCACAATAAATGCTCGTTGTCTAAACACTTTATCTAAACTGCCAAAACCGAAATATTCCCGAACGAAACGCACCCGAATTGAATATATTGGATTTCCTTTTCTCAACGAAAATAAAAAAAAAAAAAAGTTCAGAAAAATTGAGGAAAGGCAAAATAGCAAACCAAAATATGCATAAAAACGAAATTAAAACGAAACTCTCTAAGGAACCGAATGAAAATTACACAGCATAGGGGAAAATGAAACGAGATTTCAAATGAAAATAAAAAAATACCAGCACTATATAGGAAATTAGATTTTTTGTTTTTTTTTTTTTTTCTATTTTTTTGTTTTTTTGTCTAAATTCCTTTTTTTTTTTTAATGAAAATTATTCTTTTTTAAGAGTAATTGTCACTCACACTTCAGATTCGGGGGGCACGCTCTTGCTATAAGATGCTTGCTTTCTAAATACGAAATCACAACAGGATGAGTGCGACAAAAAAGTGGCCGTATAATTTGGCAAAATGAATAGACTTATAGCCACAGTCATGTGGCTTTGTGGTGGAGGGGATTTATGGTGGGTAAAATAAAAGGGGTATGAAGGGGATAAATATTTTATTTTGTATCTAACTTTTGATAGAAAAGCACTCAAAATTAAAGTGTACTAAGTGGAAATATTAAGTGCATGACTGGAAAATTTTTGCTCATGTGAGTGGAATCAGATTTGATGAAAATGAGGTGAATGAATATATACTAAGTATTCATTCAGTATTGGGGTAAAATATGTTAAGACATAAAATTAAAAAAAAAAAAAATGGAATACTCTGTCTGGGAGTGGACTTTAAAACTATTTTTTAATAGTCGCTTCCAAAATTAAATCAATAGGTATAGTCTACCTGCGCCGAACAGAAAACTGAAAAATTAACATTTTTAGAATTTGTGCATTTTATAAACTAAAGACTAAAATAACACGGTGTAACACTCAAAATATACGCGGGCGGAGACCTATCACGTTTTGTTGAGCTAGTCGCACTGATTACGAAACGGTATTTCAAAAGTCCCTAACACCCCCAAAATCTGGAGTTAGGGGCAAAAAACGGTTTTTTCGACCTTCACCCATTGAAAAAAATCTAGCTTCGTCAAATTTTTACCCATTTTCGATTTTCTTACAGTTTCTGATAGGAGATAAATATACCACAATGTATAAAATATGTAACTCGGTTAAACCACTTAGAATTTATAAGCTGTCAAAGTTCAAAAATTCCATTTTTTTCGTCATTTACCCAACTTCGACATCAAATTTAAGTATTTATTTTCACAACAACATGCTGTTTTAAAAATATATTCTAAAATAATATTTATTTCCGAATCAAACGAGGTATTTTTTATGAAAATCAGTTTAAAATTAGCTTAGAAAAAAAAACTTTACGATATCAACCCAGATACAGAAATTCGAACTTTTAGGTATAGAACAAAAATGTTGTTTTGGCACCTAACAAACATTTTTTTCTTTAGGAGGGGGGTCTATCTCCCCCTTTTAGGTGGAAATCGATTATTTCAAAAACTATTGGTTATAATATCGTCGCCTGAGAATTGTTTTGTCGTATACGCCAATTTTGGAATTTTGGGAAATCGCATTTTAAGGTTTGAGCTTTTATAAAAAAAAAACTGGCCGATAGATTTTTTTAAATTTTTAATAGAATATTTTGTGCGATATTTTCTTCATATTTATGTTGTCAAAATTGTCACATCTATTTTAGTTTTCAAATTATCAAGGTTCTTATCCAAAATCAGTTTGCCGTAAACGCCACCAAAATCAACTTTTTTTTCCATCCCATACACGTACGACAAAGTAGACGCACGTACGACATTCCAATACTAAAAAATAAATAAAAAATTTTTCACAGTTCATTTTTATTTATTAATTAAACATTGAAAAAATTGTTTCTTATTACATAGAAGTAGTATTGGTTTGACTAAGAGGCTCAATTATTAAAATAAATAGATTAAAAATAAAGAAAAACCAAAAAATATGACCACATAAAAAAAAAATTTTTTAAAATGTCAACAAAAAATAAAAGTCATCCTATGGCTATGAAATATGAAAGAAATAAAATAAAAATAAACCAAGTTTGGTTAAATTAATAAATTAATATATGGTCATAAATAAAAGTAAATTAAATAAATATCAAACTAAAGAATTTATTCTAATTTTTTGATTTGAATAACGCTTCATAATATTCTTGGTCTGATTTAGGCATAAATATGAAAAGGCTTTTAATATCAATAATCTTATCCTTAGTTATCGAGTTAGATTTTTTAGTAATTTGAAGACATTGGCTGAACAAATTTACAGGAGTTGCTATGGTAGACTTTTTATATGTTTTAAATATTGATGAGCTTTTATATTCCACTTTTCTACCGCTCGCTTTATAAAATAGTGTAAAAGTATCATCAGTATCATCAATTTGCAAAACAATAACGCAAATTTAGCGAAGAACAATGGCGCCTTAAAAAAATAATTTTCGACCAGCAGGTGTTTTTTTCGAGCGGGTGCAATAACAAAACTCACAGCAACCCTTTTTCGCTTCGTTCACGACAACGCGCGTGAACGAAGAGGCACCACGGGCTCGGCGCCCACGACTACAGCCGACTACTTGTTGAACTTGTGTGTTCGATACAAGATCAATAAGTATACAGCAATAAAACAGCAACCTTTTTTTCACTTTACTTCGTTGAAGACAGCGCGCGAGAACGAAGTGACAAGATCAATAAGTGTACAACAATAAAACAATAAAACTGCGACCTTTTTTCACTTCGCTCAAGACAACGCGCTTGAACGAAGCGGCGCCCGCGACCGACACGGTCGACTTCTTGATCTTTTGTTCGATAGAAGATCAACAAGTATACATATTTATAAGCGGTACTTGCGACCGAGGATGAGGTCAAGTATCTAGCGGCAGGAACAAACGACAAGAACCATGACAAAATATACAACATTTGAGATGTCTCTCAGATGCACTTTTTTCTTCCTTGCACCTCTAGGAATAGTGCAAAACCTCAAGTAGCGCAAAGCTTAATGCAGCCCTTAGTTTTTAAATTCGTTGTCCTTATAGCATATGAAGTCCTTATTTTCAATAAATACTTTTCTAGTAGGTTTATTATATTTGTTTATATTCTATTTGGGTCATATAAATACATACTTGTAAGACAAAACAAGTTCGAAATTTTCTACCGTATCTGTTTTGTACGACGTACGACAAACCAATAAATGAAGAAAAAAAAGCTGAAAAGTACATAGAATTTTTGTCGTAAACGCCAAAAGTTGGCGCTTACGACAAACCAACGCTAATCCGATGCTTATTTTGTGGATATACGACAAAATGCACACTAATTATCTCAGTAACGGTAAACGATAGGACAAATCTGATAACAGAAATAAAAAAAGAACGTTCTAAAACCTATTACTACATATCCAGTTTAAAAAAGTGCATTTTGGCGTTTACGACAAAACAACTCTCGGGCGACGATATATTGATTTAAAAATAAGAATTAAATGTACAATTTTGCCTTTCGGAAATGGTATCATTTATTACTGTCAGTGTTGCCGTTGTTTTTTAATAATTTTTTTTTATTTTGATAATTTTTTTTAGAAAACTGCCCCTCCCACCTAAACGGGGGGAGATAGACCCCCCTCTCAAAGCAAAAAATGTTTGTATTGAACTCCTCTACAAAAACCCGTTGTCAAATCCTGACGCCCAAGTTATCCTACTATGTGCCAAAACAACATTTTTGTTCTATATACCTAAGAGTTCGAATTTCTGTATCTGGGTTGATATCGTAAAATTTTTTTTTCTAAGCCAATTTTAAACTGATTTTCATAAAAAATACCTCGTTTGATTCGGAAATAAATATTATTTTAGAATATATTTTTAAAACAGCATGTTGTTGTGAAAATATATACTTTAATTTGATGTCGCAGTTGGGTAAATGACGAAAAAAATGGAATTTTTGAACTTTGGCAGCTTATAAATTCTAGGTGGTTTAACCGAGTTACATGATTTATACATTGTTGAAAAGGTATATTTATCTCCTATCAGAAACTGTAAAAAAATCGAAAATGGGTAAAAATTTGACGAAGGTAGATTTTTTTCAATAGGTGAAGGTGAAGGCCCCTAACTCCAGATTTTGGGGGTGTTAGGGACTTTTGAAATACCGTTTCGTAATCAGTGCGACTAGCTCTACAAAACGTGATAGGTCTCCGCCCGCGAATATTTTAAAACCTCATTTTTGTAACACCGTGTAATCTATCAAAACCTCTATCCGACCCATTTTATTTTTGGTTTTCATGACAAATAGAATGTCTTAACTAAAATTCTTAAACGTACTACACAAGTTATTAGATTTTCGGAACATATTAAAAATATCCTAAAATCCTAAAAAACACATTTTCATTTTTTTTATAGCATTCATAATAAGACGAAGATTTTAATATGATTTTATCATTAATTTTATAAGAAATGTAAAAAAGGATTAAAAATTATTTTTAAATTAGCGTTAAAACCTTTTCAAATGGTTTCATTTAATTTCTTTTACAGCAAAAAAAAAAAAAAACAATTCAACAAAGTTGGTATGCTATTCTAAAGACATTATGTTCTAAACATTGAAGCAGACTTTCAAAAAATTGATATTTGAAAAAAAAAAAACACTGAGGATTTTGAATATTTTTAGACGCTTTAAAAAAAAAAAAACGTTCGTTTAAACTATTTATGACGATGCCGCTTCATTTTAAGCTGTATCTCGAGATAAAGACAGACATTAAGGCAGACAAAATGGCGAGACCCCACTTTATCGAATTCTCTATCATCGTCTTATACCTATGTCGATTTTTTTTATGAAACCTATATTTGCCCAAACAAGTTCCAAAAAACAGCATCAACGAACGGTTTTCTCTCGAAATAAAACATTTTCAAAACCAAATTAAAGCTATTAATCATTGTGAACTAAAATATTTTAAAGAATCGGATAGCAAAATTAGGCTGAAAATTTATAATATTCAGGCACTCAGTTGAAAGAAAAAATTTTAGCTTTTATTCTCGATTTTAATATCTAAATGTTGACCTTCCCCAATATTCCATTGCTTAGTTTTCTAGGTTCCTTCATATCAAATGTATAGTATTGTATGATTTTATACGTCCACACACATAAATAATACATATGTTTGTCTAGAACTGTTTTTATGTAGTTACCTATGCTATTTATGTACATGGCTATTTACTTTAATATACATACTTACTTAACATATGTACGTACATACAAAAAAAATTGCCAAGCCTTCAGAAGTGATTGTTAGTGCACTCACTTAATTCACAGGTATTTTTTATTTAATTGAGCGACTTTTTTTTTCGTTTTAAAAGTCTAATATAATTGTTAATTCAAATTATGCCGGAGTAGTTTCTAAAAATGTATTTTCCATTGGCACATGCGTCATTCAAATTTACATTTGAGTTATATTGAAATAATATTCTTTTCGTTTTTTTTTTTTTTGAGTTAAATTCAAAATAGACACCGACTGTATAGGTAGACTACCCACTATTTTTGTTTTAATTCAATATGACGCTATATTATATGGTTTTTGAGAATGTGTCATGCAGAGATGACAATAAAGATTCGGCATGACCTCAGAGATCATTAAGTAAAATCTGTTCACCATAGTGAAACAAAAGTTGATATTAATTAAATTTGTTTTTAATTTAAAACAAAATTCTTAAATAAATTCTTGCCAAAAATATTTTTAAAAAATTTAAAACTTAAACAACACGAACACAAAATGATTGTGTTCAAATAAAAAAAAAAAAAACAATAGGTTTATACTTAAAAATACTTTACAAAAAATTAGAGACAAAATGAATGTCCCCTACAAATTTGTGTAATGAGTTCATTAATTGTCTCACATTGACATGCCATTATTTAACTTTTTTGGCTACAAAATTTATTCTAATCTTATATTCTTGGCAATCAAGTTATCATTTTATCAATCAATTTTTTTTGAATTTCAATTCCATTAACCAAAAGACAGTTTCCTATTAACATCAAAAGATCAAACGTAAACGGTCACTGTGGTGTATGAGTAACATTTTCTTATCTTATACATAATATCTTATAAAACTAAGAGGTAGCGACGAAAATCCATCGTCATAACTCAAAAGGATAAATAAAACATAAATGTAAGCAATGAGAAATCACAACTTACAGATGTCAAAATGAGTATTAAGGGTTGCCAAGTGTTTTCAAATAAAAAAAAAATATTAATTATAGAAAAACCCGATTTCTTACAACTGAAAATTGGTACCAGCATTACAAATATAATCTTGCATAAGTGGGTGCAAGATACTTGCCATTAACAAATTGAAAGCTACAAATTGTCGAAGCGTAGATTAATCTACACGGTTGCCAAAACTATCAATGCTCAGTAAATCGTTTGATAGGTAACCTACTTATTTTTCATTTCGAAACAACAACTTTTTTTTATTGCTTTAGTGTTGTTCAATCGAAAGAAAAATTATGTAGGCTTAAATTTTTTTTAACTTTTATTCCAACAATTTAAAACTTGGTATGTATAACTTTTTACCGGGAAATGCCATTCATTTCTTAATCTGAAACTTTTAGATTTTCTGAAAAATTAAGTCTCCATAAACCTTCACAGAGTTGCCTTTCCTTTTGAAATAATTGTACTTAGCAAAATTATATTCACTTTAATTCGCATTGCTGTTCATATGGTTTCCTTTGAGCATAAATATACTTTTTTTTCTCATCCTAAATCCTAAACACTTTTACAGAAGAGTATACTAAAAAGCATTTTAATTAAGATAAATATTCTGTTGCTATTATTAAATCCCCAAAAGTCCTTTAATGTTATTTTTCTTGTTGCCTTTTGTTATTACCTCTTTCACCTTTTTTTTTTGTGTATAATTTAAGGCACAGAACAAGTAAGTTACGTAGAGAGTTGGTTTTGCTGGAAAGTCTAAAGGGAAGTTAAAAATTCGTAAATAAAAATACAAACAAAACAAAAACTATTCATGGTCCTTCGAGCCGGATTCATTAGATACTTATTATTACATCGACTGTTATATGATTTTGGGTGAAAAATGGATTCAGACACTAATTTTTCTAGACTTGTTTTAAGATTTTCGAAACCCCTATACAACAAAAAGCCTTAAAAAAAACAAGCAAGTGCAACCAACCCATTCGTAAACTTTTTGACTTTTTTTTTAGTTAGAATTAAATGGTTTTGGTTTAAAAGAATTTACTTACCACCTTCTAGTAAATGTACAACAACAGGATGCAAAAGAAAACTTACAAAACAGAGCAAAAAAAAAAAAAAACAACTTTAAGGATCAGCATTAAGCTAAGGAGCATGGACATGGACATACAAGCGTTTTCAAGCGAATACAATATAGTAGCAGTTCCTTCACTGAAATACTGTTGCACATTTTTAAGTTGCTTGTTAATGCTGTGTTGGTCGCATGTCCTACTTTCTTCTTTTGTGTCACAAAAAGCTAGAATACAATTAAAAACAGCACACTATTGTATTATTGTTTGCTTTAAGACACAAATGCAACACCATCATCATGTACCCAAGAATTTTAAAATAATGCAAAAAAAAAAAAAAAAAAACAGCAAATCAGCAACAGGGAACTTCGTCATCTCGTTAGAAAAAGGATTTTTTTTTCGACGACAACTAAAACGCACAGCGGTGGCAGAGTGGCAATGGCAATGTTGTATGTATACAACAACAAGGATTCTACTAATCCAATTAAAATTGAAGTTAAGTTGGCTACATTGCTCCGTGATAAGGATTTGTTTTATGTGGCATAAAATAAAAGGATGCTCTTTTCATGCATACACATTTATATATCTGCTATTACAAACAAACACATAGTAGCGTCGTCCTCGTCGTCACCCAGACTACGCAGAACTAAAGCTGCTGCACATCCTCTTTTTAGTTTCAACTGCTAACACTTACATACAACGAATCCACAACTCCGTAAAAAGCTTGGGCAGTCGATAGTCGAGTCGAGCTGAAGTGAAAGAAGAGCCTAACAATGAATATCCTTTCCACCATATATAACATAGCATCGTATCGTCTTCGTTCAGTCGAAGTCTGAAATGACAATGTATGAATAGTTTTTGCATTGAAAACTGCTTACAATGAGGCAATTCACTTGAGTTTCAAGCATGAAAAAAGGCTAACCGTTGCCAGCTACCAAAAGCGGATGAGGTTCCATTAATCCTCTTAGATGGCGAACGCAATAGATGTAATGCCATGCTTTGCACAAGAGTATAGAGAGAGTGAACGCAATACACGGTTGTGGCGGTGCTGTGGTGGTCGTGGATGAATAATGGCACGTGCTGTGTTTTAAGTGGCAGGATGTGTCAATTTGCGTGAATGGGTCTTTGTATGTTCACCAATGGCATTATTATTGTAGCGGTGGTGATGGCCTAATTTCTTCTTTAACATGGGTGATGTTGGTATTTTTTTTTTTATTTGAACTGAATATAATTTAGATTGCTGAGTTGGATTAATACCTTCGTTTGCTCTAATAAACTTTGCAGGATAAGGCATTAGAAGGAGTAAGGAGTTTTTTCTATGGATCGTGTTGTATTTTATGTCCATGGTCCACCTTTGAGAAACTCTTAAATCATTCGAAAAACTACTAATTTTTTTTTTTTTTTTGAAAAACTCTACTTTTTCAAATTGGTTTTTGATTTCAGAACTTCATAGGGGATTATTCATTGACTGATGAAAGATTTTGAAGTTTAAAATTGTTTTTTTTTTTTTTTTTTTTTTGCTGAACTGAAAAGGTCTGATCAAACTATTCCAATTGCACTTTATTGTTATTTGAAATACCTACGTCAAAGCTTAGAGAAGCTTTATTTTTTATACTCCTGCTTGTCAATTGCATATTTCTTTGAGATTCATTTCTTCATACTTTGTGTATCCCAACTATGTACTTATATGTCAGGTAGTCAGTTAAACTCGTTAAAAAAAATAAACTAAAACAAAATTGTTACCGGATATTAAATATGATACAAAAACATACAAACTACTTGGTTGGTTTAATCAAAAAATTATAAAAGTAGTAATATCCACTTACATAAAACATAAGCATGCAATTGACAAGCTTATTAAATGGAATTGCTTTCATTTATTTTTGCAAAAGGTTGATGTCATAGAATAAATTGCATTTTTGTAGTAAAATTGATTTGAACTATACGAAACTGGTTTTTTGAAAAGTTGATAGTTTGATACATTGATTTTTTTTTTCCAGCCAAAAGTTAAAACTAGAAAATTACTTATACGAAGTAAACACGACCTAAAATTTTCGAATTAATTTTATTTAAATATTTTTATTCGAAAAAATATTTATAAAAAATTGAATAGTTTAAAAAACGGCTTTAACGATTTTGATTTTTTTTTTTATTTACAATGCAATTTATAACAAAAGAATTCAGATATTACACTATTTTTGGAGCTGAAATTCATTTAAGAAGTAATTTTTTTTTGCTCTGAAGAAAGAATTTTGTTTCTCAACAAATTTGTACATAAAAATCAAGCAAAATATGTACATAACTCTAGGAACAAATTCGTCAAACGTAGTCGTGCATTTTTCAAGTTTTTAAAGAGCACAGCGTTAAATACGCTCAATGTTTGTATAGGTGTTGAATGTTTACCAAGAACAGAAAATATGTACCAGCAAAAACGTGTACCAAAAATATGGACCAGTGAAAACGTCAAAGCCTTATTTTCATGATTGCAAGTTATCAAATTTAAAATTTAAAAACTTTTGTTACATACAGGCCTTTTTAATAATCCTGTATTTGTCCTCATTTAATAAAAAAAATCTATTACCTAAAAACTCACTTTTTAGAAAAATATTTTCTAGTTTTGCCTAAAAAATACGCCCAAAAATTTTTCAAATTGGTTCAAATCCAGCATTTTTCTTAATTTCTCAAAATTTAAATTACCAAAACTCAGTAATGATTTTAGAATGTAAATCTCTTTTCTTAATGGGATAAAAGAAAAAGACACCTTTCTTACTGCACATGAAAATCGGATACAGGTAACCCTTTTTTATTTTAAAAGATCAACAGTTTAAGAAAAAATCGCACAAAAACGATCAGGAACAATTCCCAAGACAACAAAGGATATTATTGAGTGAAATTGTCAATGCAACATAGCTTTAAATAATTTTGTCGAAATTTCTTTTGAAATAAAAAAAAAAACAACGCTTTTTAAGAAAAAAAATACATTAAAGCACATACCTGCATTTATTTGCTTCTTACGCTAACCTACTATCTATTATTTTCAGTTGGTTGAATCCATAAAATCTTTGAAACGTAGATAAATAAAGAAAACAAACACGAAAACTACGATTTTGAATATACACGATATTTTTCGTTAGACAATCGATTAAAGAGAAAAGACATCTACAAGCTTGATAACCGTTCAACGACTTCAAAAACTGTAGGTAAAGAACGTACGATTGGGACGCAAAATAGGAAAAGCGGACATTTTTACGAGATTTTATTTTTTTCTTACATTTCGGTTGTTTTATTAAAATCTTTAATTTTTCAAAATAATTTCTCCGCACAACAAATAAACAAACACTAATAAAATTTTCAATTTGACTACAATTTCAATTCGATATTTTTGTTTGTTTGTGTTTTTTCAGTGTTTTTTATTGTAAGTGGTAACTTTCAAGGACCAAAAATAAATGGAATAAATCTGATGATCGTATTGGCCCCCGTGAAATAGCTATGACTCTTGCCATTAGACTTAGTTGTATAGCACCTTCAAGTTGTTGTTCAAAAATTACTATAACTGAGTTTATTGCGTCTTTGACTCTTGATTAAAAACTCCGCATTTTGTATCTTTTTAAAGAATTCTGAACTAAATATAAAAATGTTCTTCCGTAATATATAGGGGAAGTGGGGGAAAGACCGCCCACTTAGTGTTTGACTGACTTAAAAACCAATAAAAAACATCTTTTAAATACTGAATAAAAGATAATACCTACGTTTTGAAAAAACATCAAACAAAAAACCGTCTTGCCCCCACATGGGGGTAAGACCGCCCTATCAAATTTTGTTGGTAGAAAGACCGTTTCTCTTGTTTTAAATGTAGCCTATTTGTAATAATAATACAGTTATGTTATATTTTCATTAATTCTCACTCCACCACAAGATTTTTGGTACCATTTGGTACACATTTTGCACTTAAGACCCACAATACTTTGGATTGGATCAAGAAAACAGTTTCAGATAGAAGGTACAAATACAATTTGCAAAGTCCTCTTCATCAGAATCATCAATTACAGTATTGTTTGGTGCCTGTTGCTTAGCTTTTTGGAAGATTTAACGGTGAACTTCTTTTTTCACTTTGTTTAAGCTACCAGAGCTTCCAATTTCACCCATGGGCGGTCTTGCCCCAGTCATATCATATTTGATGTTCTGTATTATTATTTTTTTTTTTAATTTATCTCTATGACTCCTTCTTTCACAGAAAATACTTTTTAATATTCACTTTCTATTATAAAGGAAAAGTTAAAAATTTTAATTATTTCAGTGTCAAAAATACAACTGACTTTTCACATGAACGATAACAATTTGATGAAAAATCACAAAATTTATCGTAACTCTTCGGGGTCTTAACCGAAATTGCTTAAACTTACAGACGTGATCGATCATTACAAAGGACATATATTTTATAATGCAAGTGTTGCCAATTTTACTTTTTTCCATACAACATAGTACGAAAACCGTCTTGCCCCCATAAGCGGCCTTGCCCCCACTTCGCCTAATCAAATTTTGGCAAAAATAAAGTTCGAACATAACAATTATTGCAATATCTCACTACAGACAGGTGTGCCGTTCTTTTTTGGAACCTTTCCCAAGCAGTAATCCTGTGCAAGAAGGAAATGTTAGAAAAATAAGTTTTTTTTTTTAAATCTAAGTGATTACAAAAATGGAATTAAAAAACACAACTTCATCGTAGTGTTTCATTAAGAAAAAAATGTATATGTATAAAAACTCGATTTTATAAAAAAAAAAAATATACATAGATACGTATTTTCCCATGAAAATGTTTTTTATTTCTATGGTAATTTGAAATTTAAGCTTCATTGCTTATCTTTCAAGGTCCTTAAACATAAAAAGAATTGAACCGATTTCATATAATTTCCATACCTACAATTTATTAAATATTATCAGATAATGAACACAAAAACTCAATATCTACACACAAGCATAAAAAAATCCTAGCTGACAATAATTTTCTAAATAACCATTCTTAAATTTCCTAACGATAAAATATTATAAGATTTGAATTTTTGTGTAGGTATTTCTTTTGTTAAATTTTATTTTTGCTTTTATTTCCCAATGAAAAACACAATAATAATGTAATACCCAGGCATCATGCATTGAAATTCAAACCTCAAAAGTATACTGTATTCCACATCGCTAGATTATTCCATATCCGTATCATTCACAATACCTACCGACCTATTCCTTAAAAACACTCTTCCTTTAACTCTCCTTATCGAAAAGTTTATTATTCGATATTCGTAATAAATAATTCAAAGGAATTTATTGTGTTTCGCTGTTTTTCATTCAATGAATCGACTTTAGGTTTTATTCTAATCTGAAAGTCATAGAAAATTGTTAACTCATCGTCAGTTTTGCACTTGAATGAAAAAAAAATGGGGAGACAAATTACCACCTTAATATTAAATTTTCATTGATTTCGTTAAGGTATATCGTGGCTATTAAAAATAGATCCAAACTTTTTATGTCACACCTGTCGAATGTTTTTTTTTTTTTTTTCTTTTGTAAGAAAGTCAACAATTAAATTGTTGCCTTTAGGAAATAAAATTGCACAACGTGGTCGTATGTATTTGCTCACAACTTTTAAGCAACTTTTAATCAACACACATTAATGAAATATTTTCCTTTAATAGCAAAAAAAATCACATCCTTTTTACTGCCTAGTCTATCTCTTTAAATTTCACAACAACAACAAAAAAAAAGTCTTTGTGAACTCAATCTTTCCATTTACAGTTGTAACATCGACGAGGACATCTTCTATCATTAATGTTGATGCCAACAACAAAAAGGAAACTAGAAAACCTATCGATTTTGAAAATATTTATCAACAAAGGAACACAAATTAAAAAGGTTTTCATTTTGTCTATGAGCCTAGAAAGTTATAGGTATAGTATATACCTTTTCTAAAAGTAGAAAATACCTTTGTGTAGTAATTACAATCTTCATCTATCATCACAACAACAACAACAACAACTCATCAAAGGACTTTTTTTTTTTCAAATAAAAGTTAGATAGATATAAATATTGTACCTATCTCTGGATGTTGAAGTAATATACAAAATTTGTAGCATTGTGACAAATCAATATAAAAAAAAAAATAAATAAACACAGTCAAACGTAAAATCTTCTTCATGGTGAAATCCCATATAAATAAAAATGGAGGAAGAGAGAGAGTGCGAATCGATCCGTTTGCATCGTATCTTAAGAATACGGCGTACTTTTTGTTAAAAAAGAAATATGTATCAGACACAGACAGATAGACAAACACATTTGCTCTCTAAAGTCTTTTACTAAGTCACATTTCTGTCAGGTAGCTCTTCAAATGCATGCATGATTTAGTTTCACATACAGTTACCGTTATTCCTGCCATTATCGTAACCGGTGTGGAAACAAACACCAACAACACCATAGCATTACCTGCAGCGTTAGGTGTTGGTTGATGCACTTGGAAAATTTATTTTTTTTTTAATTTGACAAAAATAATTGCTCATTTTTGTCTAGTGATTTCTGTGACGTAAAATGTTTGGTAGTTGGTCGAAAGTTTACACGTAAGATAGAATAATTCTAATATTTTTTTCGGAGAGTTTGAAAAATGGGGATTTTAGAGCCAAAAAACACTGTTTTTGACCTAGCCTACCTTCTTCGAAAATTATTAGAATTATCTAAAGCTGTAAAAATGTTGAACTCAATGTTCCGATTTTCGAAAGTAAATAAACAATACAGATTTTTTTTCCAAAAAATTGTTTCAACTGGTTCAAAAAGAGTGTCCATACGCAAATTTACTTTTAAAGTTCATTGTCATGTTTTTACGTGCTTAAAAAACCTATAAGTCCCCCTTTTTGAAAAACAAAAATCCAATCAGAAAATAAGAACAGGTTGATCCTCTGATTTCCTAACACCCACTTAAGTCATATAAGTTTCAAGAATATTTCAAGTACCAAATTCAAAGATCTGAAATCCAAATAATAAATGCTATGTGGGCAAACACGATATTAGAAAAATGTTCTTATTGAACCCCCAGTGAGATTTTGCATTTATAACATATTTTCGATTTTTTAATTATTAAAAATATTGAATTTAAAGCTTTAAAAATTTGGCTCATTGTTAGGAATTATTTTAAAACAACAGATCTCCACTGGTGTTTTGAGGTTTTTCGCAAGTTTCTTGATTTAACATTGTGTAGCTTGTAGTAAGTCTACCGTGTTATGTGATATACCAAATGAAAGGTAATTGTATCAGGATGCTCATAAAAGTTTAATAAAATTTCTATCTGCTCTTGGTCAAAAGTTATAACTTGTTGAATTCTAAAATTTTATTTTACCGTTATCTCAAAATTGTATTTACAAAAATGATTGAAACTTCGCACACATATAGTTGTAGTCATGGTCTATCATTACTCTATATATTTTATTCCTGTACCTATTAAAGAAAAAAAGATAAAAATAAAAAAGGATGAAAATCGGTTAAAAATGGTCAAAAAATGTGTTTTTTTTTAAACTGTTTTCTTCCGTTGTTCAGTCAAAGCTCACTAAACGATTCCAAGTTTTTGCACATGTATGCATAAGGCCAAAACCTATATGTCCTATAAGTTTGAGATTTTTTGAACAAAAATTACACAAAAATACCCCTAAAAAACAAGGTGTTTTTCAAAAATTCATATTTCCAAACGCAGAGTGTTGGAAAAAATCCGTATCAGACGCCTAATTTTATTTCCCTCATCTTTCACCTGGCATCTTAAGAATTGTCAAAAAAAATTTCATAATTTTGTCATAGCCCCAACATGTGTACAACGTTCAAACAAAACGTTATAGCTTAGTTTCAAAATTTTTTAGAATTTTTTCTTAAATGCAGTTATTCTTAAATTAATCTCTACTTCGCGTTTAGATTTTAGCCCAAATTTCATTTTTCCGTTTTACCCTATTAAATGACGGATTTTTTAAAAATCCTTCATTTGGATTAAGCTTTACGTTATTATCTTTCAAATAAGCTATAGAAGATTTTTGTATCTCTAATAGTTTATTTTTAATTTTGAATTGAAATTTTTTGCCGCACTGCGAGAGTGCGAGAGAGTAACGTTAGAAAATGGTGTCACTTTTTTGTGGTGGCTGCCATGGTTCATCGATTTATAAGACGTTATCACGTGAAAAAAAAAAAAATATTTAAAAAAAACTGAAAGCTTAAAAATAAATTATACAAAAAATCAAATGGCACCGTTCGTTTGCAGGATAATTGTGTTCAAGAAATTAAAAAAAAAAAAAAAAAAAAAACAAACAAACAAATAAAAAGTTTAACTACGACACTTTTGAGAATTGTTCGTTTGCGATGTTTGGTTTGATCAAATTGTGATTTGTTAAATCTATCTATCTTGTTTCATAAGTAAGTACATATTTTTATAACAATAATATTTTCTATGGGTGTACAAAAAATTCTGTACCAAAAGTCAAGGTTTGAATGGAGACAAAGGACTAAAAATGTTCGGTTCCCTTATGGTTGATGGTGATGTGCAAAATGTGAAGTCGAAGAACTTTTTGAGTAACAAATACCTACACACAAAGCATATCAACATGCACTATAAGATAGGTAAAATACACCCTTTTTTTTCACATTAAACTACACTAACAATTTTTGGAATTCGAATTCATCAGCCACTGACTTGAAGCTAAAACCATAAGAAGCAGAAAATGCACTGAGCAAACTATTTGACGTGAGAATTTTTCAATATTTTTTTGTCAACAAAAAAAGAATACAAAAAAAAAAACAACAAAAAACCGTTTAAGTTTGTTTCAAAATTTTTTTTTTTATTTTTTTAACTGAATTCGGTCTTCTAAACGATATGGAAGAAGGAAGAAGACTTGCTTGGTTGACTGGATGCCACTACGCGTCGCCGATCTAAATGTTTGCAGGATGCAAATTCCATATTTTGATTTACATGCAAAATAAGTATTTTTGTGTGTGCACATAAAGTGCTTTTCGTGCCGAAAATAAATAAAAAAAAAAAAAATAGCAAAAGAAAAGTCATATTTGCTAAGACGAAGACGTCAGAATATTGTCACAGACGTTTAAGGCAGTTTTGAGTACGTGTCAACCTCAAGTAAGACTTCACATTCTATAAATCTCAGGATGGAATAGCATAAGAATCAGTATGAGGATGAGAATGCTGATGGCTGATGCATATTGCACGCGCGTTCTGACGAACGAGTATAAAATCATAGAAGAGTTATCATTCGTTTGTGTCCTTTTGCCAGTCATAGCTATCTCTTGGCTTCTCTCTGGCGCGGCGGCTGCTGCTTGCTTCTGTGTGTATTTGGAAAGTTGGTCTGCATCTGACAGATCTTGCATTTTCCTGCTTAAATCTCAATCTGTGTGCTAGAATTTTTGTTTCTATTTTTTTTTTTATATAAATTTTTTTCCTTGTATCTTTCTGTGTTGACTTCCTTCCTCACTTTGAAGCAAAAATCCAGTTGCAAGTTGCAATATACAATATATACATATAAATTTTTTGCACAAGGAATGCATTCAAAGACGGCGCGCAATGCATACATATATAACGGATTCCATGGAGCAAGTACTGATGATTAAAATGTTCGTCTGACTGATTTCGGGAATAAATTTAATGGCAGTGCGAAGTGAATTGAAGTTTGAGGGAAGAATTCAAAGAGACGAAGCAATATAGTAAAAGCTTATGGTATGTCGTCGTATATGTTTGTATGCGTATTATACAGCAGGAAGAAATCGCAAAAAAGGAAATGCAACAGAAATGAGAAATTCCCTCAGCAAACGGAAGCATTCCCCATCAACTTTGCTTCCATATTTTTATATGTATTTTAATTAAATATACCGTTAAATGAGAGGAAATGTTGAATTCAAGTTTCGTAAACTGTGTGTGTGTCTGTGTCATGTGTACCTAGTATGAATGTAATTTTCTGTTTCAATGTTAAACGTAGAGGATGTAGATACTGTTGTGACCCGCAGTCCCAACCAACCTCAATCCCATACAAAACCTCTTTTTGTGTACATTCCATTATAATCCATACGCGCATGAAACCACCCAGAAACCAGAAACACCTTGACCATGAATAATAATCCATACTCGTCATAATTATGTAAACAAAACAAATACTAATTTATAGAACATTGGTTTGCCTACACAACGTAAACAAAACAATGCGCTTCTTCAAAGTGCATTGTGTAATGTGACACCTGCGAACTGCGATCGATTATGACACACACCGAAGTACTTGAGTGGGTCACCATACGATCAGCAGAATTAATGCATTGAAGTATATGACACATTGTTTATGTTGCTATGACCAGTGCAATTTGGTATATTATGAATATTATGAAATATAGATCATGATGTGTGGCCTGGTTATGGTAAACAAAACGCATTGTTAAGTGACATAGTTCTTACTATGTCAAATGACATATGGATTGTAGGGCATGGTATTTAGAGGGAGGATAGATTCTAAATTGTATAAAAGAGGAACCAAATGCGAGGAAGGGCGGAGTTGATCTAACATAGTGTAGAGTAAAGGTTGCAGCCATAAGCATAGAGACAGCGGGCCTTTTACTTTAATAAAAAATAGCATTTTAAACTAAACACTTTGTTTTATTTTCAAAAGACAACTCTCCGTCGTCTGCTCTTCCATCTGAAGCACGGCAGAAACGAAACATTGGTGGCAGCGGTGGGATTTACACAAAATCTC